>NC_087461.1:13336212-13639242 GCF_036321535.1 Camelus dromedarius
TGGGACATATGTAGTCGCACGGTCCTTACAAGAGGGAGGGATGATGGTCAGAGTCAAAGAGAAGGAGTTGTGATAACAGAAGCAGAGTCAGAGAGAGATCTGAAGATGCTCTGCTGCTGACTTGAAGATGGAAAAAGTGGTCACAGCCAGGGAATGCAGGTAGGTTCCAGGAGCTGGAGAAGGCAAGGTCATGTGTTCTCCTTTAGACTCTCCCAAAGGAACAAAGCCCTTCTGATGCCTTAATTTTAGACAACTGAGACCCCTGATCTCCAGAGCTTTAAGATAATAAATTCGTGTTAAGTCACTACATTTGTTGTAATTTGCTGCAGCTGCAACAGGAAATGAATACGATGGCTTAACTTTTCATTTTATTAAAAAGCAGTTTATCATCTTTTTTCTTCTTTTGTTAGTGCTTATTGTATTCTGGTTAAGAAACCTTTGCCTATGTTTTCTTGAAGAGGCTTTATTGCTTTACCTTTTACATTTGGAACCGTGATACATCCTGAATAAATCTTGGAAGGTGGTGTGATGTAGTTCCAATGTTCATTTGAATAAACAAAACAAATGTCTACTGGCTCCAGCACGTTGATTGGGAAAAAAAGAATCCTTTCCTCCATTGAATTCCATTGGCACTTCTGTCATAAATTAAGTTTCTGCATATATTTGTGCCTGTTCCAAAGAACTATTTGTATGTTCTTCACCAAGTCCACATTGTCTTAATTTCTGCAGCTGTTTAGTAAATCTTGAAATTTGGTAGTATATGTCCTCTAATTTCATTCTTCTGTTGTATTGGTTATACTAAAGCCTTTACATTTCCAGATAAGTCTAGAATCACCTTGTCAATTTTAACAAAAAATCTGTTAGGATTTTGGTTAGGATTATACAAGGTAAGCTGTTTTGA
Organism: Camelus dromedarius; assembly: GCF_036321535.1. NCBI lineage: Eukaryota > Metazoa > Chordata > Mammalia > Artiodactyla > Camelidae > Camelus > Camelus dromedarius. Next base: position 13,337,114 of record NC_087461.1, read on the forward strand.
TATGGAAATTCAGGTCCTTTAGTTCAGTTAAATTTTATTCTATTAAATCTTTGAATACATTTTTTCTGGTCTGTTAATAACTGTAATTTAAAAAAAATTTATGACAATATGAACTTATGATAATAACAACAAATTTATGATACTTTGACATAAATTTATGATAATAACAAATATGACTTAATACAGAGTCATATGTGTTTAATTTAGTGGAAAGGAAAAATGACTTTCAAAGTATGGGTCATGATTCAGTAGTGGATCATGAAATCAATTGAATAGTCATTACCAGCATTAAATAAGTTGAAATAGAATAAGAGGTATCAGAGTACCATATTTAGTTTTGTGAAACTTTTATACCAGCAGGTATATACATATTTGTGTCCTAGGTCATGTTGTTATTATTTCTTATTTTGAGTTGAGTTAAAAAATATTGAAAGCCAATGGCTACAGTATGGTGCTATGTTTTATGGTTTTATGCCCACAAATCCTATTTAATTTTAAGTAAGGAAATATTGCCTTATGGACTATAATTATAAGGGAAACTAATTTTTTTTTTTAGTAAAAATACAAAGGATAGCATGTTCAACTCAATCACCTTACAGGTATAAGGGATAACTTCATTGAATGGACTTTATATGAACCATAAATATTTTAACAGATAGTTTTAACTAGATAATAGAAAGACCTCTGATTTAGAAGTTGGAGAACTTGACTACTATTTTCAGTGCTGTTAGCTAAATCTCTTAACCTGCCTAAGGTTAAATTTCCTTATTTGGTAAAGATAGGATAGAATCTGTGGAAAACAGTATGGAGATTCATCCAAAGACTAGGAATAGACTTACCATATGACCCAGTAATCCCACTCCTGGGCATATATTCAGAAGGAACCCTAATTAAAAAAGACACCAGCACCCCAGTGTTCATACCAGCACTATTTACAATAGCCAAGTCATGGAAACATCCTAAGTGTTCATCAACAGATGGCTGGATAAAGAAATTGTAGTATATTTATACAATGGAATACTATGCAGCCATAAAATGACAACATAATGCCATTTGCAGCAACGTGGATGTCCCTGGAGAATATCATTCTAGGTGAAGTAAGCCAGAAAGAGAAAGAAAAATACCATATGATATCACTCATATGTGGAATCTAAAAAAAAAAAAAGAACATAAATATAAAACAGAAACAGACTCATAGACATAGACTACAAACTTGTGGTTGCCAAGGGGGAGGGGGAGGGATAGACTGGGAGTTCAAAATTTGTAGATACTGACAGGCATATGTAGAATAGATAAACAAGTTTATACTGTATAGCACAGGGAGATATATACAAGATCTTGTGGTAGCTCATGGTGAAAAAGAATGTGAAAATGAATATATGTATATTCATGTATGACTGAAAAATTCTGCTTTACACCAGAAATTGACACAACATTGTAAACTGACTATAACTCAATAAAATTAAAAAAGAAAAGAAAAAAAATAGGAAATAATCTTTAGGTCATTTATCTCTCAGAGTGTAAGCATTAAAGAAATCTGATAGGATTTGGAAAACAGTAAAGCAGCATCACCTGCCGAATCCCCCCTCAATGTTGTTGAAATGTATCAGTATATGGATATTAACAAGTTTAGTGATTTCCGTAGTTAAATCTGTCTCATGTAGAGACCAAATTCAAGAATACATCAGTACCTCCTCCAAAAATGAATAAATAAGTAAACCTAACTACCTTCCTCCCCCCCAGAAAAATTTAAAAATAGAATACGTCACATACATCAAATTCAAAAGCTTGGATTAAATGATAATTTGGATTAATGTAAGTATTAAAGGCTATTATGTCTGTTTCAGATTATTACAGCGAGTGTGTCATTTATTGATTTACAGACCTTAGAATCCTTGATTGGGAATCTGGTGTCTGAAGGTAGTTATCTCTTTCAGGTAGGAGTGATAAATTGTTCCTTGTAGAGGCTGAACATTTTATGCCCCTATTGAAGGCAATATCCAATAAATATTACTGATGGGTCAATTTTTAAACACTTGATTGAGTCATGTTATTATTCTTCTAGTTATTGTGAGTCTAAATGACTTTATGGAGAGATGAAAATATGGACTTTTAAATGATCTTTAAATTAGTTTCCTTTTCAGTCTTTGGGCAACATTTTTCATAGTCATTATATCAAAAGCATTTAATGTTCCTCTTGGAACTAAAAATTTGAAATATAGGGTCTTTTAGACTATTCCAAAGCAGTTGATTTAAAAAATTTTTTTGAAGGGGAGGTATTTGGGTTCATTTTTTAAATGGAAGTATTGGGGATTAAACCCAGGACCTCATGCATGCTAAGCATGTACTCTACCACTGAGCTACACCCTCCCCACCAAAGCAGTTGACTTTACACTAGGTAGAGAAACAACTTGTACATAACTTCAAAAGTGTAGGGAGACATGCAAAGAAGAGTCAACGAATAAGAGATTAGGACACAAAAGCACTAAAGATTGTGTGTTAATTTTTATTTTTTATTTTTAAAAATTAAAACAATTTTAACTGAAGTATAGTTGATTTACAATCTTAGTTTTTGTCACTAAGCAAAGGGCTCATGGCTCAGAGAGCCAAACTCTATCAGCGGGAGTTTGCAGCAAAATAAGGATTCATTGTAGGGCGCCAAACAAGGGAGTGGGAGACAAGCCTTAGATCCACCCCAGCTTGGTCTTTGAGTTACAGGTGTTTTAAAGGGGAGGAACAAATAAACTGGGATTAAGCATCACATTGTGACATGGTTTAGGGAATCAGAATGTCTCCTGTTTTTGATTCCCTGGCCAGGTGGTCCATGGCTTGCGGGCCTGTGAGCTCACCTTGCCCTGGAGAGTTTGTACCTTAATGATGATATCCGTAACAGCAATTTCGTATGTTAACATGGTATTAACAGCAGTAACTTTAGTCACCTGAGGGTGATTGATTAGTGTTCATTTAGCACAGGATTGAGAAGGGGTGGGGGAGAAAGAAATGGAATGAAGTTTTGGATAAGAGATTAATCATAAACTCAATAAAGGACCTGGGTTTTAAAAGGACTCCATTTCAGTTTCAGGTGTACAACATAGTGATTCAATATTTTTTATAGATTATAGATGTGTTTTAAAATTGTGGGTTTTTAAGGGTACAGAGCATCCTTACTCAACTTGTACATTGCTTGGTATAGAGCTCTCAGTAACAAGTGTTAGCTCACTTTTAAGTGAACCGAGGGCGGTAGAAGTTTAAGAGTAAAGCCTGAGTTGCTTATCTCTAAGAAGACAGAGGAAGTTAAGAGTTGGAGGTTTCTATGTTGTAGTCCTTTTTAATCCTTATCAAACTATCTCTGATTCACGGGCGTTTCCTAGTTAACCAAGTTCTACCAAGCTTCACAGCCTTCTCGGGAATAGGATTTATTCTCTAGACTCACCCTGTGGCGCCATCTCTCGGAGCTGTCAAGGAACTCGGGACTTAAACCACCACCCTCCTTCCGACTCCTTTAATTACACCCGTTCCCATTCTTTTGCGAAGGCTCCCTGGACGCATGCGCCTTTCATGGGGCCGCTAAGCCTGTGAGAAACTACAATTCACAGAAGGCCACGCCAAAGGGAAAAAAAAAAAAATCCCATGATCGCGGGAAGGGGGGAGGGAAAGTCGGCAAGGCTCGCGAGAGAAGGAGGGTAAGGCGGCTGCGCGAAGTGGGTGGAGGCGAGTGGAGCGAGCGAGGAGGAAGAAGAGGAGGTGCCGTCCCACAATACCAGGCGGGAGGGCGGGCAGGCGGTTTGTATCCGGGCTGTGAGGTGCTCGGAGCCTCCGCGGACCTTGCTGCCTCCGTCTCTTTAACGCGAGAGGAAGCGATGCGGAGGGGTGGAAAATGGCAGAGCTGCAGATGTTACTAGAGGAGGAGATCCCGTCTGGCAAGAGGGCGCTGATAGAGAGTTACCAGAACCTGACCCGGGTGGCGGACTACTGTGAAAACAACTACATACAGGTGAGGGGCGCGCGCGCGCCGGCCGGCCGGCCGGGCCGAGGACCCGTCGCCGGCCGCCCGAGTACCAGCCCGCCGGGCGGGGTGGGGACCTGCTCGAACCTCAGCGGCAGCCCCAACCCCAACCCCAACCCCAGCCCCAACCCCAATCACAGCCCCAACCCCAGCCGGGGAGAGAGCAAGTGGCTGGGCTCCGGGAGTAGGGCTGCGATACAGGAAGTGGCTGTGGTGGTTCAAACCCTAGAAACCGAGAGAGAAAATAGGCGAGGGGGCCCGGAGCCCGCGGCCGCCGCAGCCCGGCGCCCCCCTGCCGTCCGCCTCCCCGCGGGCTCGGCCCCGGCCCTCCGACTGCCCTCCACTCACCGGGCTTCCGTCCTGGAGCCCCCGCGGCCGCCGCGCCGCCACCCGGCCGGCCGAGGGGTCTCGGACCCGGAGAGCCAGGGGGAGAGCCAGGTCGAGGCTCAGGGAGGAGCGGCAGGAGGGAGAGGAAAAGCGGGGTGTGTGTCGGGGGAGGGTGGGGTGGGGGTGATTATGTCAGTTCAGCCCAGAGGGTGTGTCTTTTATTTATTTATTTTTTAAAAAATTGGTCATGAGTCACATTACACAGACCTCCCCGAGGAGAGGAGGAAGCGGGTGGGGAGCGAGGGATGCCGTCGAAGAGAAGTTAATCTCAAAATGCCTTTAATTGAAGGTTTGTAAATCTGCCTGCCTGTCCGTTTTCAAGTCGGGTTTTTCCCCCTTCTCATCATTTTCACTTCCGCCCCACCGTGATATATTCTAGAGGCTGTTAGGGCGATCGTTAGTATAAAACACAGATTATTCTTAACTACTTGGAAAAATGGCTTAAATACTCTCTCTTCCCCAAAAGTTCTTGAACTGCTGGCTTCCTAAGTAACTTAAAATAGAATGGTGTAATCGCCGGTTGCTTGCCTTTTTTTTTTTTTTTTTGAGGTTTCTCTCCAACCTAAGTACATGGATAGAATGAATTCCAGTAAATCACGGAACAGATTTAGCTTAGCTAAGAACCGTAACGTAAAATGTTACTGTAGATTTGTTAGAAACTTCTTGGGACCTTATCTTGACAGATTGTTGGTTGTTTGCTTTTATATTAATGATTAAAAGTGAATTATGTTGTGATAGTTTGGTTTGTAGATCTGTAACAGCGTAAACGAACAGTTTGCAGTAGAAGCAAATAAAAGTAGCAGAGTCCTTTGTATCAGTGTAATGGCACCAGAAATTCGCTTGTTAATGGTAAGACATGACCAAAATGTGCTTTGAAAGGTTAGGGTTATTGCAACTCAAAACTCAAATATTTATAGAAATGCATCCCATGTGATTATCATTTTTAAGAACCAATCGTTTCTGTTTTGGCAAATACTTTTCCTCTATTTTTAGAAGGAGATAACTGCAGAATATTTTGAATATTTCTCAATTTCCATATTAGTAACATTGTATCTTCAGTAGCACTACTAGGAATTTATCTCAAATTTTTTCAAGCTTTTAGTTTAGGAATTCCACTGATAAACTTGTTGAATGCCTGCCGTGTCTACTGTATTACTTGATTTTTTGCAAACTTTATATTTAGCTCTTTAAAAATGCTCTAAAATCTAGTAGAATTGTGGATATAGTTTTCAGATAGAAAAGTTACCTTGTAGTTTATCGATATTAAAAAGTATACAAATTTTATTCAACTTCATTTGAAAAGCCTTAAAATTGAGGTGAATCTCAATTTGCTGAAGGTTTTTAAAGATTTTGAAAATCAGAGGGAGAGCACAGGAAGGTCATTTTTTAGTAGAAGTCAGCGGATGAGTACTTCAAAACGGGTGGCTTCTTTTTGTTTTGCGTGTTGGGAAATCTGACAAGTATATGGTGTGGTAACTGCTACGCGTTGGCAAATGCAAACGTGTTTTAACCTGTCTGTTGACTATTTCTTTTTCAGATAGTTGTGGGCTGTAAAGTTTTGGTTTTTTTTCCTTCCTCTGACCTCTTTTATTTTCCCCTCTTGGCACCATCATGTAACTTTGAAGCACTTTTTAAGTTCATTATATCCCTAATTAAATAAATCATGCTATTTCTCATGTAGTCCTGTAACCATGGTGCCCCAAGTTTTTTTTTTTTTGATGGTCCTAAACTTGACACCAGTGAGATATTCAGGTCTTACTGGGGGTGGAGGGGAAAGATGAAATTCACACACGGCAGTGTATATCTTAGTAGCTTTTAAACTGTGGGCTGCATGAAGCCGGCCGCTAGCTGCCTTCCCAAGAGACTTGGACAGAGTCAGGCTCATATAGGCTCAGAAGATGATGAGGACTTTGTAGAAGTTGATGTAGTGTTAGCTGACTTCGTGATGTGCTGTGGTGCTGTGAAGAGGGAACAAACAGTACCAGAAATACCCATTTTGAGATCTCTCTCTCTCCCTTCTGTGATCAGATGGGTAATAGCCAACACCCTGTGTAAACATACCTTCTGTTGGGGAAAGCATATATGGTTGTGTTTTGAGAATTTTTTATACCCAAGGTGAGTTAAATTATTGCCTGAGTGTTTTAATCTTGAGAATTCTTTTCATTTTGTTCCTTTCCTACAATTCGGAGCGACAGTTCAGGTAAGGAGTTTAGCCGGCAGGTTCTTTTGGCTGTGGTGCCATTGAGTTCTTGAGCACTTTATTAGCTCTTTTGGTCCTGTTGACTTTCATTATTAAATTGTATTATTAATAGCAAGAGAGACTTCTCAAAAGAATCCACTATCTTAAAAAGGATAGGGTTTTTGAAATTCTGGGAAAATAATACTCAAAATTAAAAGTTTTTTATATAGACATTTATATAGACATAAAGAAAAATCTGCCTTTTTCCATCTTTAGTTTGAATTTTTCTGGTGGATGTCATGGATGATCAGTCTTCAACTTGAACACATTTATTTATCTGGCCAGTTCTCTTGGCTCTACCTTAGGGTCCATACTGCCTTTATCATGGAAACTATTTTGGGGAATAGGAAGGAGATCTAAGTGAAATGGAGTAGAAACTGCTTAAGAAACGTCTCTCAGCATGCACATTGCTACATTGGGTAAGGACAGAAAAATCTTTCTTATAGCTTAACTTTTTTTTTTTTTTAATTGAGGTGTAGTCAGTTTACAGTGTTGTATCAATACAGCTTAACTTTTTAATTTAATTTTTCTGCCTGGAATTCCCCCAACAAGAGCTTTATTTGGGTTAACAAGCGAAGTCTGGGAGGATGAAGGCCCATCATCAGTGAGCTGCTTAGTTTAGCTGCGTCCCTCCACCCACGCAGTCTATTTATGGTCATTTGCTCATTATACCCACGTGATCTTGGAAGGCAGGTAATTTTTGAGGGGAAGTACTTTGGAGTAGGTAAAAGCTAACGTTTTTGGTACTGTACAGTTTATAAACTTTAATGTTATTATAATTCTATGATTTTCTTTCTTTTCTTTCTTCCTTCCTTCCTCTTTCTTTTCTTTCTTTCCTTTTTCTTTCTTTCCTCTCTTCCTCTCTCTCTTTTTTCTTTCCAGATAAGCAGTCTGAGGCTCAGAGACATTGACTATCTAGCCTAAAGTCCCATGTCTTGTGTGAGAGAGTGCTTGGAATCAAATCCAGATTTTCTGATTCTATATCCTGACTTCCTTTTAATGACTACTGAATGGGGTGCTTATTGCAGCACAGAGGATAAAAAGAATGTATGAAGAGGGTAATAGGGAAGGGAAGAGGAATATAATTGCTTCTGTTTTTTGAGTACCTACTCTGTGCTGAGAACAGTCTGTGCTGGTTGATTTGTATTATCTTTAATCCTTGCAGACACTCTCTGTGATAGGCTGACTTCTCTTACAGATGAGGAAATTAGGAGTCGAAAAAGTTAAGTGAATTTTGTTTGATGATACTGTTAGGAGTTGGCAGTCAGGATTTCTCCTGAACACTTGTCTCCAGACACGAATGAGTCTAGAACGCAGACTAGTTCAGAAATGTTACGAAATAAACGGACTCTTGTGGGTCATGTCTGGGAACCTACCAACTCTTTTACTACTGTTTCTTCTAAGTTCCAAGTTGTAATGCCAGAACAGGTGTGTTTGTTATTTGGGGACTTGCCTGGATCACTGAAAGATGGTAGCTTTGGCATTTGAAGTATTGAATTACAGGAATCATAGGCTAGTTTTTCACTGAGTTCCAGTGGATCCTTTTCCTTTCCTGTGCATCCTTCCCTCTTTTTTCCTGTTCTTCATTAGCTTTGCAATTGTGATAAGAAAATTTGTAGAAGACTTAGTATAAGTTAACAAAATGAAAAGTGTCTTGAAATATTTTGGGTAGGTAGTTCTGATTTCCATACAAACTATGTTCAGGTGGAGACAGTCAAAATGATTGTGGAGATTAGGACGGATTGGAAGTGGAAAAAATCTTAGAGTTGCACTTGGAAGTTTGAAAACAGTGGCTAGCAAAATTAGATATAGGTTGGAAATCTAAATGAATTAAAGAGTTTTAGTAATGTACAACATGGTGACTATAGTTAATAATACTGTATTGTGTAAGTGTAAAGAGAGTAGATCTTAAAATTCTCACCACAGAAAAAAAAAGAAAAAAAATTGCAAATTTGTGTGGTGATGGATGTTAACTAGACTTAATGTGGTGAATCATATTGTACACCTGAAACTAATGTAGTGTTCTATGTCAATTATATCTCAATAAAGCAAAGCAAAACAAAATAGGGTTTTAGATAATTTTATGAAAGATCCTCAGTTAATTGTTTAATTGACCTAGACCATGCCATAGCATTAATTAAACATTAATGCTGCTGTCAGGCAGGCAGGATCTGACCTTGCATATTAAGTCTTAATGAAAGTCCATTCATAAGGATGGAAATTTTTTATCAGTTCTTAACTAATGCACTCAGGACTACTGAATATTCTTTAGGACTGTATACCATTTGAAGGTTTGCATTAAAAAGGCATCTCTCTTTTTTTCCTTTTGTAGCTTTAATACTAGTAAGAACTTTACGTGTGGTACTGTGATCTAGTCCTGATCTGTTTAGATCCTCAGTTTTAACATATTTGTGTCTCTAGGAGAGGTTTTTTTTTTTTTTTTTTTTTTTTTTTTGTAAATTGTGGAAATAATCCCTTAGGATAAGAATGCTTTCCTGATTCCTCTTGTGTGCTTCTGTTTTCTCCAGCTACTTTTAGTAGCTGAAGAATACTAATACTCTTTGTAGTAGAAAAGAGGTATTTGGGCAATTTGGGTCGGGTCTGTGGCCATTTAGGATAACCCTATTTATCTTAGGTTAAATTATGCCTTAGGAATCAGACATTTGTGAGTTAGCAGACAATAAGGGCCAGAGAAGAGTGCTAATATTGCGGCAAGAGGTTGAGTCAAACTAGAGGAGATTATGTAGATGTAATTTGATGAAAATAGTGTTGGTCCTTTTAGGGAAAGTAAGGGAAAAGTGATAGTTAAAAGCTAATTTTGGAGTATTTAAAAAGCTTAAATTTGGGAGAAGCTATATAGTTTTTCTGTTGTCTTTCTGTGTTGATTGTAATTTTTATTGAAGTTGCGGTTTGATTTTAGAAGAAACAGTCAAACCCTGGGACTACAAATTTTTTAAACCTTAATATTTGTATAATAAGACACCATGCTAAAAAATAAGGTTTGTTTTTTTTTTAAAGAACAGTATTGTAAAGATAAGACACTTGGAAGATGGCAATTACTGGATTTTGTTTTTAAAGGAAATCGCTGACCTGATCATTTTAACAGCAAACATGAATTCCTTAGAAAGGAATCTTGAAGTTTTTTAGTATTACTAAGTAGGTACAATTAACTAATTTACTAATTTTCTTCACTTACAAAATGAATTTTTTTGAGAAATATTTGGTAGTGAACTAGTATTTGTGGAAAAAAAATCTGAAAGCAAAACAGAGCATTCTAAGGAAAGAAAGGTAATGTGTATTTGTTATCAAATAGATTCTGATTTTGATAGGCATGTGTGCTTAGCAAGTTCAGCAAATGTTTGTGAAATTGTGATTTATGTCAACTAAAGAATATTGTCAGTGCCATCTCAACTATAGCTTAAAGTAAAAGGAAACTGAAAGTCTTATTTTCTTGATTTTTACCATGGTAATTAAAAATTCATTATGGAAACTTTTAAACATACTCAGAAATAGAATAGTATAATGAACCCTCATGTGCTCATCACCCAGCTTTCACATTCATCAGCTCATGGCCAGTCTCCTTTCATCTGTATTCCTCTCATATCTCTTTGCCATTATTGTAAAGTCCATCTTTGACATACCATTTCATCCATAAATATTTTAGTACGTATCGCTAAAAGATAAAAGGCTTATTAAATCCATTGCACAACTTTGTTCTGGGGAAAAAAGATACTGAATGTTAGTATAATTTATTTATGACAAAATGAGTAGAAAGCTTTAAAATAGTTAATATATTTTAAATTTACAGCTAATTTTGTTAGTAATTCCTGCCAGAGGCTGATTGTAATATAGCTATATTGTTGCTTTATAATGGAGTTTTTAAAATGGAGCTGTAATTCATATAATATAAAACCAACCATTAAAAAATGTACAGTTCAGTGGTATTTTATATGTTCATGGTGTCATGCAACCACCAACCACTCTGAAGTCTTCTAAAACATTTTCATCATTCCTCAGGAAAGCCCATACCTGTTAAAGTAGTTCATCCCCATCCCAACCTCCCAGTATCTGGCATCTACTAGTTTGCTTTCTGTCTCTACAAATTTATCTATTCTGTATGTTTCATATGAATGGGATTGTTGCAGCAAAGTGTGTTACAGCTCAATGTTATAGCTCCGTTGTGATAGCAACCTGGAACAGGGTGAGAGACCAAGCAGCACTCAGAGGGTTGGAGAACTCAGGGTTATTACGCCAGTGGGCCCAGAGAAGTTAACACTCCAAGCTCTGGACCCCGTCTGTAGTTTACACAGCCTTTTGTAGTCTACCAGTCTAGACTTTGCAACATTTTGTAACATCGTATGCAAATAAGGTATAAACAAAAATGACTAATTAGGAACAAGCGTTGTAGAAATAGGCCAGTCAGGAGTGAGGGAAATGAACCAATCAGGGAGTGAGGGAAATGGACCAATTAGGAGTGAGCTCCATGCCAATGAAGCATTACAAATGGGCCAATCAGGAGTTAGCTCAGGGAACCAATAGAATCTTAGGGATAAGTTTCGCTTTCCTGAAAGTGAGCCATTTCAGAGTTTAAAAAGCGAGATAATGCCACCGGGCCAGGGAATCAGATGGTGCCGGCAAGAGAGTAGTGGCTCTGCCTGGGGGTCCTGCTGGTCTTTTTCATGGGGCTTCCCACCTCAGGATTATACAATATGTGGTCTTTTGTGTCTCTTTTACTTACGTTAAGCATAATATTTTCAAGGTTCATTCACTTTGTTATATGTATCAGGACTGCATTCCTTTTTATGGCTGAATAATGCTCTATATTATACCACATTCTGTTTTTTCATTCATCTACTGATGGACATTTGGATTGTTTCTACCTTTTGTCTGTTGTGACTAGTACTGCTACAAATATTCATATACAATATTGCCTATTTTCAGTTCTTTTACATATGTACATCTAGGAGTGGTTCGTAATGGTATTTTGTTGTGAAATATGTAATTACCTAAGTTTGCATGGAGATAATTTTGAATTCCTACCATTGTACTGCAGTGTGAAAAGGGAACTCCGGGCATGAACATGTACTCAGAATTTTGGTGTGAATTGAGAGAACTTACAACTTGGAGCCTAATTTTCCACTTTATATGTGAGCTTAATTTTCCCCTTGATTACCAAAGTAATACCAAATGTGGTAATTGCACAAATTTTAAACTTTTTAGAAATACAGTGTACACAGGACAAGTCCCTTGTAATGTCACTCACATATACAGCCTTTAAAAAATATATGTAAACTTTCTACTATACAACTGGTAAACTCATATTGTTGACACTCAGAAAGTATTTCAGTCATTGTATATTTAAAAATTAGAAAAATTCTAACACTTCTATGAGATTTTCCAATTAGTAAATCAGATGTGAATTATATTATTCAGAGCTTAAATATAGCATGGTATGCAAGATGTGCAGTTGGGTATTCTCAACTGCTTTTGATTGGAGCAACATTTTATTTTTTATTCACTTGAAACTTTAAGGGAATAAAAAATACTATGTTAATGAAAAAGTATGTTATTGAAAAACTTTAGTTTACCTTTAAGTTAATTATCTCCTCACTTTATATTTAATTCGTATTAGCAATTTCTACACACTGTGATTAAATTGGATTTGGTAAATTTTATTTTCCATTTTCTTGAAAGGCAAGTGTGACACTTTGTGAGAACCCTTTTTATTAGGGCCATGGGGAATTAATGTCCTCTACTTAAACACCAGAGATGTGTGTAATGCATCATATGGAAAAAGATACTTCTTAGTTCAGGTATCGGCAACCTAAGACTTACAGTAACAAACGCTTATTTTAAGAAGGTGGTGTAGTGGTAAGGGTTGATTAGTGCCATTTAAACATCATGGTTACCAATCAAAAGTGAGCCCTCAGTATAACCCAGCAATCCCACTATGTTTTCCATGTCAGTTTACATTATAAACTGTTTAAAATTTTCTCTTTTAAAATCTCTTTCCTTTCTCATCTTTTGTTTCATAGAGAAAATAGACCTCGTTCTATGAGACATACACTTTCTTACCACTACATTTCCGAGCCTGCTGGTGTCCTTGTCCATCCTGTTCTGCTTCTTCCTTGTCGTGGAGGAGAGGTGTCCTCCCTCCTAGCTGAGGTTAGTCCTTATCTTTGCTCTGGGTCGCATCCTCTCGTGCATTTTCAGAAGCCTTATACTTTTTATATCTTTATGCCTTCTCTCTTTACTGAATTTCTGCAGTCAGCATCGAAACATCTCAAGCCTCTCTAGCACTGTTTAGTTCTCGTCTTGCTTATTTTCTCAGCATCACTTCACACAATTGACTGGTCCCTCTTTTTTTTGAAAAGCTAATTCTTTGGCTTCTGTGAGGACATTCTTTCCTACTTTTCCTGTTACTTTACCTTATTAAGGTGGCTTTGTATGAGCTCCTTTCTACACCTTCTACACCTACCACCTCGGACTGTTCTTAGTTATTTCCATTGGAATGATCTCTCTTCTACTGAAGTTTAGATCCATGTATCTGCTTGTTTGAGTCACGGGTACCTCAGACTTGAGAGGCTAGAAACTGAACATATCACCTTTCCCCAGCCTCTTCTACTGCTTCCCTGGAAACCTGGGCATCATTCTTGGCTTCTCTCTTTTTCTTCCCTGGTACCTCCCTCCTCAGCCACTGCTACTGCTTCATTGGTAGCAGGCCCTGCTGATTCTTCTTAAATAGCTCTTCAGTCTGTCTAGTCCTTCGCCACTCTACTACCCCAGCGTAAAGCTTAGACATCTCCTATAGAGTCTGACTGTCTTCCTGCTGTCAGCACGTATGCCCCTCTGATTGCATCCCCATCATCCACACTGTGGCTTGAGTGGCACTCTCAAAACAGAAATCTGGTCACGTCACTCCCCTGCATGAAAGTTCTTCAGTGAGTCCTCATACACATGCAGCCCCATGGTGGGCCTGGGGGCCGTGTGTGGGACAGCTCCTGTCTTTCTAGTCCTGCTGCATTCATCCCACTGCCCTCGTCTTACCATCATACTGGCATTTCAGTTTTTGAAATTTCATTATTTTCTTCTTTGGCAGATGTTGTTCTCTGACTAGAAAACTTGTTCCTCTTGGTCTGAATATTACCCATGTATCAGGTCTTGTAGTTCAGGTGAAAAATTCCTGTATTCGTTGATTTTTTATTTGATCAAAATCCTGAGTACCTCTTAGGTGTCAGCTACTACCCTGGTACCACAGATACAGCAGTGAGTAGGGCAAAGTCTGTACCTTTAGGAGGTTTTCATTATTGAGAGGAGGTGACAGATAATAAACACCAAAAAAAAAAAAAAAGACTTTCACATAGGGAGAAGTGCTGCTTAGAAAATTAAATAGGGTGACAGGACACAGAAAACTGGGGTTGGGAAGGAGGACTTCTTTAGCTGGGGAAGTTAGGAAGTGCAGCTCTGTGGAGGTGACATTTGACTCGAGACCGGGAGGGTAGATAGGGCATATTCCATGTGAAGATCTAAGGAAAAGGCAAGAGCAGAGGCTCTGACGTGGGGAAAATCTTCCTAAGGGCAGTTAGTGAGAGGGAGACTGGTAGGGGAGAGGTCAGAGAGGTTGTCAGGGGTCAGAGCATGTAGGGCCTCGTAGGCCTTGAAAAGTGGTTGGATTTTATTCCCAGTGTAATGGGGTGATCATTAGAGTACTTGATTGATATTAAAAAAAATATCATTCAGGCTACTGAGTGGCAAACATGTTGAAGGGAAGATGAGCAGAATTAGCAGCAGGAGGTATTGTAGTGTTCCAGGCAGGGAATGAGAACTGCTTGTACAATGTGAGGAATTGAGGGGAGAGGTCGGATATTTATTTTTTAAGGCAAAGCTGAGCAAGACTTAACTCGTGGATTGGATATGGGATGTGAGGCAAAGGGGAATCTAAGGATGGCTCCTAGCTTAGCTTGTTTTCCTCACTTTGTTAGTGGATGGTAGCACCTGGGTGAGGAAATGGAGAGGACCATTGTGGATGTCAAGTCCATGTCAGATTAGACAACGAAATAGATGGGCCAGACAGTCATTCTGGAATTTAGGGAAGAGTCAGAATTCAGAGATCAATGTTGAGGAGTCATCACACAATAGATTAGCACTGTCTAATAGAAATATAGTGTTGGGGGGAGGGTATAGCTCAAGTCGTAGAGTGCATGCTTAGCATGTATGAGGTCCTGGGTTCAATCCCCAGTACTTCCTCTAAGAATAAATAATTAAGTAAACCTAATTACCTCCCCCCACCACAAAAAAAAAGTGAGCCGTGTATCTAATGTAAAATGTTTGTAATAGCCACATTAAAAAAAGTATGAGGAAACAGGTTGAAATTAACTCTAGTAACGTTTTATTTAACCGAGTGTATCCAACATATAATTATTTCGATAGGTAATCAACATAGTTTGTTAGTGAGATATTTTACATTCTTTTTTATATACTAAGTCTTTGGAATCTGAAGTGTATTTTATACTTGCAGCACATCTTAGTTGCGACACGGATAGTGAAAAACTGGGAGGATTAATGAGTGGGAAGTCCTGTGAAATCTAAGGATGGTTGGAATCGAGTTACTAGAGTAAGTAAACTGCAGAGATGGAAGTTGGGTGTTTAGAATGTGGTATTTTTCAAATCTAAATTTTTGGAAATGGTGTAATTACTAGTGATGACCATGGGAGTTCTTGATGGTGATGAAGAAAAAAAATGGGAGAAAAAATTGTTTGGTTCAGGAGGTCAAGTGACTGAGAGGCAAGAGTTCTGGGTGGATTATCTGAGTGAATGTTGCCATCACTGAGAATAATGATCGGAATAGTGATGTGTTAGCGAATGAGCTAAGATGTCAGAGTCCTCAGTGAAGAAGGGGAGTGATGAGGATGTTGGTAGATGGTAGTAATAAGGTTACTTCCTTAGAGACCTCACCCCTTGCCCACCAGGTCAATTTATACCCTGTTAAATGCTCTCATAGAATCCTGTATGTTTCCTCTGTGGCACTCAGTAGATCTGTTTGACACTTGATGCTCATCTCCAAGAAAGCAGGACGATGTTTGTGTTATTTATTCCTATATCAACAGTGCCTGCCCGATGCCTGGCACATAAGCTCTCAGAAGTTTACATGAACCTTACAGGGAGTCTGGAAGCTTAGTTGTGGTCCTCATTCTATTATGAATTAGTTGTATTTTAACCAGTTTTTAACTCTCTTGTCTTCTATAAAACGATGAGTTTGAGCTAGATTATGTCCAAGGTTACAGTTCTGATGGCTTTTAGTAGAGTTTGTTTTTGACTTATAGCCATCCAATTCTGACGCTTTCCATTAGTTTGTTTCTGAGTTCTTCAGTTTCCTCTTTAAAAAAAATCTCTGCTTTACTTATTCTCTGTTTTGTTAGCAACTATGTTGAAATGTTTACTTTGTCGTAATTAAGGTATCAAGACACTGAATAAATAGGTTGTTCAGGAAATGGTTTTTCATTCAAATTGTTATGAACATGATTCCTCTTAAATATTCTTAAAATCTTTCTAATAAAGTCAATTTTTCAAAGTCTTGCCAAAGAGAAAAAGTAAAAGTGAGATTGTGTTACATTGGAACATCTTTGTCTTTATCCCTTTATAGTATAGATCAGCAGTACTGAAACTTATGGTCTCAGGACTCCTTTAAACTCTTAAATGTATGAAGGACCCCAGAGAACCTTTCATTAGGTGGGTTATATCTTTCAACACTTACTGTATCAAAAATTAAAATAGAGAAGTTTAAAACATTTATGAATTCATTAAAAA
This sequence comes from Camelus dromedarius, assembly GCF_036321535.1. Classification (NCBI taxonomy): domain Eukaryota; kingdom Metazoa; phylum Chordata; class Mammalia; order Artiodactyla; family Camelidae; genus Camelus; species Camelus dromedarius. Next base: position 13,353,553 of record NC_087461.1, read on the forward strand.
TAACATGTAATGGGTTTTAACATTAATAATGTAAATACTAATTTTCTGAAAAATATCCAAGGTTTTCCAAAACAAAAAAAGTTTAATGAGAAGAATGTATTGTTTTATATCACTGCATATCTCTTCAGTGACCAGCTAGAACATAGCTAAATTCTCATATCTACATCTGCATTCAACCTGTTGTGATATTTTATTTTGAAGTATATGAGGAAATCTGACTTCATATGGTTATGTAGTTGGAAACGGAGAAATATTTTAATAGCCTGTGCATGGAACTATGAATAATTTTCTTTGATACTGTATCAAAACTTGGCAGATAGTAGTTCTTAAAGATTGATCGCAGTGTAGACTCTGAAACCTTATCAGTGAGCATTTTATGCTCCAGTACATTAAAAATCTATGCCTGGGTCTTTTGGAAAATATTTGTTCATTTAATTAAATGGATTTTCTGAATGTTGACACATTTCATTATATGATATAAAAAAACACATTCATTCATATCACTTCAGATTTTATCAGATGAGTCTGTAAGTATTGTAAAGCTCCCAAGCTCATGTAAATGGATGAAAGGTTTCCAATATTCTGATTTTTACTTAAAAGCTTAAATTTTACTATTGGCACCAAGTATCTCCAGTTACTTTCCTTGAAATGGTAGGCTTACTCTGTTTATTTTAAGAAAGATATCTGCCAGATATCCAGTCTGATTAACCATAGTTTGTCAGTTGTTTTTTGAAGTACCAAGTTGTTTTTAAGTCGTTTATTTTGAAATTCCATGGAAAAGTGGCTTATTCAGCTTGCAAATAAATTATACGGGTGCTTTTTCCTATTGTACTTAGGATGCAGCAGAATTACTTTACAGATTGTTTTCATTTTCTCACACAGAATGTTTAATGGCATCTTAGGGTTAAGGAGACCCAGAAGAGAAGGCAAAAGACATTATTTGTATTATGAAAGTAGTTTTGACCTTGTGAACCTCCTGAAATGGTGTTAGGGACCCTCAGCGGTCTGCAGACCACACTTTGAGAACCTTTGGTGTGGATGATGGGTTTAGTAGACTTGATGCCTTCCTTTTGTGGTAATAATGGGAGTCTGAATTTTAAATATTGTATAGCACTATGTGTAGTGGGTGAAGTAGGCATGTCTGACTGAAAACTTGTGTAATACCTCATGAAATTTAAAGTTGCTTGTGTAGGAATTCTCTTAGCACAGCACATATTGTGTTAATTATCTTGGATAATTTCTTATATTCTAGTCTTATTATTGCTCTGTATATTTCATGTTTTAGCACTAATTTTGAAATAGTTCAAGGTTTCATATATGTGTTTTCTTCAGATTTCACCCATGCCAAAAGTTAAGTAATTTGTTTAAATACATTTATTTGATTAATAGGAAATTGTTCAAATTATATCATTTTTATGAAGCAGTATGAAGGACTAGTTTAAAAATGATTATAGTAATCATTTTTTTTCATGGGGGGAGGTAATTAGGTTTGTTTATTTATTTAAAGAAGGTTCTGGGGATTGAACCCAGGACCTCGTGCATGCTAAGCATGTGCTCTACCAGTGAGCTATACCCTCCCCCCTAGTAATCATTTATTTCTAATTCAAGTATGTTCCAAATTAGATTTGAAGAAATCTATTGATACGGTCTATGGTACATACCTTCCTTTTCTGTACTAACGTATTTATGTCTTAAAAAAAATAAAAATAACCCAACTAAAGTAGGAAAAAAAAGACAAGGAAATGGAGGATATGCCTTTTGTTTTAGCTGCTACTCTGGCATTTTACCTCTTCTGTTATATATTTTATGCGTCCCATGAAAAAAGCTTTGGATTAATCTATTTCTCTTTCAAACCATTTCTCTTTCAAAAAGGTTAAGAAACCTTTTTTCTTTTTCAGCTCCATGTTTTATGAAAATTAATATTCCATTAATAATGTTCAGACTTTACTTTGACTAGAGGGGAGACAAACTGTGATACGCCCATTCTTCCAGAATAATCAGAGACCCTAAAGACCCTAAAGAGAACTGCCAAATGTTTATGTATTCTCAAGTTGGGACTGTAGCAATGCCCAGTAAAATGAAATACGTGTAGTTATATGTAACGCACTTCATTGTATGACAGAACGTATGAATTTGTCACCTATTCGGTTATTCAGCAACCTTTTACTGCCTGTTAGGTGCCTAAGTGTATTTTGCGAATCCAGGTACAATCTCTGCCCTTAGGACAAGACATGATCTCTGCCTCCCTCACTAATCAAATGCATTTTATGTGGGGAACATGTTGACATGAGAGTGCATGTGAGGTGCTCCCGCCTAGCTTGGTGCATCAAAGAGGTAATGTTAGGATGGAGATCTGAAGAAGTGAATGTATATTATCCAGGAAACTTGGAGGGAAGGAAAAGCAATATCCCTACCAGAGGAACAGGAACGTCATGTGTACAGGCCCAGAGGTGAGTGAAAGCAGAATGATTCTGAACAACTTCTAGACCCGAGTGCTTTAGAGTGTAGTGAGCTACCAGGGGAAAGAGAGTGTGAGGTTGGTTAGGTGGGGAGCTGGGTAGGCAAGGTTTTGTGGGCTGTGTTAAGGATGTTGGTCTTATTACTGAAGCTGATGAGAAGACACTGAAAGTTTTAAGCAGTGGGATGACATTATCATTTTTACTTTTTGAAGATTACTCTTCAAAAAGTGGTTAGAGTGGAGAACAGATTGGAAAGAGGCTGGAGTATGTATGGACTGGAAGACACTCGAGGTTGGGGGAAAGTTGGTCTTGAGGTGATGGTAGCAAGTGGTGGTGAATTATCTAAATTCTCTAGTGCCTGGAATCTTTGTGGTAGGCTGTGACCACTTACTTTTCTTTTCTAGAAAGAGGAGTGTTTGAGGCTGTAGAGATGTGTTAAAAGTAATTCAACAAATAGTTATTTGATAGTCAACAAGTAGTTGTTAATTGCCTACTCAATGAAAGACTCTGCTGGGTGTTGTGATGTCTATATTATATGTAGTATAGTTATGTAAAAATCACTGAGTGATAGAAAATTATAAAGCCTTAAATTTAGGGCAGAGAAAATTGATCTTTAGTACTTATATTTAAATGAGGAAAAGAAGAAAAGAATTATTACCATATAGAAGAAAAGAATTATTACTTTTGAAAGATTTTTATTTGTGTTTTGACAGTATAATTTTGCTTATGGAAAAAAATGTCAAGCAGCAGTTTTTTAAAGGAGCTTCTAGGTAATTCGTAGATTCCTGTAAAAGATTCAAATAATACAGTTGTATTAAAAGCAGAACTTAAAATTCCCCTTCCTCCTTCTCCCCATATTCCTACTCGTCCCCCACCCCCTGCCCCAGCTGTTGTCAAGTTTGTTTCGTATCCTCCACTTTTTGCACAGGGGATGAGGAAGATTCGTTTGGCACTGGTGAAGGATGGATTCGTGAATGGACAGACTGGATGCAGAGTGACCAGTTACAGGACTGTTACGTCTGTCCGGGTGTAGAGTATTTCTTGAGTTGAGATGGCTGCAGTTGAGAGTGGAAAGGATGAAACAGGTGCAAGAAGAGTCAGGAAGGAGGCGGGGCTAGGGAAGGGAGAACTCACAGATGGCTTGCTTTACCTGGAGCCACTCTCCTCCAGCATAAAGCCAGTGTGCCCGCAGAAGGTAATTTGCAGTCATAGAAGTGAATCTATAGACCTTCCCTTTTTCAGCTGTGAGTACACAGTTGGTTCCAACACTATACAGCTTTTACTCCTCCACAATTGAATTGATTGGCAAAGCAGTGGGCTGGAAAATAGGAATAAGGCTTTGACTGTTAGCTGGCTGTGTGGGCAGGAGTGGGGAGAGGGAGGAAAGAGAGGAAAGGGACCCTAAGGTCTCTCTGGCTATATACTGTTGTGTCCTGAGGCCAACGTGTGAGTTTCTCCTTCTGATGTTCTGTTATAATCTTCTGTATTAAATAGATTGTTGGATTTTTAGACACTTCAGAGTGTTTTCATAAATACCTTCAAACTATGTGTGACTTATATGTAGATTGAAGATTGTCCCTTTTATAAAGGAACTTTTAGAGGGAATTTTAAGGAACAATGCAATGTTTGGGGGTTTCAGAGAAATTAAAACTTCTCATAGAGTGATTTTAGATGACTCATGAGTTCAGAGAATTAAGGGAAGGGGGAGATGGGAAGGCAAGGAATATAGGTAGTAGGAACAGCATGTATACCAGGGCATGTTGGAAAGAGCTACAAGTAGTTTGTTTTTGATAGTGTCAGATGCAAGGGTGGGTAGTGAAGGAGATGAGGTCTCTGTCAAAAACAGACCTGAACTGCTGTCATTAAACTGTAGACAACCAGTTCATTGTTTCCCAGATTTGGAAAACAGAGAACCATATTTTAAATTTAACACTGGTAAGAGGAAATTGTGTTTTTGCTATGTCCTGGTATATATTCTGTTCTTTCGTTGTCTGGACACATTTGGCAAATCAACAGAAGCCATTCAACAAGAGGGTAAATGCAAGAGAGTTGAATTATAGGTCTGAGGAAATCACTTTTGTATCGACTAAGTGTGGTAACTTGGGGACTGCTTGCACTAGTGGATTTTTTATTAGTGCTTAATAATATCTTGTAGAATGTAGAGCCACTTACCTTTAGCTCAGTTGTGCATTTCTTACACTCATCTGCCCCCAGCCCCACCAAAAGAGAGAAAGAAAGAAAGAAAAAAGAAAGAAATGCAGCATGGTACTGTCTATATGAAAATCCTGCCACTCTCAGGGTTTTTATTTTGTTTTGTGTGTGTGTGTGAAGTGGTTAAGGTGGTGTAAGGTGAGAGGAATAAGTGATATATTTACATCACTGGGAAGAACTGTACTAAAACATGCCTTTTACAGTCAGGCAGAAGTCTTAGGGAAAAAGTTTACTTCCACCAAGATGTTTTAGCCTCATGGATACTATAAATCATGTAACGATCTTGTTTCTTAATCTTTGTGAATTCATGGAGATTGGAGCCAAATTTATGGCTCCAATTTGTTATGTAGTACTCTGTGGTCTTTGTGGTCTGTGTATTAATGTCCTGTCTTTATCTTTTATATTATTGGATATCCTGATTTTTATCTTGCATATTTTCCTGTTTTATTGTACACATTTTTGTACTGATACAGTAACAGCTAATGGCCCTACCCTAGACCAATGAAATTGTAATCTTTTTAGGGGGAGATGATTAGATTGGGGTCCAAGGCACTGGAATTTTTTTCTTTTTAAAGCTCACGGGTGGTGTTGATGTCCAGCTACGGTTGGAAATCACTAATCTAGAACAGGACTGGGCAGATGTCTCACAGAGGGCTAGTTAATAATTATTTTAGGCATTGCAGGCCATGTGATCTGTCACAACTATTCAACTTTGCCATTGTAGTAAGTCAGCCATAGATATGTAAATGAGTAAGTGTGAAGGTATTCTCATAAAACTTTGTCTGCAAAAACGGGGGTTGGGGGGTGGGGCTAGGTATTTGGCCTGAGGATCTTAGTTTGTTGGGGCCTGTTCTGCAGCCTGAGCTTAATTACTGTGGTATATTGCTGATGGACCAAAACTGAGCCAACATACTGAGGTGAATGGATTTTTTTTCTTTTTCTTTCTCTCTCTCTCTCTCTTTTCTTCTTCTTCTCCTCCCCCCCTCCATAGAATTTTTTTTTTTTTAGAGCAATTTTAGGTTCAGAGCAAAACTGAATGGAGGGTACAGAGATTTCCCATGTGCCCTCTGCCCCTACATATGCACAGCCTCCCACATTATCAGCATCCCCCACCAGGAGGGTACATTTGTTACAACTGGTGAACCTGCATTGACACATCACCCAGAGTCAATAGTTTATTGGTTTACATAGTTTAGGGTTCACTCTTGGTGTTGTACATTCTTTGGGTTTTGACAAACATAGAATGGCACGGATCCACCATTATAGTATGGTGCACAGTAGTTTCACTGCCCTAAAAATCCTTGATGCTTCACTTATTCATCCCTCCCTCCTTCCTGACTCTTGGCAACCAGTGATCTTTGTACTGTCTCCAAAGGTTTTGCTTTTTCAAAAATATCATATAGTTGGAATCATACAACATACAGCCTTTTCACATTGGCTTCTTTCTTGAAGAAATAGTCATCTAAGGTTTCTCAGTGTCCTTGCATAGCTTATTAGCTCTTTTATTCTTAGCTTTGAATAATGTTCCACTGTGTGGATGTACCACAGTTTATTTGCCTATTCACCCAATGAAGGACATCTTGGTTGCTTCCAGGTTTTGGCAATTATGAGTAAAAGCTACCATAATCATTCGTGTGCAGGTTTTTGTATATATGTAAGTTTTCACCTTTAAAGTGGCAGTACCATTTTGCATTTCTACCATCAGTGAATGAAAGTTCTAGTTGCTCTATATCCTCACCAGCATTTGGTGTTGTCAGTGTTCTGGATTTTGGCCATTCTAATAGGTGTGTAGTGATACCTGGTTTTAATTTGCATTTTCCTGATGACCTGATGTGGAACATCTTTTCATATGCTTAGTGGCTGTCTGTCTCTTCTTTGATGAGATGTCTGTAAGGTCTTTGGCCCATTTTAAAACTGAACTCTTTGTTTTCTTTATGGTCTTTGGCCCATTTTTAAACTGGACTGTTTGTTTTCTTTTTGTTCTGTATAAGAGCTCTTTGTATGTTTTGAATAACAGTTCTTTATCAGGCATGTTTTGAAAATATTCTCTTCCAGTCTATGTCTTGTCTTTTCATTCTCTTGACAGTGTCTTTTGCAGTGCAGAAAATGTAATTTTAATGAAGTCCAGCTTATCAATTCTTTCTTTCATGGATTATGCCTTTGGTTGTATCTAAAAGGTCATCACCCGACCCAAAGTCATCTAGATTTTCTCCTGTTCTCTACTGAGAGTCTTACAGTTTTGCATGTTAGGTAGGTCTGTAGTCTGTTTTAAGATAATTGTTGTGATGGATATAACATCTGTGTTTAGATTCTTTTTTTTTTTTGCACATGTATGTCTAGTTGTTCCAGCACCATTTGTTGAAAATACTTCCCTTGCTCCATTTTGTTGCCTTTATTCCCTTGTCCAAGATCAATCGACTGTATTTCTGTGGGCCTGTTTCTGGCCTTTCTGTTCTAAATCATTGTTCTATTTGTCTGTTCTTTTGCCAATACCATACTCTCTTGATTACTGTAGCTTTGTAGTAAGTCTCGAAGTTGTGTAATGTCAGTACTCCAGCTATGGTCTCAAAGTTGTATTCAGCATTGTGTTGGCTCTTCTTGGTCTTTTGCCTCTCCATATAAACTTTATTTATTAAAAATTTCCATCTTTATTGATAACACAGTTGACATGCAACATTGTGTAAATTTAAGGTATACAACGTGATGATTTGATACAGGTGTAATCGCTGTTACCAAGTGTTTACCACAATAGATTTAGTTAATACCGCCATCACCTCTCATAGTTACCATTTTGTTTTGTGTTGAAAGTGACTTTCAAGTATGTAATACAAAATTGTTAATTATGATCAACCAAACTGTACATTAGATCCCCAGAACTTATTCATCTTATAACTGGAAGTTTGTACCTTTCACCAACATCTTCCCATTCTGCATCACCCTTGGCAACTACCATTCTAGTCTTTATCTCTGTGAGTTCAACTTTTTAAGATTCCACATATAAGTGATATCATGCAGTGTTTATCTTTCTCTGACTTATTTCACTTATCATAATGCCCTCAAGGTCCATCCATGTTGTTGCATATAGCAGGATTTGCTCTTTCTGGTGGCTGAGAAATATTCCTCTGTGTATGTGTGTGTTTGTACATTTTTATCCATTCATTCGTAGATGAACACTTAAGTTTGTTTCCGTGTCTTAGCTATTATGAATAATGCAGTGAATGAACATGAGAATGCAGTTATGTCTTTGAGATTCTGATTTCATTTCCTTTGGACATATACCCACAAATGGGATTTCTGGGTCATATGGTCTTAAAACTTTTGAGAAGCCTCCATACTGTTTTCCATGGTGGGTATATCAATTTATATGCCACCAATAGGACACAGGAGTTCTCTTTTCTCCACCTCCTTGCCAGTGGTTGCTATTTCTTGTCCTTTTTATTATAGCCATTCTGATATGTGTGAGGTGTGGTTTTGATTTGCATTTTCTTGGTAATTAGTGATATTGAGTCTCTTCATGTACCATTTGTATGTCTTCTTTGGAAAAATGTTCAGGTTCTCTGCCCGTTTTTAAATTAAAAAGACTTTTTTTTTAAATATTAAGTTGTGTGAGTTCCTTAAATATTTTGAATATTAAGCCCTTACCCAATAGATGGTTTGCAAATATTTTCTCCCATTTTGTAGGTTTCCTTTTCATTTTGTTGTTGGTTTCTTTTGCTGTGCTGTAGCTTTTTAGTTTGATGTGATCCCACCTGTTTAGTTTTGCTTTTGTTGCATGTGCTTTTGGTGTTGTATCCAAAAAGTCATTGTCAAATTGATGTTAGCCTTTTTTCTGTGTTGTTCTAGGAGTTTTATCATTTCATGTCTTATATTTAATCCTTTTCTGAGTTAATTTTTGTGAGTGATGTAAGATAGGGGTTCACTTTCATTCTTTTGCATGTGAATATTCAGTTTTTTAAACACCATTTTTTGAAAAGATGATCTTTTCCCTATTAGGTATTCTTGGCTGTATATGTGAGAGTTTATTTCTGGGCTCTTAGTACTGTTCCATTGGTCTGTGTATCTGTTTTTACATTGGTACCATACATTTTTGATTAGTATAGTTTTGTAATATAGTTTAAAATCAGCAGATGTGGTGCCTCCACCTTTGTTCTTCTTTCTCAGGATTGCTTTTGTTATTTTGAATATATTGTATTTCCAGTACAAAACTTTGGATTTTTTTTTTCTGTCTTTGAAGTATGCTGTTGGAATTCTGATGGGGATTGCAGTTGAACCTATAGATGACTTTGGGTAGTGTGGACATTTTAACAATACTCATTTTTTGGATCCATGAACATGGTGCATCTTTTCATCGTGTCTTCATTTTCTTTTCTCAAAGCCTTATAGTTTTCACAGTACAGATCTTTTACCTCTTGGGTTAAGTTTGTTCCTACGCATTTTTATTATTTTTGATGTTATTGTTTGTATTGCAACAATTCCAACCAATACAAAAAATTGTATTTTATTGTTTTTGATGTTTTGTATGCTATTATTGGGATTTTTAAAAAACTTCTTTTTCAGTATATTATTGTTAGTATATAGAAAGGCAGCTGATTTCTTTGGGCTGATTTTATATCCTGCAGATTTACTGAGTTCTTGTATTCTAGCATTTTTTTTTTTTTTGGTGGAATCATTAGAATTTTGTATGTAGGTCATATCATTTACAGAGACTATTTTAGTGTTTCCTTTCTGATTTGGATGCCTTTTATTTCTTTTCTTTGCCTAATTGCTCTTGCTAGGACTTCCAATACTGTATAGAATAGGGACAGTGGGAATGAGCACCCTTGTCTTCCTTCTATACCCAATCTGTTGAGAGTTTTTATCACGGAAGGATGTTGATTTCTGTCAAATGCTTTTTCTGCACCTAATGAGATGATCGTATGATTTTTATCTTTGTCTGTTGATGTGCATCACACTTACTGCGTATGTTATTTGCTTATGTTGAACTATTCTTGCATCCTAGGGGTAAATCTTGCTTGATCATGGTGAATTAATGTGCTGGTGAATTCAGTTTTCTAATATTTGTTGAGGAATTTTGCATATATGTTAGTCAGGGATGTGGGTGTAATTTTCTTGTAGTGTTCTTATCTGGTTTTGGTATCAGGATAATACTGGCCTTTGGAAATGTTTCCTCTTTAGTTTTTTTGAAAGAGTATGAAAAGATTGGTGTTAATTCCTTTTTGAATGTTTAGTAGAATTTACTGGAGAAACCATCTGGTAATGGGTTTTTCTGTTGGGAAATTTTTAATTACTGATTCAGTCTCCTTGTTATTGGTCTGTTCAGATTTTCTAGTTTGTCTTGGTAGATTGCATGTTTCTAGGAATTTATCCAGTCTAGGTTATCCAATTTGTTGATGTATGGTTGTTTATTGGAGTCTCTTAAGATTTTTTTTTTTAAATGTTTCTGTGATAGGAGTTGTATGTCTCTGCTTTGATTTCTGACTTTATTTATTCATGCCTTGTTTCCTTTGTCTCACTAAAGATTTGTCCATTTAATTTATCTCTTTGAAAAGCCAGATCTTTGTGTCATTGATCTTTCCTGTTTTTCTGGTCTCTATTTCATTTATTTCTACTCTGATTTTTACTTCCTTCCTGCTAACTTTGGGCTTAGTTTTTTCTTGTTTTTCTTGTTTCTTGAGGTGTAAAATTAGATTGCTTATCTGAGTTTTTTTTTTTTAGACTTTTAATGCTATAAACTTCCTTCTTAACTGTTTTTGCTGCATCCAATAAGTTTTGGTAAGTTTTGTTCCCCTTTTCTTCTGTTTCAAGGTATTTTTTGATTTCCTTTTTGATTTCTTCTCTGACCCATTGGTTGTTCAGGTGTATGTTGCTTAATTTCTACATATTTATGGATTTTCCAGTTTTTTGTCTGTTATTGGTATCTAGTTTCATACCATTGTTGTCAGAAAAGATACTTGATATGATTTCAGTTTTCTTAATTTTGCTACAACTTGTTTTGTGACGTAACATAGAATCATTTCTGGAGAATGATCTGTATGTGCTTGAGAGGAATGTGTATTCTGCTGCTGTTGGATAGAATATACTTACCTTCACCAGTGTGTTGTATATTTTCATGTTACTAATTAGCATCATTTTATGTTGAAGAACTCCTTTCAGCATTTCTTGCAAGACATATGTAGTGGTGATGAACTCCCTCAGCTTTTGTTTGTCTGGAAAAGTCTTTATATTTCATTCATTTCTGAGGGACAGCTTTGCTGGATAAAGTAATCATGGTTGGCAGTTTTTCTTTTAGCGCTTGGAATGTATTATCCTGTTCTCTCCTGGCCTGTAAGGTTTCTGCTGAGAAATCTGAGAGATGGGGATTCCCTCATAGGTGATAAGCTTCTTTCCTCTTGCTAATTTTAAGATCCTGTCTTCCTCTTTAATTGTTAACAGTTTCATTATAATGTGACTTGGAGAAGGTATGATTTTAATTTGTTTGGAGTCGTGTGAGCTTCATGAACTTGGGTGTCCAAAACTCTTCCCAGATTTGGGATGTTCTCTGCTATTACTTCTTTAAACTTTTTGCCACCCTTTCCCTTACTTCTCCTTGTGGGACTCCAGTAATTCACAGATTTTTTTTTTATCATACCCAAAAATCACAGAGGCTTTTTCATTGTTTTTTTTATTCTTTTTTTCACCCGTGATTGGATAATTTCAAAGTTCCTGTCTCCTGCTTCATGGGTGGTTTCTTTTGGTTGGTCCATGCTGTTGATGGTCTCTGTTGCATTTTAAAATTTCACTTATGGTATTCTTTAGCTCCAGAATTTGTTTCTTTATTATGATTTCTATCTCTTAGTTAAACTTCTCATTTTGTTCATGTATTAGTTTTACTTACTTCATTAGATTATCTTTCTGTTTTTGTGTGGCTCATTGAGTTTCCTTGAAACGTCTATTTTGAATTGTTTATTGGATATATCACAGAACTCATTGTCTTTGGGATTGATTACTGGAAAATTATTGTGAGCTTTTGATGGTGTCATTTTCCCTTGAATTTTTATATTCTTTGAATTCTTGTGTTGCTGTCTTCACATTTGAAGTAGCAGTCACCTCCAGTCTTTACTAGTTAACTTCAGGAGAGAGAGATCTTCTTTCAGATCTGCTAGGGGTTTTGAGGCTTTGACAGGTCTTCTGTGGATATGCCTGCTTCACATTTCTTGTGACAGAATTCTTAAGCTTGTTTGCCTTCTCTTGATCCTGCAAAGCACCAGGCTGGGTGCTGACAGCCTCCTTTTTTTCCTCCCCCCAGGGGTGGTGCTTATGGCTCCATTTTGTGGCCTCTCCCAGGCCTGCAGGTCCAGGCTGGCTTTCTGTGCGTGCTCACTAGCCTTCTGCAAAAGCTTGCTCCTGCGACTGTCAGGAGCACTCACAGAAGCCAGTCCCGAGGTGAGGGTGTGTGGGACCAGACATGCGACGCACTGTTGGTACCTGTGGGCCAGTTCGGGGGCATCTGCAGGCAAAGCATCCCCAGGAGCTTGTGGCTGACCCTCCTAATGCAGTCCTCGCTTGGTTAGTAGGATCCACATTGCTTTTAGTATGTTCCGTACCAAGGTCTGGCTGCTGGTCTCCCAGCTGCTCACCACCCACCCCTAGTTGTGCAGCTCACGAGTCACACCGGATGGGGCGAGACAGAAGTGGGTTTCTTTGTTTCTGGGTCACACAGCTGGGGAAGCCAGGTGCTCCCTCACCCACTCTCAGTCTACCGCCAGGGAGAAGTCATCGGCTGAGAAGGCCTGTCTTCACACTGAGCTGTGCTGCCTTGGGGGAGGGGTAAAGTGGGTAAAAAAATCAAACTGTTTCTCTTACCCTTTCCAGTACATCTTATCTCAGATTTCTTTTGCTCCAGTGCTGTGCTGGAACTTCTCCACTGGACTCCTGGACTTCCCCAGAGGTCCTCTCATCTGTGGGTGGTTGTCAAAATTAGTGTTCTCTGGGGGCTCCTGGACTCTAGCTGCGAGGGGCTGGAGCTGGGTCACAGGCCAGTTCAGGGTCCACATTTGACACGGATGTTTGTATGCGTATTACCTGTTGTTCAGGGGGGTAAGGGTCCTCCCAGGTCCCTTGGCAGAAGGCACTGGTGTTGGAACCAAAGCTAAATGGGGCTATAGCCGAGGCCTCTGGGTTAGAGCTGGTTCCCAGTCTATAGCTGAGATGTGGTCGAGTCAGCTGCCTGGGTGCAGGTCTGTTTTAAAACAGCTCTCCTTGGTCTTGGATTGCCCCTGGGTTTTATAGTCTCTTCTCTGTATCCATAGTTCCCCATGAAGGCCTTTTGTCCAAGGATGGATGCAAAATTGTTGTTGAAGGTTTATATGATAAGGGACTTCTTACTTGACGATCTCGTCGACATCATCTTTCCACATGAACTTGAGAGTCACTTTGTCAATATTCACAAAATAACTTCCTGGGGTTTTGACTGGGTTTCCATTGAATCTACAGATCAAGAGGGAAGAAGTGGTGTCCTGACAGTGTCGGATCTTCTTATGCATGACCATGGATTATCTCTCCACTTACTAGTTCTTTAAATTTCTTTCATCAGCGTTTTGTAGTTTTCCTCGTATAGATCTTGTACATGTTTTGTTAGCTGGCTTTCTTTCTAATGCTGTTGTATCTCTTTAATTAGTATTTAGATTTCTAATTAGTTAAATTGTTTGGTTTGGGTTCAATATGGGGTAATTTATTAATAAAATATTTTCTCCTCTTTGTTTCTCTCTAGTTGGTAACTGATGGGCGTGAACAGAATGTCCTTCTGGTCACATCTCAGATTTTTGGAAATAGTTGTAAGAATGACTCTGTCTCACATTTTTTGGGAGTAGCTGTAATTTAGAAAATTTAGTTGATTTCAGTAAAGACTTGTTAACTGACTCTTGATACTGTTGGAATTCTTATACTTTTATACAACAGATTACGAAATTAGGGTGAATGTAGTTTGTCAGTTTGTCATAGTAGTCTAATTTTTTGGTTTGGAAAATGTGGTTTAATGAATCACGAGAATGGAGACAGCCAAGACTGATTCTGTGACACTGTATTGTAGGCTGGTGTAGTGAGGAAATAGGCAGAGTCAGTGGTAGCACAAGGTACTTTTGTTGATATTTATAGAATCTTGATTTTTTTTTAAAGCAGAAGTACTTTGTTTTTCTCAAGTCAGTTAATTAAGGGTGGTGCTGATTGTGAAGTGTTGACTACCACCTTACCTTGTAATCTGTGAAACGATGCATTATATTCCTTAAGTAATTTCCTAGCAAAATCACATTTATTTGGGTATGAATTAAAGATGTGAATTTGTTACTTTAGTGAGGAATAACTTAGAAAATGTTAAAATGTTTAAGATCCCCCCCCCCCCATTTTTAGAACCCCTGTGCAGAGCATTAATTGTTTCATAGATCAGAAGCATTCTCAGCTATCTGGAGAGAGTCAGCTTTCTCACTCTTACTCTTTTTTCCCTTCCAGTTAGTTAAAATTCACGTGGTACACAGATTAGTTAATGATGACTTGGAGTGGTTGGTCTTAGAGGAAATACTTCGGTAGTTTCACTCTGACACATTAGAACTGTGCTTGTGGACTCTCAGAGTTACAGGTGGGGAGGCGGGGTGGCGCAGGGGAGGACCTCGGCCCTTGGGGACAGAGTGGCTCTGTTCCTTGGAGTGGTGCTAGTTTGGGCAAGTTACTCAACCTCACCATATTTCTTTCTCTTCTTTGTGAGTTGTCTACGTGAGGTATTTAATGTAAGAGGACTTGTTTTTAGGGGGAGGTAATTATAGGTTTATTTATTTTTCAGTGGAGGTACTGGGATTGAACTCAGGACCTCCTGCATGCTAAGCACGTGCTCTACCGGTGAGCTATACCCTCCCCCCAGGATGACTTTCTTGTGTGTGGTGCAGAGTACAGCTTACAATTCCTGTCTCCATTCTTCTCTGCATTTTCCCAGTTTACTTTGTAAAACCTGCAGCTGAGGTGATCTTTCTAAAGCCAAAAACTAGTCACCTTTTCTTTCTGAAAATCCTTCAGTGGCTCCCCTTTAGCCTCAGGATGGAGTGCAGATTCCTCAAGGGTCTACAGGATTTCTCTAGCCTGCTGGACCTGCTGACTGCTTAAGCTCCCTCACCTCCAAACTAATGTTCTTTGTTCATTTCATTTTGCTTCAAATCCTATCTTTTCCTGTTTGCCCTCCCCTTTCCTGACCCCCAAGCTGCCTCCGTTGTTCAGAACATTAGGCGAAATAAAACTCCTATCCATTAAGTGCACACGATTAAAGCTGCGTAGCACACAGCCCTACTTCCTCCATTTACTGCTTAGGGAGTCTTTGGACACATTTGTATATGTGCCCTCATCTGTGAAACCAGGATGTCTGCTTAGTTTACTATGTGAAATGCTTTGAAAACCAAATAGTAATCATACTGTTAAAAGTATTACTGTCAAGAGTGTATTTTGGGTATTTGTAAGAAGGATATATTTCCTAATATTTGAGAAGAAAGTTGATGGTATGGATTGAATTGTGCCCCTGCCCTCAAATTTATATGTTGAAGCCCTAACAACCTCCCCCCCACCAACTCTGTTGGAGATAGGACCTTGTAAGGAGGTGATTAAGGTTAAATAAGTTCATAAGCTGGAGCTCTGATCCAATGGAACTGGTGTCCTTATAAAAGAGGAAGCGACACCAGTGGATGAGTCACTTTCTACCACGTGAGGACAGTGAGAAGGTGACCGTCTGCGAGCCAGGAAGAGAGCTCACCCCAGAAACAGAATTCTGATCCTGGATTTTCCAGTCTCCGGAACTGTGAGAAAATAAATTTCTTTTGTTTAATCTACTCATTCTGGTATTTTGTTATGGCAGCCTGAGCTAATACACATTAAAATATAATTACCTTGTGGGAAGGGCAAACCAGACTGATTGCTCAGATAAATTTTAGTGAGTAACAACCATAAATTAGTGGAGTAGTTTAGAAAATAGTCTTTGTAATTTGGGAATTATCCTAATAGATTTTTTTTTGTCGGTTTGACTAGGAGTATTACTATAAATTGTTAATTTCAAATTTAAACAAGACCCTATTTTGGGAAACTTACTGTCGCCCTTCCCCATATAAAAGTTAAATCATTTAGGATGCGCTTGTCTTGCAGGTAATAGAACTCATCTCAATTAGAATTAAACAGTAAGGAACATTTATTATTATTTTGTATCATGAGAAATTCCAAGGTAAGATTATCTGGTTAATAATTTTAGCTCAGTGTCAGGAAGGATTCAAATTCTTTCTCTTTCTCCCTTGTACCTGGTGGAAGTATAGCCTTGTTTTTAGTCTCCTGGTGTCTGCAAGATGGTTGCAGTAAAAATGTTACATGGTTATCGGAGAACATTTGGAAATGTCACAGAAGGATAGGGATGAAAACACAAATTTTATATACTCTAACTGTTAACATGCTGACATATCTCCTGAGTTAGTCTGTATAGGTATTGAATTATACCAAAGAAAATTAGATCACGCTGTATACACAGATATATGTTGTTTTATTCCCATTAAGATTATATCAAGAGAATTCTCTTAGTAAAAAAAAATCTTTTTTTCTGATTATTGGAGTAATGATTATCGAAAAAAATTGGATACAGAGAAATATAGAGAATATTAAACAAAAGTCACCCAGAGATGACCACTCCAGGCCAACATATATATATTTTTTTGGGTTTTTTTTTTTTTTTTTTTTTGGCAGGGGGAGGTAATTAGGTTTACTTATTTGTTTTTAGAGGAGTTGCTAGGAATTGAACCCAGGACCTTGTGCATGCTAAGCATGCACGCTACCGCTTGAGCTACACCCTCACCCCTAACATATATTTCCTTTTAAACCCTTTCTTGTTTATATGCACACAATACATGCGTACACATTTCTTTAAAAAAAGATAGAAAATCATTTTATAGCCTACTTTCATTACTGAATATTTTATACACCTTTTCTTGTGGGTCTTACTCCTGTTTCTTTGCTTCTTCACTCTCAACCCATACCTATTGCCTCATGAGTAGTCCCAGTTGACTGAGAAAGAAATATCTTAGGTCTAGTTTACAGGCGGTTCCACATTAATATTGCTGGTACCACCTGAAGATGGACATCTATAGCGCTGTAGCCACACTCAGCAGTGACCCAGAAGGGCAGTGGTGAAGGGGACTTCTCCCAGTGGTAGCTCTTTTTAAATTTATTGGCGTATAGTTGATTTATAGTATTGTATCAGTTTCAGGTGTACAGCAAGATGATTCAGTTATATATAAGTGTGTTTTCCGATTATTTTCCATTATAGTTTATTATAAGATACTGAATAAAGTTTCCTGTGCTATACAGTAAATCCTGGTTGCAACCTACTGGTAGATCTTTGATCAGTGCACCTAATTGATCATTTGTCTTGAAAGAGAGATAGTTAAAGATGTGGATTCAGTGTAATTCACAGCAGTAGCTAATCGTTTGGCTAATTGATTATGGGCTTGGAAAGAACCCATAATTGGAAGTATGGGGAATAGATATGTAGATAGGCCTCTGAATGGACACAGAGTAATACTTCTGTTCATTGTGAATGCCCATCAAAGAACAACCTCAGCAGAGAAGGATCTTAGTAATCGGGTGGACAAGAAGTCACCTCTGAATTTCAGTCTCTTTCCCCGCCCATCCAACTCTCCCCTTGCCCGGCAGGCTTATGAAAAAGACACATGGCGGCAGACATGGAGGTTGTGCGTATGCTCAGAAATAGGGGTTTCCACTCACCACAACCAGCCTAGCTATTGCTACTGCTCAGTGACCACCTTGCCAATAGCAGGGAGCCACCACTGACCCCATGGCACCATTCCTCTGGAGGGCCCAGCCAGGTGTCTGGTAGCAGATGGTTTGCATTGGACTACTTCCATAAGGGAGAGGACAACACTTTGTTCTCCCCGAAATAACTGCTTCCTCTGGGTATGGATTTGCTTTCCCTCCCTGCATTGTTTCTGCCAAAACTATTTGTGACTTGCAGAATGCCTTAATTATGTCTTGGTATTTCATATCACTTCTGACCAGGCAGTTCGTTTCACAGCAAGTGAATTATGGCCTTGGGCTCATGTTCATGGGATTCCTGGCCTCACCATGTTCCCCATTACCCTGAGGCAGCTGAATTGATATAACAGTAGAATATCCTTTTGAAGACTGACTGCACCAGTTGGTGGCAATTCTTTGCAGTGCTGGGGTAATGTTCTCAAAGATGTAGTCCATTCTCTGAATCAGCCGCCGGTGTGTGGTGGTGTTTCTCTTGGTAGCCAGTATTCACCCATTAGGGAATCAAGAGATGGAAATGGAATGACCTCTTCTCACTTATCCCTAATGATCCACTAGCAAAAGTTTTTCTTTTTTATCCTCAACTCCGAGGTTTGCTGGTTTAGAGTTCTTAGTTCTAAAGAGAGGAATGCTTTTACTGGGGAATGCAGTATTGGTTCTGTTAGACTGGAAGTTGAGCACCTGGCCACTGGCTTCCTCATGCTGGTGAAGTAACAGGCAAGCAGGTGATTACTGTATTGATTGGTGTGATTGATCTCGACACTCAAGTGGAAATTGGGTTGCTACTACACATTGCGGGTAAAGAAGAGTATGTCTGGAGTGCAGGATATCCTCTGGAGTGCCTCTTACCATACCTGTGTCCTATGATGAAAAAGTTAATTGAAAACTAAAACAACCCAATACAGGTAGGGCTGCTAATGGCAGAGAAAGTCTGAGTCAACCCACCAGGCAAGGAACAACAACCAGATGAGATGAGGCAAATGGAATACGTACTGGATAATAGGAGAAGGAAGTGGTAAATACCAGCTATGAACTTATGACCAGTGATAAAATGAAAACCCTATTAGTTATGAATATTTGTTCTGTATCTTAATATTTGTGTATATTCTCCATGGCCCCTCCCCCATTCTTCTGTATTCAACTCAAGATGTGTTAATAGTGGTTAACCTTGTATTTCAGTACTTAAGTTAACAGGATCTCAAATTGGAAGTTCAACTCAACTAGGAAAGGAATGAACATTACTCAAAGAGAAAGTAGACTTTGTATTCTCTTTTAGGGCAGTGGCATCTTTTTGGTTTTACGAGGGTTAGTTGGCATCATGTTAGACGAAGCAAGATTTTGCTGTTGTTTTTTTTCAGAAGTTGAACATGATTAATGAGGTGTGTACCATATTGTCAGAGGGTGCTGTGGTGGTTTGTATTATATCAGTTTACTTAAGCCTGGACCTGTGTATCTCATAGTTATATTACGGTTCCTTCCCTGTGTGTTAGTGGGTTAAAATTGGCCAAAAGAGGATTTGGGTAAGCAACAATCACTAACTTCTGAAGGATTCTGTGGTTAGATGCAGTGGGAGATGCAGAGGTGTTGGTGAGTTCCACCTTTACCATGGTCTCCCTTGCTCTGCATCTAGGTCTTTTTCTTGGTTGCTGATAATTTGGTCAACAGCGGCATCAGGCCCACTCAGCTGGTGGGAGACCTACAGCTTCCCCCAGCACAGCTCCCACATCTCCCCATGAGCCTTTCCTTTGCAGTCCCGTTTCTGCAGCGGAATGTGTTAAGCTTCTCAAATTGACTGATGACTCTGATCCTCTCACTTCCCTCCAAGACCTTCACAACTTTCCCAGCTACTCCTGTAATTGTGTAAGGTAAAATTCTGTGCTTTCTTATTCTGTAACTCATAGTGGCTCTGCTTCCCAGTTTGAATTACGACTTCATGCATTTTCCTTGTATACCTAGATCACATTTATTCACTGCATGGTATTCTAATATATGAATATTTTAACCATCAGTTAAAAGGGCCATTTAGATGGTTTCTAGGTGGTGTTTGTTTGTTTGTTTGTTTGTTTTGCTGTATAAACAAAGATGTGGACATCCTTGAACACAGAGTTTCTTTGCATTGACCTTTTATTTCTTTTGGGTAAATTCCTGGAAGTGAAGAATGTATACATTTGAGAGAACTGGGATACACATGGTCTGATTGCACTCTTCAGCTGAATGTGAAAGTGCTTGCCCATGCTACACTCTTGATCATCATGGCTCTTTTGGTTTTATTCCTTTTAAGAAGAAATAAAATTATATGAGAAAATAATTAGTTAATATGGAAAGAGCTGATGGAAGGAAGCCAGTGTCTTGGACTTATGGAATATATTCTGTCAATAATAATACATTTAACTAATTCTGTGTTTAAATGTAGTTGTTCTTCCTAAAATTGGGTTTTTGCAGGTTTTGCATGAAGACTTTTTTAAAAATATAAAGCTTGCAATATGGTACAGGATGGTAAAGGGATTAGTCAGGGATAAGTGTCATTGACTTCGGCTATAAGTAGGGTAAAACCTAAAATTTCAGAACTTAATTATCTAGGAAATGCCTGGAGATATAAATTGACCTGTGAAGGTTTAAAAACATACTCTGAGTGAGAGTTGAATTTGGAGTGTTATTTAATACGTATACTACCCGTTGATTGTTTCATGTTAGCTCTTCAATTACAGAAGGTAGCTCCCGTCCCTGTCCATCAAAGCTATGTGACACAGGAGGCAGCAGAGATTTCCCCTGGATTTGCTGGGGATGAAAGGGCTCATAGGCCTGTTAGCAGTTGCTTAAGTGGGAGGTGGTGGGGAGGAGCTGTGCTAAAGCTTACAGTGACCAGGTTTCAGTCTGAATTGTTGTGCAAAAAATTTATTCTTTTTGCTGGATATTTGCCATAACCTGGTAGGGTTTCTTTTTTATTTATTTATTTTTGCTTTTATTGGAATGGGAATTTTGTTGGAGATAAATAGATCCTTTCCGTGTTAGTTAGTTAGCATTGAGTGTTTGCATACCCAAGACTCCAGCCTGGAACTGGCCTGTGTACTGTTTTTTCCTAGTCTTCCCATCCCTCTCCATGGAGTGATGATGGATTCCTCCTGGAAAGTTTCTCAAGTCTCAGACCAACCAAACCCATAGGTGGCCTTCAGCAAAGTAGCTTTTTTAAAAAATTGAAGTACAGTAATTACAATGTGTCAGTTTCTGTTGTACAGCACAGTGTGCCAGTCATGCATATACATTCATATTTTTTTCCATTAGAGGTTATTACAAGATACTGAACATAGTTCCCTGTGCTTTACAAAACAAACTTAAAAATCTGTTTTTTTAATATAGTGGCTAACATTTGTAAATCTCAAACTCCTAAATTTATCCCTTCCCAAAGTAGATGTTTTGTCTGTAAAACTCTTCCGTTACATTAAAAGTTGACATTTTAAATCCTTCCCATTAACACACTTCTTTTAAAAAAAAGTCCTTAAACCAAGAAGTGTTCCTTACATAGTGTATTTTATCAATTTCTAAGAAACCTTCTCCTCGCCCCCATGTTTAAACATGTCTGTAACTGGGTGCATTTTACAATTAATGTTGTCCTTAAAAAGCTACCAGCCAGGCAGCAGTTGTCATTGTTCCCACTTGAGTGAATTTGGATGATTTTGCTGTTAGTATAACTGGATTATTGTACCTTGTCAACAGACCACTTAAGGACCTTTTGAGGAAAGAAGAGAGTCTTGGGTTTTGTCTTAAAAAAATTTTTTTTTTGATAAAAAAATTAAGATAACATTAAAATTATCTTAAAAAATTAAGATAACTCCAGCATCAAAGTTTGCAGAATTGGTATCGAGAGCATGGGAGAACAGCCTGGAAATAATGATGGAACCTTATTTTAAAAGATGGATCACTTGCAGTGGGCGGTTCACAACATCACTTATGTAGTATTCCAGCCTGTATTTAATCTGCATCACATCTTGAGGAAACAGTTGGACAGATTTAAGGTTGAAGGACTTCCTATAAGACAATTAGCCTGGAGTTTAAAAAAAAAAATGTTGTATGTTTTGAAAGAAAAAAAAGGTCAGGGTTGGGAGGGGATGCTCTGATTTAAGGAAACTGAATAGACATAACTGTCAAGAACATACACAATAAAAGGTGTAAGGGGTTTGTTTTGTAAGTCGGATAATTTGAAAATGAACTCTATAGCAGGTATTACTCTATGATTAAGAGTGGCATATGAAGTTCACCATTTAAATAAATCCCAAAGAGCATTTTCTGGAAGTATAAAATAAAAGTTCTTCAGAAGAAACCATCCTGACATAATTGAGTTGGCAGATTTTTTTCCTGAGTGATACATAAAAACAGTGTATCTGACAGTTGGTTTGTTGGAGTCATTGAAATATGGTATTTTTTGGTAGGCGTAGGTTATTTTTTAGTGGATTATCATGAAATTTCTTCCACTATATATATAATTGGAAAAACCTTATTTAAACATTTGAAATATTCTGTGGGAAAAATAGTGACTTTGGAAAAGTTTCTGGGAAGTTGGGATTAGAGTTAAGTTAAAGGTTGTTAAAAAAGAATATGATGTGTTAATGTTTCTAGAAAGAGTGGGAGGAAAGGCAAAGACATAGAAGCAAGATGGCAGAAAACTTTTTTAATGCACAAGAGACTCCTGTTTTGTTACTTAAGCAGAATCATTAAACCACTTGCAGTGAGGACACAGAGAAATTATTGTTCCTCAAAGAAAGCAAATTATTTTCAGTCCTCTTGTCAGACTTAAGCAAGGGTTCAAGATGAGTAAGAAAGAGAACATTTTAAGTCATGCTGTTTTTCTGAAATGTTACTAAACAGGCCAATACTACAGGATATGTGCTAGGTATAGGCTGTGTTTTCTATGTAGGACATCTTTTGATAAAGTAGGGTCCTGACTTAGAAATGGTGCTCTTAAAGTTAGCTTGTAGCTTAGTATTCGGAACTCATGCAGCTAAAATGTCACAGAGAAGAGTTGGGAGAAAGCGATTAGTTTTATTAGCCTTGTAAAATAAACAAACTTAGTGCTTTTAATAAATCAATAGTACTAGTGTTTGAGGAAAACAGATTTAAGGTGGAGCTAGAGCAGAGTGACTATTGGTGTTTTGGTATTTATTTCATATAAGAATATCTGTTAAAATAGATGCTTTATTTTTAAGATATTTTCTAAGAAAAGGGTTCTGATTTCACTTAAAATTAATGACACTTAATTTTTAATATATTTCAGATATAAAACTTTGCAAACATAAAACCAAATAAAATGTGACTTCAGAAAACTAAATGTGACGTTTATTGAAGTTGAGGGACAGATACATTGGGTTATATTATTCTTTCTACTTTTATATATACTAGACTCTACTACTCAGAGGCACAGAAGGAGATATTTATAATTCTCTGTACATGTTTTCCGTGGAATTCTTACAACTACTAAATGCTACCTCTTGTTTGGTTATTTAGAAGGAGTTGGATTTGAACTTGTTTTTTAACAGGGCCCAATACATTGATGTGCTGATGAAAATCAAGGTTTTAATATTAGAGGAATTAAAATGAGAGTAGGCAACTAATAATTACTGCCATAATCATGAAGTTACTGAGAACTATGTTTTGAAAAAGATGCTAGGGAAGAATAGCACATGGGGAGATGCCCATGAAACATTATGAAAAAAGCAGGATACATAACTACAGACTATGTGTTCATTTTTACATTCTTGTATGCATGTATACAGAAGAGACTTGAAGAAAATACACTAAAATGTTAATATGGTCTATTTGAATGATAGGACTGTGGTACATTAAATATTTTAAAATTTATATTCTCTCTGTCTCTTTTTTTTTTTTTGGTTAAAAAACAGGCAAAAATTAAACCATAAAGTATTTCTTTTCGTTTAGAATGCATTACTTAAAAGTTTTGTTTTGTCTTTTTGAGCAGGGTAATTAGGTTTTATTTATTTTTAAATAGAGTTACTGGGTATTACTTTTTAAGCATAGTCATGACAAGGTTGTTCTGTCTCTTTTGGGGTTCAAGTAATTACATGTAATAGAGGAAGAAAGATTCTTCTTGTGGTAATAGGTAAAGGTTGAGAATGAGGGAGAGGAGAGAGAGGGTATAGCTCAAGTGGTAGAGCGCATGCTTAGTGTGCACAGGTCCTCAGTGCAATCCCCAGTACCTCTTCTAAAAATAAAGAAATAAATAAACCTAATTACCCCCCCTCAAAAAAAACAAAAGAGAAAGAGGTAGTGTGGCTAAAGATAAATGTATAGGTATGAGAGAGAGTGCTTGTAGCTAGTAATTTCCACCTTAGGCAGTGAAAAATGAGATTAATTTGCCTGTGTAGTCACCTTGAGGGGCAAGAAAAGGACTTAATAGGCGTAGGTATTCCTTGAAAAGGTTCTTTACTCCAGCTAGCAGATCCTAACTCAGTAACGCCTGGTTTCCACAGGTGGAAACAGGAGGAAGAAGAGAGCTAGCTTTATATATGGGACTGTTCAGAAAATTCAGTTATCTAAGGAATTTCCTGTTTAGTTCTTGGCTACATTGTTTATTTTGAGTTTAGCTCTTTTAAACAAGTTTTTCTTTTAAAGCTGAATATGTTTATTTCCATTTTAAGCAAACTTCATCGGTGGCATATAAGACAGGGATGGCAAATGGGTTACGTATCACATGTCAGTACCTATAATGATTAGTTAAGAGTATTGAAGACTTTTTCAAGAAGACTGCTGTCATTGATTCACAAGGTCTGTTGTAGCTCCTTGGAGAAATGCTGGCTATTTGACTTCTAGTTTATAATCCAAAGTGATCCTTTGGAACATACTAAGGCTGTTTGGTAGTTTTACAATAAAAGCATCAAAGAATGAAGGAGACCAACTATTGGATACTAAGCTTACAAACCTGAAATAAGTGACACCAGTGATTCTTATGTGGATTTAACTTTTAAATTCATGACCTACGAGGAAATTAACTGTGACTAGAACTGCACTCTCCAGGAAGGTAGCCACAATGTGCATGTGACTCTTGAACACTTTATGGCTAGTTTGAGAAAGTGAATTTTAAAATTTTAATTATTTTAAATTTAATTTTAAAATGGAAGCAGTGTAAAATATTTTCTGTTAAATACAACTTTATTTTTTTGGTAGGGCTATATTTTGCTTTAACCATTGCATCGGAACATGCACGGGAGCTTTTTGTGTCTAGGCCTGGAAATGGCACCTATTTCTGCTATCATTCCATTGGCAATACTGAGCTATATGACCATGCTCTTAGGGAAGCTGGGAAATAAAGTTTAAATCTATACCCTAGACTAGTTAGTTAATACATTCATCACTTCACATAGATCTTTTTTTTTAAAGTTCTCCCTTTTAGCAGATTTCAATTATGCAGTACAGTGTTAGCAACTACAGTCACCATATTTTACATTTAGGCCTCTTTGTTGGATGGAGCTAAGATACTGATATATAATATCATATGATAAAATTCAAATTAGGTTCAAACTAATGCTTTCAGTTTAAATCCAGAAGTACAGGTTTTTCTTAATGTCGTTCTTCTTACATCAGAATCTCTATTGAACCATGCCAGAAATCTGTTCTCAATGACATTATTAATGACTTGCTTTATGCCACACTATACAAACAACAGTCTTGGGATAATAATTCTGAAGCTACCATCAGCAATAAAATGACTGAAAACAGTTTCAGTATTTTTTTTCCTCTTTCAATTGTTTTTGTCCTAAGGATTAAACCTCATTAAGAATATACAATCAAATGACTGTGCTTTGAAGCCACTTCTAGGTTATTTCCTCTCTGGTTAAGCCACTAATTGGATGCACAATTAGGCTCATTTGATTAACTTTATATTTAATTTTGCAGAGTTCCTTTTTAAAATTTCATTTTATTTCATAATTGTGTAAGTTATTTATATAATTCCAAAAACAAGTCTTAAAAACAAGGTATGTTTAAAGAATCCTATCCGTGTTCTCGCCAACCTATTTACCCTCAACCTCATATGTAATTATTTTTTAAAGATGTTGTGGTTTATCCTTTTTTAAAAAAAAGCATATATTTTTGTATCTTTCCCCAGTCCTTAAATATTAGTAGCATTCTGTAAATACTTTTTTCTATCTTATTTATTTCCACCTTTTCAGTATTCTGGAGATGGAGTGTAGTATTAATAACAATACCCCTCAGGAGGGAGGGTGGGTAGCTCAGTGGTAGAGTGTGTACTCAGCATATGAGAGGTCCTGGGTTCAATTCCCAGTACCCCATTAAAAAATAAATACAGTATAAATAAATAAAACTAATTCCTCCCCCAATAAAAATAACAATATCCCTTTTATGATATTCCTTCTTACAGCAGTATAGTACTCAACTGTTTGGAGATCAGTTTACTCAGCCAGAACCCTACTGATGGTTATGTCAGTTGTTTTTAGTCGTTTACTATTGCCAATAGTGCTGTAATGCATAATTACATACATATTTTGTCAGTGATTCTTTGCGATAGATTCCTGAAAGTGAGGCTACTGGGACAGAAAATAAATCCATGTGTAATTTTGCTGGATATCACCAGCAGTGTATCAGAGAGTCTTTCCCCACAACTTTGCAGAATACCTTGTCCTACTTTTGGATTTTTGCCAGATGGATAGGTGAGAAATAGTATCTCATCTTAGTTTGCATCTGCATTTCTTTTCTATAATGAGCGAGGTTGAATATTTTAAAAAATAGTTAAGAGTGGTTGCATTGCTTTTTTGTGAACTGTTAGATTTCTGTTCCGTTATTTCTATCTCTTCTTGGCCTTTTTTCTTTATTTTTAGATTATATATTAATTGTGATGCAAGTTGCTGGCCACTCTGCATCCTGCCCCCTCCATCCACCATACCACTTGTCTTTGAATTTTATTTTGAACTTTGTGTCTGAGCATTTCTTACTATCTCATTCTGAGTTGTGTACTGGAGTTTGGGAGAATGGGTGAGTAAAGGATGGGATCGTAAGATTCATAGTAGTTTTTGTGGAGATGAGAAGCTTGGTCATAGTGGTTAACAGAGGGGTTGGATTTCTGATGGTGATTAATGTAAACAGGAATATAAGGTAGAATGAATATAATCCATATCATTGGACTAGTGGATATTGTGATTTTTTTGTTAAATTAACAGTTGTTAAGTAGAGCCCTGGGGTGTCATGGATGGTGTGCACAAGTTGCAACAAAAGACTGCAAGAGAAAATGAAATAGAGAAGTTTATTATTCACAGGTCCTGGAGGAGGTACACAGAATGCCTTGAGGGGGCACATGGGGAAGTCGGTGCAGGCAGAGTGAGCAGTAGGACCTGGGACACATGCCTTTGTGGTTCATCAGATTAGTTTGATAAATTTTTTGATTCAGTTGGGTTTTTCTATTAAAAAATGTAGCCCTGCCTTTCTATAGAATGTTAATGAATGTTAACCTAAATAAATATTGGTTGTTTTTGTTCTTATTTCAGGCTACAGACAAGAGAAAAGCTTTAGAAGAGACCAAAGCCTACACAACCCAGTCCTTAGCTAGTGTTGCTTATCAAATAAATGCATTGGCCAACAATGTACTCCAGTTGCTGGACATCCAAGCCTCTCAGCTTCGGAGAATGGAGTCTTCCATCAATCATATCTCACAGGTAACAGCTTGTAAAAAGCTTTAAATTCACATTTAATTAACTGACAGCATAGTAGATAGCCTGGAAATATGGATTCCTTACCCATCGTCTTTCTGACTGACTAGTCATTATCACTTTTAGCTTCAGCTTTGAGTTGAGTAAACCTACTCTTCCTTTTTTTTTTTTTTTTTTGATTTTTTTTTTTTTGTGGTAAAATATACATAACATGAAATTGACCATTTAAGCCATTTTTAAGTGTATAGTTCATTGGCATTAAGAATAGTCACATGGTTGTGCAACCATAAGCACTTATCCTGCTCTTCTTTTAAGACCTTATTTTGAAGTAAAATAAATTGCACATAATTAAAGCATACAATTTTATAAATTTTGGTACACATGTTTACCCACAAGACTATCAATGCATTCAAGACGAGGAACACCCCCCAAAATTTCTTTGTACTCCTTTGTTATCCCATCTTTCCGCTTTCTGTCACTATGCGTTAGTTTACGTTTTCTAGAATTTTGTAGAAATGGAGTCATATGGTATGTACTATTTTTTTGTCTGGCTTCTTTCACTCAGCATAATTATTTTGGGATTCAACACAAACGTGTGTAAAAATAGTTCACTCCTTTTTGTTGCTGAGTATTCTTCCAGTTTTCCACATTTTGTCGATCCATTCACATGTTGATGGACATCTGTCTTGTTTTCAGGTTTTGCCTATTACAAATAAAACTTCTATGAACATTTGCATACATATTTTTATATAGTCATATGTTTTTATTTCTCTTGGGTAAATTAAATACCTCTGAGTGAAATGGATATGCCACATGTCTAGATGTCTGTTTAACTTTATAGCCGAGTTTCGAGCCAAATTGTTTTCCAAAATAATTATACCATTTTACATTCCCACCAGGGCTGTATGAATCTACAGAAGTATACTTGATATTTATGTAGTGATTTTGTATCCTTATTAAAGTCACTTAATGTTACAGTAGCTGTTGTATAGATTCCATTGGATTTTCTACTTAGAAGATCATGTTGTCTGTAAAATAAAGATAATTTTACTTTTAATTCTTTTCTTTCTTTTTCTTTTTTTTGTCTTTTTTTGGCCATACTGCACTAGTTAGAAGCTTTTAGACAATGTGGAACAGGAGGAGTAAAATTGGACATTGTTGTGTTCCTATGTTAGTGGAAAACATTCTGTCTTTTACTATTAAGCATGATTATAGTCTGTAGTTTTTTCAGAAATAACTCTTCTATGAGGTTGAGGAAGTTGCCTTCTATTGCTAGTTTGCTGACTTCTTATGAGGAATGGACGATGGATTTTGTCACTTTTTTGTGCATCTGTTAAAATGATTTTATATATAGATAAATAAATGTTTTTTGTCTGTTAATATGGTGAATTGCATGTTGTTTTGGAATGTTAAAATTGGCCTTGCTTTCCTGGGATAAACTCTACTTGACTGTGATGTATTATCCATCTCATAGATTATTAGACTTAATTTGCTAAGATTTTGTTAAGAACTTTTGCTTCTTTCCTCCTGAGAGTTAGGGGTTTGTAGTTTTTCTTTCTCATAATGTCTTTGTTTGGTTTTGGTGTAATGCTGGTCTTATAAAATATGTTAGACAGTATTTCCTGCTCTTCAGTTTTATGGAAAAGTGTGTATGGAATTGATTTTTGTTCTGTTGCATTATTTTCATTCTGATCTCAATTATTTCTTTTTTTTCCCCCCTTACCCGGGATTAATTTATTCTTATTTTATACTTTATTAAGGTAAAAGCTGAGGTCACTGAGAGCCTTTGTCTTTTCTAATATAAATGTTTTAGGTCTATAAATTTGCCTTGAAATAGTGTGTTATCTGTATCTTACAAATTTAGATATGTTGTGCTTTTGTTTCATTTAGCTCAAAATAATTTCTGATTCTGCTTTTCAATTTCTTCTCTGGTCCAAGGGTTTTTTGGAAATGTGTCATTTACTTTACAAATATTTCAAGATTTTTTTTCCAAAGGCCTTTTCTGCTTTTGATTTCTAATTTAATTCCCTGGTAGTCAGAAAATATTCTTTATATGATCTCAGTCCTTTAAAATTTATTAAGAATTGTGTTATAACCCAGTATATAGTCTGTCTTGGTAAATGTTTGGTATGCACTTGAGAAGAATGTGTTTTTTCCATGTTTTTTGTTACACTTGGGTGGAATGTTCTATAAATCTCGTTAGTTAAAAGTTGATTGATAATATTGTTTAATTTTTCTATATCCTTACTGATTTCCTGGCTACTTGTTTTATTAGTTATTGAGGAAAGTAATCTCCAACTGTAATTTTGAGTTAGTCTATTTCTTGCGTTTTTATCCTTTTTTGTTTCGTGTATTTTGACGCTGAGTTATTAGGTGCAGAAGTGCTTAGGCTTGCAATGTCCTGTTGATGAATTGACTCTTATCACTATGAAAAGACTGTTTTTTAAATCCTGGGTAAACCTAAGTTTGGCTAAGTAGGCAGATTTAGTTGGTGCTGGGGTGATAGAATGGGTTCCCGCAATGGAAGTGCTCACTGAATTAAATGCTCTGAATTCTCAAACGTTTTGCTCTCAGACTTCATTAACATCTTAAATTATTGAGGCTCCAGAAGGGCTTTGGTTTATGTTGTTGGCAGTTCTTTTAGTGTTTATCATATCAGAAAATAATAAAGTGTTAAATTAAAAATAGTTTAATATTTTTACTGGTAAGTTAAAAATATTTAACTCACTTAACAATAAGCCCTTACTTGTTAACACAAATAACATTTTAATGAAAAATAACTCATTCAAAGAAAATTGTGCATGGTGTTGTTTTAAGATTTCCATAAATCTTTTTTATTTTTTTATCTATCTTTGTTTTAATTTTTTATTGAAGTATTGCTGATTTATAATATTTCAGGTATACAGCAAAGCAGTTCAGTTTTATATGTGTGTGTATATATATATATTCTTTTCAGATTTTTTTCCCATTATAGGTTATTACAAGATACTGAATACAGTTCCCTGTGCTACACAGTAGATCCCTGTTGTCTGTCCATCCTATACATAGCAGTGTATATCTGTTAATCCCAAATTCCGAACTGTCCTGCCTCCCCCCTTGGCAGCTACAAGTTTGCCCTCCACATCTGTGAGTCTGTTTCTACTCTGTAAACAAGTTCATTTGCATCACTTTTTAAGACTCCATATGTAATTGATATACGATACTTGGTTTCTCTGACTTACTTCATTTAGTATGATAATCTCTAGATCATTCATGTTGCTGCAAATGGCATTATTGGTTTTTTTTATTGCTGAGTACTGTTCCGTTGGGCATATATATACCACATCTTTATCCATTCATCTGTCAATGGACATTTAAGTTACTTCCACGTCTTGGCTATTGCAAGTAGTGCAGCTATGAACATGTATGTTTTCAAAGTAGAATTTTCTCCAGATATATGCCCATGAGTGGGATTGCTGGATCATATGGTTGTTCTATTTTTAGTTTTTTAAGGAACCTCCATACTGTTCTCCACAGTGACTGCACTGATTTACATTCCTACCAACAGTGTAGGAAGGTTCCCTGGTATAGGTTGCCTTGGGTAGTATGGTCATGTTAACAATATTGATTCTTCTAATCCAAGAACATAGTGTATCTTTCTATCTGTTTGTGTCATCTCCACAAATCTTTTTAATGTCTTGTTAATAAAATAAAAATAAATAAGAAAAAGCTGGATTCTCATCTATTTTTGCATTCAGTATTTTGTGGTTTGTTGTTTTGGTTGAAGTATGTGAAGGAAGTTTGGCTTCACACAGATACACAGTTAGAAAAGGCAGAATCTTGGGGACCCCAAGAGTCTTTAGATCACAGTTGGAGAAACTGTTGCATTATGGAGTTACCATAATTTAATCTCTATAGTATGTAGTCCCAATGTAATATACCAGCCATCATACTTCCATTTAAAAAAAAATTCCAGATTTGTATTACATCTCCATCTATAGTTTCTTCTGACTTTTTGTTATATAATTCTTGGTCCATTCTTACTGACTTTTGTGATATTTTTGGTACTCTTACCTGTAATATCAAGGGATTTCTAATGGCTAATTCCTAATGGCCTTTTGATATTTATTTTAGTTTCTTAAAGATATTTCAAGATGAGGCATGTTACTCTTCTTTGGCGCTTGTTGTGGTCTGAGTTGCTTTACCCTAGAATTCATACATTGAAATCCTAACCTCCATTACCTCAGAATGTAACTATCTGGAGGTTGGGTCTTTAAAGAGGTAAGTAAGTTAGGACGAGGTCATTAGGTGGGCCCTAATCCAGTATGACTGGTGTCTTTGTAAGAGGAGATTAGGACAGAGACACACAGAAGGAAGACCTAGAGAAGAAGACCTTTACAACCAGAGAGAAAGTGCCTACGAAGAAACCAGCCCTGTCGACGTGTTGATCTTGGAGTTAATCTTGGGCTCCTAGGCTCTAGAATTACGAGAAAAGAAATTTCTGATGTTTCAAACTCCTAGTCTGTACGACTTTGTTACGGCAGCCTGTTGTGCTTTCTTGGCTAGGAATGCCTGATGCACTTGCCCTTCCCGTGTTTACTCATAGCAAGTCCCACAGACATTCCATCCCCTTCCTCATTCCTCCTCGGCCCCCCCCCCCAATAGGCTGTTTTATGGCTGGATCTATCCTCATGGTTCTTATTATGATTCAGGACCACCTCTGCAAAGCCATCAGGGAGCTTAGAAGAGCAAGACTTGTTAGTCACAGAAGTTCCTGTTATACCTGGCATGGCCAAGGGCCACACAGCAAGGCCACTGGTAGGGAGAAAGGGGGCGAGCATGGACCTGGGGCTCTGCCTTTATAAGTATACGCTGGTGTGGTGTCTAGGATTTTGTGGGTTTACTCTTTATTGGGGAATTGAAAGCATAAGAGTGGAAACTGGGGCGCAGGAAGGGAAGAGCAGGTTCATTCAAGCAGTCAGTTATCTGGGTTACTCAGGGCTTTCTAAAGGGGAAACTTCATGAGTGGGTGTGACCTGGTTCCATATTTAGTTGTTTTGTTTTGCTAGTAGCTCAGCTGGCAATATGTTTATTTGAGATGGATGTCTTTGAAATAGATACCTCAGGAATCAAAAGCTTAGTGTCACACTATACAGCCCTAGCAAACTAATTAAGCACCATTATGTCCACCTTTAGCGCTGTCACTTTTATACTTTTTGTTGGCTCTTACGGATATAAACTATTCATCAGAATCTGGGAAGAAATGGTAGAAGGATATAATACAGATTGTTGGGTGTTACTTAAAATGAGAAAGCACGGTATGTTTAGTACCCCATGGCTAGGAACATTCAGTAGCTCTCACTTGATTGGCTGATTTACCGTGAGAAAAATCTATTAACTGCCCTATTCAGTATTCCAATGGAAGAAGCTTGGAGAAGCAAGGGAAACACTCTCCCCTGAAACCTTCTAAAGGAGCATGGTCCTTTCAACACCTTGATTTAGTCCTGTAAAACTCAGTTTGGACTTCTGGCCTCCAGAACTGTAGTAGAAAAACTTTCTATTGTTTTAAGTCACTAAGCTTCTAGTAATTTGTTGCAGCGGATTAGGAAACTGACATGCTATAAGAAAGTAGTTCTAAATGCGGTATGACTGGGAATCTGTAGAAGCTGGTTCTTGTCATTTTCATGATTTAAAAATATTTTTAAAGGGTATTATGAAATTGTATAATATCCTTAAAATCATGAGGAAAACATGAAAAATTTCTCAACTTTCCTAACAAAATAGTATTTTTCATCTTCAACTTTATTAAGACTGATATCTGACGGGGGGTAGGGTATAGCTCAGTGGTAGGGTACTATGCTCAGCCCGCACAAGATCCTGGGTTCAATCCCCAGTACCTCCATGAAGAAATAAACTAATTACCCCCCCACCCCCCAAAAAACTGATATCCAACCTAAACAGTTGCTAACTTTCCATTGTTTTTCTTGTAAAGATTAAGGCCCAACAATCAAATGATTTAGGGCAAATTTCCTCACCTCCTTTTTGGAGGGAGGACACCTTTATTAACTCAGATTAATGAAGCATTCTTGCTTTAATTATAGTTATTAACAAGGTGAATTTAGAGAGGAGCAAGCTATAGTAAAGGTGTAGTAAGATGGGGTACAGATTATTCTCTGTAAGTGCATGCTACAGAGCACATACATGTTTATTTGAGGGAGTTAAGGGGCTAAACCTTGTTTTGGCAGTAGACTTTATCTTACTATTATCTAAAATAAAATTCTCTCAATTCCTATGTGGATAAACATTTTGTATTCTGCCATGGACTCTTAGAGCACCTAGCATAGTACCTGGTACTTAATGTGAGCTTTTATGTTGGTTGAGGCAATTTTTGAATTTTGATATGTATTATGCATTATCTGAAAATTTTGAGGTTAAATAAAAATACTCTAAAATGTAACAAAGATTTGTGATAAAGCTTTGGTCCTCTCTCCTTCCACCCTTTTATGTATGTATGTGTGCGTGTGTATTAGCTATATTTATGTTAATATGATTTGTATCATTAAAATATATGTATATTAACTTTTTTTAAAGAAAATGTACTTACCTTGTTTCTAAGAGACAGTTATTAGTTTTTGGTGTGGTACTAGAGATGCATGCCATCAGATGACTAAATGATTTATATTTATTTAAATAATCTAGTGCAGGGATCAGTAAACTGATCCATGTAGGCTGAA
Source organism: Camelus dromedarius (assembly GCF_036321535.1). Taxonomy (NCBI): domain Eukaryota; kingdom Metazoa; phylum Chordata; class Mammalia; order Artiodactyla; family Camelidae; genus Camelus; species Camelus dromedarius. The sequence continues at coordinate 13,387,426 of NC_087461.1, forward strand.
TACAGCCCTTCCCCCATTCTTGTAAATAAAGTTTTATTGGAACATAGCAGTGTTCCTTTGTTTACATATTGCTATGGCTACTTTCACCACTACAGTGACATAGTTGAGTAGTTAACGACAGAGATCATTTGGCCTACAAAGCCTAAAATTGTTACTCTCTGACTCTGTCCAGAAGAAGTTTGCTGAGCCCTCAGATAGTGTTAGACAGTTATTTCAAAGAATTTGAAAAATGTTCTTGGGGTTTGATACTGGTTTCTCCAACTACTTAACGGTAGGTAGCTTTTTTTTTTAAGGTAATTTTTCTGCAGGTTGATTTGCTGATGTTTTCTGAATGAGCTAGGAATTGTGAGGAATAGGACTTGTGCAGACTGCATGATGATGCAGATTCTGCAAATTTATGGCTTCGTTCCTTCTGTATCCTCAGCATATAGAAGTTAGCTATTATAAGAAATGATGAAAAAGTTCCACGAAGGGCTGGTGTTCTGATGCCAACTGGTATACCGCAGTACTGTTCTGACACTAAGCCCCTGGAGTCAACACTGCCTTGACCTCAGATGCCAGTGGCAAGTCAGATCCCCATTCTACTCCCACTGCCAACCCTGATGGGTTTGCTGTTTTATAGCCAGTTGACATCATGTTAGGAAAGTAAAACTCAGATTGAAAACTGCACCCTGCTTGATGAACCAGGGGGCAGAGCTCATGGTGACAACAACTAGAAATCAGAGGAAAGAGACCTGAGAGAGGGAGCCCCCAGTTTTGTAGTAAGAGTTTGCCCATATCACAGTCTGGCCCTGAACTACGCACGTGTGGAGCAAACTGCAAAAATGCCAGCCAAGGCTCAGAGAAGTGAACAGAGATTTCAGCTGCTACCCTCTTAGAGGAGACAGTTTGGAGTTTAAGTTCAGTTAAGTTTACACAACACTTTTCTGAGGACTACAGCAGGATTTAGAGTTTCTATCAGATATCGTTTACCACGTACAGGGTGTATGTAATTATTAGACCTATGAAGAAATGGGCAAAAGTGACCAAAACTGAAGATCAAATTTACTTGGGTATTTGCCAGATCAACCCTTAGGTGATGTACATGTTGGACAAATGACTATTTCTTTGTTTGACCAAGCCTGAATTCAGGGGTTTGAAACTTTTTATGGCTAAAGGGAATTTCAAAAGACTGATTCTAGTTTCATTCTTCAGTATTTTTTCTTCTGTATCCTAAGCTACACTTGGCAGTTTGCTGGTCTCTTGTACTTCCCCTCCTTGTTGGTGTGCTTCCTCCCTGCAAGTCATTACTTGTTTAGGATGAACGAATCAAGGTCCAGGAAACAGAAACCACTCTAGGTGTTTTAAGCGGAAATTAGGTCTCCATGAATAACCCCCAGCACTGTAAGAACTGACACACTAGGGAAGCTGTAACCTCTGATGGTGCCATCAATGGAATCACTGAGTTGAAGAACTTGATTTGGGGATTTCAAACCAAACTTGGAAATCTGCTGCCGTGCTGCCTCCTGACCCTCACGCAGCTGCTGACTGGGCTTTGAGATGTGGAGTCCAGCTGTTGCTTGCACGGCAGTTGCTCCTCAACATCCGAACCGTTAGAGAGTGGATAGAAGCTCCACTTCAAAAAAAAAAAATCTCATTTCTTGACTTGTTTGCCAACAGAAAGTAATAAAAAAAAAAAGGGGTAGGAAGAGATCTCTATCTCACTCTCAATTTCCATATCCCAGGAAAGTGTGTTTCTTTGACAGATGAGAAACTGTATCTGGAAGCCTAGCTCTGAGAAGAAAAGGGTGTTTTTAGCTTTTTAGTTGCTTCAGGAAGGTGCTCCTGGGGTGAGGGTGGGGAGGATGAAATGAAGATCAGGTGAGCTAGTCTCGCAGCATGCATGGATGTCACCCACAGTCCCTTAGCACTTGAAGCACGTGACAGGCTACATTTACTAGGTTGCATTGGTTTTTATTGTAGTTGGGGAGTTTTTGAAAGGCAGAAGATTATATTCTTATTCAGTTTCTAAACTTCTAGAACCTAGCACGAAACCCACCAGATACTAAGCATTTAGTGAGTGTTACAGTTTTCATTTAAGAGGGGTTGATGTGTATGCTATTAAGTACAATACATGGAAGTATTTACTAAACATTTGAAGGGGGCATATAGTTTGGGCGGTGTTGAAGGAGTGACATTTAAGTTGGGGTTTGAAGGGAGCCTGTGCATGTATCATCTTGACTTGGGGTGCAGGTGCACTCAAGCTGGAGGAAATGGCATTAGACAGAGACGCGATGGCTTGTTCAGGGTGATGAGGATGTAGGAATAAGGAATGTACCTGGAAGTTAATTCTGAAAAGTAAATGTGAAGTTCTGAATTACAGTTCATTTCCCTTTGATTTGGTTTCCTTGACGAGGCTAAAAGGATGGCTTGTGATGCGTTAGTGGGGTAGACAGGTCCTTTTGCTTTTTCTGTGCTGCTCACATCTGCTTGGTGGGAAATACACATACAGCTCCTGAATCAGAGCACCGTGCTTAACAGAACAAGAGAGAATCAGTCTTCTTTCAGCATCATCAGATGGCAGACTGATGTGATTAAGCTCTGAAGCAAAGGAAAGAGTATCCTTTGGATATTGGAGACTCTGTTCTTTACTTTCAAGGCAAACAACAGGCCATCTTGCCTCTGTTCAATATGTTTCTGGAGAAATGAATCACCCAAGCCCACGTTCTGCCTCAAATAGTCTGCAGTATTGAGGGAGCAAGCCTCCAAACCCCTCCCTGTTGATCACAAAGTTTAGGTTAAACCATTTTTTAGTTCTGTCCTCATTAACAAATAGTATAACAAGGGATTGCTCTCATCTCACTTAGAATAAGGGCTCTTTTCTAAGAAAGGAGCTTTGGAACCTCCTTTCTTCTAGTCTGATTGTAAGTAGCTGGTTTGGATGTCTCTCTCCAGATCTTCTGATCTTTGGGTTGTCTGTAAGCCATTCACCCGGTGCAGCTGGAACCCCCTAATCAGTTTCTGAGTCTTTACAGTTGCCTAATCTTGTTACAGAGCCTGGAAATGGTATTTCACTTCCTGTGATTTAAACTTCAGACATCTTAGCATGGCCTAAAAGGCCCCTTGGTCTGGTTTCTTCCAGCTCTCATCACATTCCTGCTACGCTTAACTTCTTGAAGTGTTCCAAACACGGCATGCAATTTTGTTCCTCTTTGCTTTTCCGTAATCTGTTTGTCTTACTTGGAATTAACTTGTTCCGTCTCTGTTCTGCTTAACACAAGCACCATCTGAAGTCCTCACTGATTAGCCCAGGGTAGAGTTACTGAGTCTTTGCACTGTGCCGTCCTACTTGTTCCTGCTTTTATTAGTGACGTGAGGTACATGTCTGTCTCCCCCTTGCTCTCTCTGTAAAGGTAAAGGCCATGTTTTATTCATCTCCATAAGGACCATGCGCTGACCGATTGCGCAACCCGAGCTCCTCCTCATCTCTGTGTCCTCAGTATGTAGTAACTGGTGCTTAAGAGTTGGTTTGAAAAGTATTTTTGTGGGGAAGAGCATTATAGCTCAGTGGCAGAGTGTGCAAGCTTAACATGCACAAGGTACTGGGTTCAATCCCAGTACTTCCTCTAAGCAACAACAACAAACCCAGTTACGTCCCCCTCAAGAAAAAAATGAGATCAGCGCTGTATGGTCTGCTTTGAAGTCACAGAGACCTGGGTTTGAGTCCCAGTTCTGCCAGCATGTGATTTGTTCAGGTTACCTAACTTGTTTGAGTTTAGTTTTCTCATGTGCACAGTTGGGACAATTGTGCTGACCCTAGAGATGAAATAAAGAATTGCATGTAAAGCATTTAGCCTAACCCAGGGATGTAAGATGTTGGCATTATTAGTCATCATAGCTGACCATCCATTCTTTCTCTTATATTCACCCCCTCTTGCATTCCCCCTTCTAGTCAGCATAAAGCATATTTTGTTTTTTTCCCATCTTAAAAAAAAAACCTTCCTTTAACATACATACCCTTTGAGATATTACTTCTTTTCTCTTGACAGTTCACAGCGTAAGTTCTTGAATCTGTGAACTTGTAGCAACTTCTTCCTCGAAACATACGTATGCCTCAATCCATTGTGCTTTGGTTTTATCTCCTCCTACTCCACGGATGTTGCTTTTGCAAAAAGCAGAAATGATGTCTTTGTTCTAAATCTACAAGTATTTTTTTCTTTATCTTGGTCTTGTTTTTGTTTGTCACACGTGACAAATTTGTGATTGTGTTTATTTGTATGTTTACTTATATAATGCTTCCTCCTTCTGTTAGAGGTAAGTTTAAGGATGACAGGAACCTCACTGGTATGAGGTTGGTTCATCACCATGTCCCTAGTGTCTCCCATAGAGTATGGCAAGGAGTAGATCCTCAAGTCTTTAAATTATCAGTGTGGCACTTTAGAAAGTCTGTAGTCCTTTGGGAATATGGCAGAGGTATCAGTGTTGTTTTTAGAAAGTTCTCCATTTCCAAGAAAAATGAATGTACCCTAGTGTAAATTTTGAATTATCAATGATTTGGTTCAGAATCTTAAACAGAGTACTTAATGTGGTCACTGAAAATATTTTTGCCTATCTGTTCTCTGAAAAAGTCCAAGCGTGAGAATTAAATTTAAAAAAAATGCTGAAGTGGATTAGAAGCTGTAATTATCAGGGTTTGATTCTTCTCACTCTTACTCTGCCTTGCAGTGCTGGTGAGAACCAGGCAGGAGCTGGTCAGCAAATAGGAGCGAGAATTGACTTTTACCATTAAAAAGAAAGTCTCTGTGCCTTTTACCTTTATTAAAAATGCACACCCACCTCTATCAGAGGACAGTATGTCAGTCCTTAAACCTTGCCTTCGTGTTACTGACACCAGCATGATCTTGTCTCCCCTTCGCTCTCTAGCGTCATTCCTTTCCCTCCCTCCACACCCTGCTTCAAACCTCCTCACTCGTTTAGTGTGCCAGCCTCTGTAATGTCATTGCTCGCAGTGTCTGTCTTCCCGAGTTCCTCTGCCTGGGTAACTCCTGCTCGTTTTTTAGGCCTCGTCTTGCCTCATGGAAACCTTGTCCTTGGTTCCAGAAGGCTAGGTTTGATCTTTCCTAGTACTTCTGTGCCTGCTCCTACTCCTACATGAGATAACTTGTTTGATCCTCCTGATCTGCTGTCTCCGCCCTGGTCTTTGCCTGGGAGGCTTACTGTGCAGATTATGTCAGTGGGCATCTGTGACTTCTGGCTTGAGACAGAGTGCAGCCAGTGTGGCCATGGGCAGGTCGTAGGCAGTGAGGAAGACGAGCTCAGAATACTTATTTCCATGGTTTTCTACATGATTTCTTCCGTGTGGGCTGGCTGTATCCCAAGGCAAGTCGTTATTCCCCTCCAGGTGGCCTTTTCTATGTGACTGTCTCTTCCCAGTTCTGACAATCCCTCCTGTCCTTGTCCTTTTAGATTTAGGGGTGCTGTTCCTACCACTGCCACTAGTTCTTACCTTCCTTTCTGTTCCCCTTTCCCTCACCATTCCTTTGTGTTTAGTTCCTCTGTGTTATAAGTGCTCTTGGAACTTCTTAAATTGGACTGTTTCATCGGTTTCTGAGTGGAAGTCTGGCTAATAGAGCCCTCCGTGTGTTGGTTCTGATACTGCCCCCACCCCCACCCCCCGCCTTCGCCCTGACTTAGGGAAGCAGGAGGCTCGGTTGGTGAGGTTCTAAAGCGCCCTCTTTCCACTTCAGACAGCGCTGCTTTTGTTCACTGAGATTCTGTGTAAGAGTTGACTTGAAATTAGGATTGAACAGCAAAAAAGTTTGAAAATCAGTGCCGGCAAGGAAAAATATCTTAAAATCTTTTCAACAGCACTTAAGGCTCTTTAATGGCCTGGCACCTGCTTTTATTTTTAGCCTTACCTCTTCTAACCCATCCTGGACTTCTAAGTTCCGGGGAGGATATATCTCTCTGCATGTCAGTGTCCTGGCTCACATTGTTATAGGCATGTTTCACCTGGCTAACTCCCACCCTAAATTTTATAAAATTCTATTAAAAGGTGGGTTTTCCCTAATGCTCCTTTCTGTCCTGCCTCCCACCTGCGCACATATTATTCGAATTCTCTTTTTTATAGCATCCTATACTTTGCTTTCATAGCATTTGTTATCAGAATGACATAATTTGTCCTATACAGTGTCTGCCCTCCGTAGGGTTCTGCTGTGATCATTGCTGTAGTCCTGGTACCTGGCGTGTGTGCACCCATTTATTCAGCAAGTAAAAGGGAAGGGAGTTACAGTGGAAGGTCACAGAATCTCTTCAAAGAAGCTCATTGCAGAGACTTCAGAGCCATTAGAATTGGTCAGTTTTGAATGGGGCTGTCCTCTTTTAATTTCAGTTGATAAAAAAAAATCACTGTACGTTTTTTTTTTTTAGAGAAATCTTATTTGGTTGTGTTCCTCTAGATTAATGGAACATTGATCACTAAATTACTAGCTCATTGATTACTGAATCAGTGAGCTTAAAAAAAGTCTGATTCTCATTTTTATGACTAAGTAGTAAAGATGACTTAAAGTATTTTTTGGGGGGTAGTTTTTTTTTTAAACTCATGGAAAAATTGCAAGTACAGGACAGAGAACTTTTTTGTTTTGAACCGTTTGAGAATAACTTGCTGTTACGGTGCCGTTTCACCCCCAAATACTTTGGTGTGTATTTTCTAGACACAAGTACATGCTACTGTGTAACTATGATGTGATCAAAATCAGGTGCTTAACACTGAGACATTGCTGCTGGTTAATTGTCAAGTTCTATTTAAATCTGCCCATTGTTCAGCAGCTTTATAGGAAAAGGATACAGTTCAGAGCATTTAGTTATCCTGTCTCCTTAGTCTTCTTCCGTCTGGGACAGTTCCTCAGTCTTTGCTTGGTTTTACCTAACCTCGATACTTTTGAAAATTATAGGCCAGTTAATTTGTCGAATGTCTGTCAGTATGAGTATGTTTAATGTTTCTTCATGATTGGATTCATGTGTTAAATTAAAGATGACTTTGGAGGCAATAGCTTCTTGTTTAAAAACTACTATCATTGTCTTAATTTTTTAAAGAAACTTTTTTATTGTTTACTTTAAGTCTTTTCCTAAGTGTTTCTAATGTTAGGGCTTGTAAATCCATAATAACCTTTAAAGATAGGGGAAACCTGTAAAGCGCCTGGCATGTACATCAAGGCATAACATCCCTAAAAATATTTTTGTTAGAGATCCAACAAAATTGACTGTGATAGGAATTTTTTATTTTGGCTAATCAGGAATAATTTATTTTGCTACATTTTGTCATTAAGATCATTGCAGATTTAAAAATTCTTTGGCTTCTGAATTGCATTGGTGCTTGAGAACTTCTGAGATGTAAATACGCATATTTAATTACGGCAAAACTTATTTCTAAAATTAAGGCAATTTCTAAAATAACCCTCTTATTAATAACCCTCTAGCTCTCAGTTTTAGCTCTGAAATAATTTGAAAATCCAAATGAAGCAGTCAGAATCGCTGTTCTAAGCCTATTTTTAGTTATTTTTCCTTTTAGCTGGTTTCCTTTCTAGCCACCTGCAGTTTTATGCACAGTTGCATGTGTTCATTTTTTCTAAAACTGTCCCCCCACCAAGCTTGGCATGAAAGTGGCTTCTCTAATGTTTTTGATTTGTTCTTTTCGAAGAGCAAAGTATAAATTATAAAACCTTCATTGAGTAAATTCATGTAAAGATACTTTGATAAAACAGCATTATTACAGAATACAATGCTCTTCTGGCTTTAGGGTTTTTAAAAAAATAAGTTTATTTTGTCTTGATATTATTAATACACTACCTATTAATATATAGAATATATCTTTTCCATTCTTTTACTTCCAGCTTCTTCCTTTTTTTTTTTTTTTAAAGATTTGTCTCTTCTAAGAATAACTGGATTTAAAAAAATTCAGTGTGATATTTCTTTTAATTGGGGCATTTATTGCGTTTCACTTAATGTAGTTATTGATTTATTTGGATTCAGATGACCCACCATTATTTTGTACTTGGTACTCATGTCATCTATTCTGTTTTTTCTCTCTCCCTCCCTCCCTCCCTCCCAGTCTTTGGAAGCCTTACTGTCTATGTGTGCACGCGTATGTGTGTGTATGTGGCCTCTTGCTTATGGTGAATTATTTCCTTATGTGTTTTATAAATCTCGATTGTGAGCTCATGTTAAGAGCTCATCTTTTCTCTCTGCAGTTTAAGGGTAATCCCATTGATGAGATAAATTGAAGATATATTTCTAGACAGTTTCATTCTGCCGAGTGTTCTAGGGATACTGTCAATCCAGGACTGTTTAGAGTTGTACCTGAAAACTTCATAAGAACATGTTATACTTTCTTGGACAGTAATTCCCTGCCCTCCCACCCTGGTGTGTGTGTGTGTGTGCACGTGTGTGTATGTGTGTTATGTGTTTCCTAGAGCTGCTGTGACAAATTACTTCACACTTAATGGCTTAAAATAACACAACTTTATTATATTATAGTTTTGAAGCTTAGAAATATGAAGTGAGTTCACTGGGGCCAAAACTGAGATGTGGGCAGAATTGTGTTCCTTCTGGACGTTCTATGGGAGAATCTGATTTCTTACCTTACTTTAGCTTCTAGAGGCCTCCTGCATTTCTTAGCTGGTGGCCTCTTCCTCCATCTTCGAGCCAGAAATGGCCAATTGTGTCTTTTCCACATTGCTTCACCTGATCTGCACCAACTGTCTTGCCTCCCTCTTTCCCTTTTAAAAGACTCTTGTGATCACATGAGTCAGTAATCCTGGATAATATTCCTTTGTCAGATCCTTTGTTTAATCACATCTGCAAAGTTCCTTTTGCCATTTCAGTTCTGCCTTCTCACCCTTCAGCAAGCCCAGGCCTTAACACTTTGTTTCCATTTGGCATAAAAGTCTGAGCCGGTGTGTTAGTGGCAGCCAGCCCCTATAGAGTTGCTTCTAACGTGTTTTCTGCTCTGAGTTTTAATTCTCTCGTCTCCTTACTATTACTGGATTATCTTTGCTCTATTTGATACTGGACTATGAATTTTAAAAATGCAGTGTCACAATCTGTCAAGCATGTTTAGGCAGTTTATAGTGGGAGAGTTTTCAGATTATCTAATCTGCCATATTGCCTCAATTGGTATTCTTTATATTAGTAAGATATTACTGAGTTTTGATAAGATATAAAGTCTTATTTCTTATCTTTTAGTTTAGGATGCTTTTAATTTAGCCTCAAAAAACCCTCAAAACCTCAGTGAATTTCATCTTTGCACGAGCTTGTCATTTAACTGTGATTAAAGTTAGTTTCTCTATTTGAGTGCTCTGTTTTACTCTTATCAACAAACTGTATCTTTTTTCTTTAATTGGACCCAGCCTGTCGTGGGTTACTCTTGATTCTGCTACTTAACCAGACCAAGAATCTCTCTTACCACATCCTGTCACCTTTCTTGACTGTCTGGCAGGCGCTTCTCTTTCATTAAAAAATTTTATTTTGTATTTTTGTGTCTCATTTGAGCTTAAAGGCATATAGGTATTATTCTCTGCCCAGCTGTTACCATTGGGCTTTATTTCACAATTTCCTCCCTGCCCCCAATAATACGTGAATGTGGTTACAAGCCAGTCAGGTACGACCTAAGGGATTATAGTGAAAAGCTTAAGTACCGCGTCACCCCTTTCTGTACCCAGGCTTGCTCTCTAGAGCACTTATGTAGGAAGGACTGTATATCAGGCTCTTTACCCTTGTGAACATGTATAAATTAATTCATCCTCATAACAACCCCATCTCCCAGATGAAGAGACTGATACACAAAGAGACTATGTGACTTAAGGTTAGGATCATAGAGCTGTTAAATGGCATTATTTGAACCAGGAAGTATGGTTTTAGAATTTGCTTGTTATCACTGTGCCGTACTGCCCTTAGTTTTAGACTGAAAATTATTTTCCATCAGTCTTGTAAAGGTAATAGCCCATTCTTTCTAGCTTCCAGTGTTGTCACTGAGATGTCTGATAGGCCTCTGATTCTAGAGCCTTTGTATGTAACTTGTCTTTTCTTTCTGGAAACCTTTGGAATACTTACTCTCTTTAGCTGCGGTGTTTTGAAATTTCATAGGGTTATAAGCTTGTACTGGTCTTTTAAAAGTACTTTATGCTGGCACTTGGTGAGCCCTCTCAATCTGGGGATATGCTGCTATATTTTTGGGATCTAGTGTTATTTCTTTGATGATTTCTTTCTCCTTGTATTCTCTGTTCTTTTTTGTTTTTTTCATTTTATTCAGATATTAGACCTTTTGAATCAATATTTTAGTACTGTTTTCCTTTCCTGTTTCTATATCTTTGGGAGACTTCCTCAACTATAAATTCCAGTTGTTTATATTGTTAACTTTTACCATTTTTTTCATTTTCAAGAATTTTCATGTCCTTTTTCACAAGTTGAATTCTTACTTAATAATGAATTATCTTTTACTCTTAAGATAATATAAATCCTTTATTTTAAAAAAGTATTCCTCTAGTCTGCAAAATTTTTTTTCAGGCTCTTTTTTTCTATTTTATTTGTTTTAGTGCCCTCCCCCTCCAGCATACTGTTGTCTCAAAAGTCTGATGATCCTTGACTGTTTGCTTCTATTTAAGAATGAGGAACTAAAATGCTTAAGTAGAAAGCTTGGTGGGGTGATTGGGCTTTGACCAGAGGACCCCCAAATGTTCAATATTTAGAAGTCTTGTGCCATTTTGTTTCTGCAGTGAAGAATTTTTCTAAGTTATTTCATCAGAGTTGCATTCATGAGGGAAGTTTTGAGAACATGGTGAGTGGGGAACTCAACTGTTCAGTACATAGACACTTAATTCTTCAGCTTTTACCTTTATTCCTCACTTTTTAAAAAAGAAAATTTTAAGGGGGAGGATATAGCTCAAGTGGTAAAGCACATGCTTATCATGCATGAGGTCCTGGATTCAACCCCCAGTACCTCTATTAAAAAAAAAAAAAGAATAAAAATAAATAAATAAAGTTAATTACCTCTCCCCCCAAAAAAACCAAAAAAAAAAATTAGAAGTTATAAATAAATACAATTTTTTTAAAAAAAAGCAGTTTTATTGAGACATAATTCACATACCATACAATTTACCAGCTTAAAGTGTACAATTCGGTGGCCTTTGATATAGTCAGAGTTGTAGATCCATCACCACAGCAATTTTAGAATATTGTCATTACCCCAAAAAGGAACCTCTTACATTCCTTACTTATCATAGGCTCCCCAATCCCTGCATCCTCTCTCTACCCAGCCCTCAACAGCTAGTAATTTACTTTTTAGCCCTGTAGATTTGTCTATTCTGGATATTGCATATAAACAGAATCACGTCCTTTGTGATGGCTTCTTTCACTTAGAATGATGTTTTAAAAGCTCATGCATGTGTAGCATGTATTCAGTGCTCATTCATTTTTCTTGCCAAATAATACTCTATTTTATGGAAATACCACATTTATCCATTTATTAGTTAATGGACATTTGGATTGTTCCCGCTTTTTGACTATTAGGGATAATGCTGTGAACACTTGTGTACAAGTTTCTGTGTGGACATATGTTTTCAGTTATTTATGATTATATACCTAGGAGTGGAATCCTGGATCCTGTGGTAAATCTGCGTTTAACCATAATAGGACCTGCCACCTGTTCTCCAAAGTGGCCGCACCATGTTACATTCCCACCAGCAGTATATCAGGGTTTCAGTTTCTCTACATCCTCACAAATGCTGTTCTACCCCCACCTTTGTTTTTAGTAGCCATTCTAGTGGATCTCAAGGTAGCTCATTGTGGCTTTGATTCTGTTCCTCACTTTTGTAGTCTAAAGAACCCGTTGCTTCCAAATTCTGAGCCTCTCAAGGGTTATTTTCTTCTCGAATAAATTGCCTTGCCGTCTGCAGGTGTTTTGGATTCTAGCTTCTTCTCTTGTTCTGTTCACTTAATTCCTTTGCCTCTGATTCCTTTCTAGTATCCAGCGGTTTATTGAAAGTTTTTGTCCACCTATTTTCTCCTGTTATTTCTCTTAATCATTCAGGGGAGGAAAAAAATACATATATATAAAAATTGATTCTTCGGCAGTCATTATGGTGAAGTGTCAGAAGGGAGAGACAGTGTGTAATCCATCCTCTAAATTTAATCTCTTCATTTAATTTATCAACTTGTGCCTTTAAATATCCTTTCTGTATAAATATGCCGAAATGTGGTCACTACTTGTAGGACCAGTAATACTCCTGTGATGAATGTGTAAGGAATAAGGCTCCAAAAGGGTTAATAATAAGTACAGTCCAAATCCTTTTAAAGTGTTGGATTTGACCCTTTTCTGATAATACTGATCTTCACTCCTTGTTATATGTTTAATATAGCTACAGCATCTTAAGTGAAATAAGTAACAGTTCTTAATGTCTAAGATTGCTTCTAAGATTTGTGTTTATTAGTAGCTATAGCTTTAACTGGTTTAATATCATCTAGTAAGTTTAACACTTGAATGTGGGTTGGAGAACAGAGAATAACAATTATAATAATAGAAGCTGACATTTATTTAGTTCTTTCCACATGCCAGACACTGTTGAAAAATCCTTTGTAGATATAAGCTCATTTAATCCTCATGTTAGCTCTGTGAGATTGATTAAATTGTTTGTTTTTCATCCTCATCTGTCTGGTAAGAAAACAGGGCGTAGAGTAGTTAAGTAACTTACCCAAGGGTACACAGTTAGTAAATGGTAGAGTCTACTTTTAAATCTATGCAGTGTGGTTCCTGAGTATGCTTTTGAAGTCGTTAGACTCTAATGCCTGACATTTCTACAGAATTTTAAATATATTAATCTCTTTTAAGAAGGGAGGACACTCATGAAATACTAAAACAAATGTTAATTCTTAGGTAAGGAATAGTAGGCTGGGGAATAAGTACAAATTCATGACCTGATATGTAGATGATAAAAGTGTGATCTAATGTTTAGTCTTTCAAGTTCACATCTACTTTAGATCCTAGTTTGGGTCAAAAATGATTGTCACTAAATTAAGCACATAAAAAATTGTTCTTTGAGGTGGATACATAATTACCATGTGAAGTGTTCTACAGTGTGCAATTATATTCCTAAGCAGGAGGTGAGAAGACAGAAAAATGTCATTGGGTTGTACAAAAAAATTGAGTGTGGGCCTAAGTGTTAGTGACAGTTTTTCCCAGGATAAAGTATTTCGGAATAATCCTGATCCAAGTGTTTTATATTATGTTTTCCCACCAGAGTCTTATTTTGCGGCTCATCTTTTCTAAATAGATCATTTTATAGTGTGTATATATAGGTCATTCTGAATCAAGTTCACTTCGCAGTTGATTGGGACCTTGTTTCAAGCTTATTGAACAAAGCTCTGTAACACAGAATTTTGGGCATAGGGCCAATTCCAGAGTCTGGTCCAAATAAGCAGTGACAGACAAAGATTGTCTCTCTCTTGGCTGAAGGCTCTCTGTGTGTGGCTTGTCTCAGGACTCCTTAACACTTTTTCTACCCCTTTTATACTCCTCTCCTTTTTGTATTCAGGGCAAAAGTGTTTTGGTTTTTATTCTGTAGTTACTCTTCAGCAAGCATTTATTGTGCCTTTACTTACATTACAAAGTTCTTTTCTTGAAACCTATAATGGCTTCCCTGTATTGGCACTGGCAGTTGTGAGGGTGATAGGCCTTCCGATATGATATTGTAGAAAATATGAGAAATATTAAGTAGTTTTGCTGCGTCATACTTCTTTCCCACCTGTCCTTCTGTCTTTTGATAATTAGAAAGGATTTTTTTCCTGGAGGATATGTATGTATGTATGTATGTATTTATTTATTTTTTGGAGGGTATTTAAAAGAAGCATATTTTTTAAACCCCCACAACCCACCCACAACTTCCAAAAGTGGTAAGAGAAAGACTATAATTAAAATAACATATTTCTATTCAATAATTTTAAGTAATCATATTTGAAAGGGTAATTTAAAAATCTTGTCTAGTTGTGAAATTTATCTTTTTATTTCAACATTCATTTTGGAAAATAATGTTTTTCTAAATCAAATCACTTTGGCTGTGTTTTAATTGTTCTTTCTTTCGAACCTTTGCTTTCCACACAATTTATTTTACCTGTTCAATTCCCAGTCTGCTCATATTATAAAGGGCCCACTTGACCCTTTAGAAAGAAATTGTCAAGTTTGGTTTCCCAATTTATTTAGTCTTTCTTTAATAACTCTTAAGAGTAGAGTTCAACTTACTTTTATTCATGCTATTTAAAGTTTTCTCTGATCTCTAGATGGGTATTGTATTTTCATGCCTCTTTGCCTTTGCTTACAGTATTGTTTTTGCGTGGATTTTCCTCTGTGCACCCCCTCCCTGTGTACTGTCTTCTCTTTGGCTGCCACGTACAGCTGGCTAACGTGGTAGGTTTCTTTTATGGAGTCTTCTGATGGTGCTCCAGGAATATTAGTCATTTTTTTTCTCTTGTGCTCTATTTGTGCTTTGTGTGCAATTAAAGACTTTTAAATAATTATAGTTAATAACATTCAAAAGAATAAATGCAATGTACATTATAAAATTTATAATAAAATAAACATCTAGGACTCTGCCACCAAAGTTAACTAGAAAATGGTCAGTTCTGTTTCTTCTGCCTATGTGTTTCAATCCATACTCCCAAGGGTATGTTTCTTATTTCCTTGCCCCTTTGAAAAGTTTATCACATATATGTGAATCCTTAAATAATTATTAATTTTGTGTTTAATAAAAATAGATTGAGGCTGTATGTAGTCTAGCATGGCCTGCTTTTTTAAATTCAGTTATTATGTTTCTACTATTTATCTGTATTTCATATGTAGTTCATTCGTACTAGTTCATTCTCGTTAATGCAATATTTTAAGAATAAATGTGCCACTTATTTGTATTTACACTTAATGTGTCTGGAATTGTTCTTTTCCTTACAGTGTGAGATAGAGATTCATTCTGAGTATTTCTTTCTGTATGGCAAGTTATTTGCCCTGTTTAAATAATGCATTCTTTCCCCCTGTGCAATCACTGTAAGGTAACAAGTTTCCTTGTTATGAGTATGAATTTATTTCTGAGTTTTATCTTCATTTGAATTGGTCCATTTATTTAACCCTATTTAAGAACCCTGCTGTCTTAATAATAATAAACTAAGCAGGCAAGTTCCCCTTTCCACCCCCCCCATCTATTAAGAACCATGTCTTGGTCATTCTTTCCCCTTTGCCCTTCCATTCCATGAAAAACCCAGTTAGTTTTTATTGAGAGGCACTGAAGCTTTAGATCAGTTTGGGGAGATTTGGCATCAGTGCAGCATTGGCTGGGAGTAGGGGAATGAGAGGTGTATCTGGCTGTGAGTAGATAGGGTGTGTTATACCTGGCTTTGTAGACCACACAGTTTTTTTTTTTTTCAGGTTAATCTGGTAAACCCTCATTTCACAAACCCTCATTTCACAATTTCTGCATTTCTTCCCTTATAACTACACGGGGAGAAAGTTTCTTTGGGTTTTATTCAGGGTGTTTTGATTATTTGGGGGGTAGAATATTTCTATTAATCATTTTATGTTCCCCGTTGTTGTTATTCTCTGTCACAACTCTTTATATTATTCATACTTGTCATAGTAAGTCAGGAGAGCTTCCTAGTCGTGTTATATTAGCTCTAGGTTGTGCCTTTCAAATTCCAGGGTCTCGTTTACTTTGTGTTAGGCTTCTGCAGCTATGTCCTTGTTACCAGCTCATCGCAGTGCAGTGTCACTTCATGTGCAGAAAGTGCAATATAAAATATTAATAAAATTCAAAAAATTATTTTTGTAGAAGTTTGCCTTTTTTTCCTTTTTCAGTTTTACTAGGTAACATTAGTTTAACTCTACATAGATAATATATTACATGTAAATACATATATACAATATACTGCACATATTTTTTTTTAGTTTACATATGTGTACTGATAATTGTTTCTAAGAACAGATTAGAGGTTTAGCTTTTTAAACTTGGGGTTGATAGTTACCAAAGAAATAGATAACCGCAAAATAAGAATCAATAGAATGCAGTAATCCAATCATAAAGGACAGTCAAATGTGCTTACACATATTCAAGAAATCAGTCATTTAAGTTATAAATAATAAGCAGTTTATTTGTGTCCTTATTTTTTTTAATTTTATTTTTGTTAGATTTCATATATAAGTGATATCATATGGCATTTTTCTTTCTCTTTCTGGCTCACTTCACTTAGAATGATGATCTTCAGGTCCATCCATGTTGCTGCAAATGGCATTATTTTATTTTTTATGGCTGAGAAGTGTTCCATTGTATATATGTGCCACATCTTTATCCAGTCATCTGTTGATGGACATTTGGGTTGTTTGCATGTCTTGGCTATTGTCAGTAATGCTACTGTGAACATTGGGCTGCAATCAAAAAATTAGATTTCCTTCAAATTAAAAATTGAGGAACCATTGCATAATTTCAAAACTGAACAGGGAAGTTGTTAAACTATTTTATTGTCATTCAGTGTTTAAGCAGGAAAGCAAAATACTGTCCTGTGTTAAACGCAGTTCTTGAATTTTTATGAGTTTTGGATTATAGACAGTGTCTTCACGAGTAGACTAATGCCTTACAAGGTGATTGCCCTGTACCTGTTTGTCCCATCCATTACTTCCAGATTTGTCTCATAGACATTCTTTCTGTTTATCACTTCTCCTTCAGGTGCTGAATCATCGAGCATGGTCATTTATTAGAACTTGTCTTTGAGTTTCTATCTTTACTCTAGTTTGTTCTACTGATTCCCAGATCTGTAAGATGTGCTTTCCTCTTTCAAATGAATTTAGCCTTTAGGACTTAGTTACCTTGGAATCAATGAGTTTCTAGCTTCTAGAATCTTAGTGTTTATTAGACTGGGCTCTGAGGAGTTTTCTAAAATCTTTTTGTTGCTATTGGCAAAACGGAGATGTGAACATAATTCATATTCATCCTCTTTTTATTTTTTAAGATAAAAATCGTATGTACTTAACATGTACAACATGATGATTTGATACACGTATACCTAATGAAATATGACAAACATCCAGCTAATTAGCATATCATCCTCACAGAGTTACCATTTGTGTGTGTGTGATGGGAGCACCTGAAATCTACTTTTTGAGCACGTTTCCAGGATTCAGTACAGTGTTATTACCTGTAGTCACTATGCTATACATCGGATCTCTAGACTTATTCGTCCTGCACACCTGCGACTTTGTACCCTTTGACTAACATTTCCCCATTTCTCCCACTTCCCCACGGCTGTTAAGCAACATTCTAGTCTCTGCTTCTAGTGTTTGACGTTTTTAGATTCCACATATAAGTGAGATGATGAAGTGTTCCCCCTCCGCTCCACCCCCGTATCTGGCGTGTATTTTGCTTAGCATAATGTCCTCTCGGTTCAACATTTATCGTGTTTCTGATTCATGGTGTGCTCTGTCCATGCTTTTATGTTTATATTTTAGAAAATAATGTGCCTTAATTGCAGGGTTTTAGGTTGGATCATTTGATAAACATGTTTCAGATGTGGTTAACTTTTTTTTAGTACTTTTTGTATCAAGCAATATTATAGGTTCTAGTATTAGCCCAGCCCCCATTTTATATAAACAAAATAGAATCTTAGTGAGTTAAAGCTTGTGTAAAATTTCATGACTAGTAAGTGAAAGAGTCAGTGTTTAAATCCAGGCTTTCTGGTTTCACGTTTGTGTGCCTTTTTAAACCAGTGGTTTTTACCTTGCTTCATTCATGGGTCTGAGGATTGCGGTAGGCTGCTCCCCTGGGCCTGCTAGTCCCTCTCAATTCGGGCTACTCTTGAATTTTTTATCTTTATTCTATTAGAATTGAAAACTAATTTTCTTTATATCAGACTGTTTCTTTGTCCATCTAAAGATAAAGTGTGAAAAGTAGGGAAATTCAAGTATGAGAAAGAACTGGTCTCCCTTGAAAAGCTAACTTTGGCTTGGTGAGCATATGCGTGCTCTTGTTCTCCAAATGTTCCAGGCCTGTTCCTTTCCTCCCACCTGTTTCATTCACTCACCCTGCCGTATGGATGGTTGTACGTTGCTGGACGGGTTGTGATTTGGACTTTCATGATTCCGAATTGGGAGCCTGGGGAGGGAGTAAACTCAGAAAAATCTTTTCAAGTAATTTGAAGTAGTGTCCTGAATAGTCCTACAGTGTGTGAGGAAAGTAGGAAGGATGAAAAAAAGATGATTTTAAGGAGTGTTGTGGATGCCACGATGTTTCAGAAAAATACGGAAAGAACTTGAGCCATTTTGAATTCGTTTTTCCCATGAAGACTGGGAGCTATGTGGGATATTCTTTTCAACAGGGTTTAAGCAGGTGCAATTTAGCTAACTACAATTGGTAACATCAGTGACCCTCAAGATCCTTAATTTTTTCATTTTGTCTTCTCAAGTTTAGTTTTTTGGTAAGATCACCATGGTTATACCGTGGAGAACAGATTAGAAAGAGGCTAGGTTGGATGCAGGTGGACCAGTTAGAAGGCTGTTGCAGTAGCCAGGGTGAGCAAGGGAGGGTATAGCTCAGAGGTGGAGTGTGTGCTTAGCATGCACTGGGTCCTAGGTTCAATCCCCAGCACCTCCATTAAAAATAAATGAATAGCCAAGGTGAGAGATGATCCTAGATTGACTAGGATTAAACTGTCAGAAATAGAAGGAAACAAATTTCAGTTGGTTAAGGGTAAATGTGTCAAGATTTAGTGATACTGAATATGAAATACGTGCTAGATGTCTGAACTGGGTAACGCGATAGAGAACTGAAGTAGGAAGTAGAGTTGAGTTGACTATTTGCATGAATTTGGGCACATTCATTTTGAGGTACCATTGAAATAGCCGGGAGGAACATCACAGGTGTTTGTATGATTCTGTAGCACAGAGGAGAGGTCTAGAATATGTATAAAGAAGTTTATGTGTGTGTATAGTAACTTAAACCTGAATGCGGATGAGTTTGCCAAGGAGAGGTTATAAAGAGGAAGAGCCTACAACTAAACCTGGAGGCACCATGTCTGCCAGGTGACCTTGTCAAAGAGACAGAGAATGGGTATTCAGGGAGTTAGGAGCCAACCAGGGTGAGTGGTGATCCATCTTTTTTACCTTCCAATGAAATCTCAGTATTTTCCCTTCTATGGGGTAATGAGTACCTAAACTTAATTCCATGACAAGCAGAATTTAGCTAAACTTTGTGCTAGTTAATCTTGTGTGGACTTGTTAGAAAAGGAGAGCGTTTATAAGAGATATGTAGAAGCACCCCCCAAAAAATTTAGCTAACTACAATTGGTAACATCAGTGACTCTCAAAATCCTTAATCAGGGAGGGAGGTGACATCATTGTTGTACTAGATAGTGAACAGACCTGCCCTTTGTTCCTCAGGGGGACATTTCTATCCTTCATGGCTGTTTGCTATACAAACGTACCTGAGATAGTGTGAAACAAAGAGAGGCAGTACCTTTGCCTACAGGATGCACAGAAATGTGATGGCCCAAGGATAACTGCCTTCCAACAAGACCTAACCCCCATTTCTCTGCCTTCATGGCTCCTGGTAAAATTTTCCATGATTACTGTGAGTCATTGGTCACCTTGAGTAATCTGTCTGACAGAGGCTGGGACCAGAGCCATTCAGTTTGTGTCATAAAACATCTGATTTAGGTTATATACTATCAATATGGTAGCAGAATGAAGCCAAACTGCAATTTGACCTCAACCCTGCTCCCCAGGGTCCTCGACCAGCTGGCTGAACAAATGCCATAAACTTTTACGATCTGCCTTACCGAGAGCCAAGTGGCTTTTTCCGGAAGTTTCCGTACTGACTTTCTACTTGACCCCATACTGCAGGAGGAATAGGGAGTGCCCAGATTTGGCCTGGCCTGCAGGAAGGAAGTCTAGGGCAATTTTGTCATCCATAACAATCCTGGCTGGTGAATTGAGACTGACCTGAATGGCTCCAGAGCTGGTATGATGTCATTGTTCACCTCAGCTAAAGTCACGGACCAATTTCAAACCACCTTTTTCTAATTGGATGACTCCCATTTTAGGGATAAATACCTCAGAGCAGAGTACACATAATTAACAAGTCAGCTGTCCTTGTGGGAACCCCCCTACCTCCCAATCAAGAATAGCCCTACTTTGGAGAGAGCACAGCTGTCTGCAGACTACAGAATCTGCTGGTGGTGCTTGCTTAAACACTTGAAGGTCTCTTATGATCATCCCTACAGTGCAAGTCACTGCATTTTTTGGAGGGAGGTCAGTTAATGCCTGGCTTCTGCACAAGTACTCTTGTGAAGAATGTGGTGTTGCCAGTGGTTGCCCCACCCTTACCTCCAAGGTGGGACCTACTTACGGAGCACAGGCTGACAGTTTCTTCTGTGTTGCCTCCTGGACAGCTGGTTGGCCTTAGGGCTCCCAGTCATTACAAATAACTAACTCTAGTACTTGTTTTTCTTTTTGGAGGAAGTACCTAAGCTAGTCAGTCCAGTCTTCCCTAGTTGTCTGTGCCACCACCTAGGTGGCAGTCGTCTGCCCTTTGGGATGACCAAGTGATAATTTCATTGGCGGAGTGGGTAGGCCCCTGGAGTTACTGGTCTGTGTTTTGTGTGGGAGGCTCAGGAACTTGGACCATCCTCTGCTGCTTCCTAAAGATTTTTCAGTGACACCAGGGAGAACGGCGGTCGTGTTGTGCAGGGTAGGGAAGACCCAGCAGTCAGTTCCATTTAAGACAGTTGCATAATCTGGGAGAGCTGCACCAGGGAATTTTCCTTTGTGAGAAAGGTTTCAGGGGTGATTGAGAAAGACAGAAATCACAGAAGCCCGTCCTTCTCATTTCCTGAGGTTTAAAATGTTTCTTCCACAGGTGCCAGTGTTCTCCTTCCACTGCGGCACAGCCAGTGTGTCCCATTCCAGTAGCTAACCTTTTCCTTTTTTCCAGCTATCCCTGACCCTCATCCTGACCTTTTGTCTGGAAGGGTCAGGTGCAAAAAGGACAAGGCATTTTTATTAAATTTAGAGATTGTTACGTCCCTCATTTTGGTCCACATGGTCCAGTGTAAGAAGATTTGGTGAGAGTGTTACCAAGTCCAAACTCATTACTGCTGGCCGCATGACAGACCAATAAATCGGGAGATAAGGTGTTGGGGCAAGGAGTAGCAACTTTATTCCGAAAGCCGACAGGCCGAGAAGATGGCATACTAATGTCCTGGAAAACCATCTTCCCCAAGTCAGAATTCAGGCTCCTTTTACACTAAAAAGGGGAGAAGGTATGCTTGGTTGTTGCAGACTTCTTGGTGTAGGAATTCTTTGTTCTTGGAATCCTTTGTTCTTGCAGCTGTCCACCTTGGTCAGATCATGGTGTCCCTCCAACAAAACAAACGTTGTTTTCTAATCTGCAACTTGTTATCTTTATATGAATGGAAAAGTGTTAATATCCTTAAAGGTAAGAGCCTTGAGAATGGGCTGTCCTGTGTATTTCAGGCTACAGGCAACATTCTTTTACAAAAGGTGCAGAACCAGCAAGACTGAGCCTAGGACAGGAAGCAGTGCAGTGAAATCAAAGGAACAGATCTAATATGGAATCAGATTTGTTCTTTTCTATTACAAGAGTATACTTACTTAATCATTGGTCATTATCTTTATTATGTAAGACCACAGAAATACAACAAGATAATTCAGGTGGCTAAACTGGAAGTAAGTTAAAATTCCCAAGGCCCCCTTTTGGCTGGGCTGCCACCCTGAGGCTGTACCAATCAGGCCACCATGGGGTTCCCACTGAGGGGAAAGAAAGAAGCATCGTGTTCAGGGCAGGTCCTAAGTGGCCAAGAGGAAATGATCTCTTTCTGGGCTCAGCCACATTCAGTGACCATACTGCTTTGCTCATGTATGTAAACCAGGAAGAGGTAAGGGAGGTGTAGTCAGAAATCCTTCTGAGTTGATTCAAAATGTTTTTAAAATTGTGGTAAAATACACATAACATAAAATTTCCCATCTTAACCATTTTTAAATGTACAGCTCAGTGGTGTTAAGTACATTCACAGTGTTGTGCAACTCATCTCTAAAACTGTTTTCTTCTTTCAAGACTGGAACTCTGTTCCCATTAAACAGCAGCTCCCGTCCCTCCCTGCCTGCAGCCCCTGGCAACCACTGTCTCACTTTCTGTCTATGAATTTGACTACTCTAGGTACCGCATGTAAGTGGAACATATAATATCCATTCTTTTGTGATTGGTTTATTTCACTCAGCATAATGTCTTCACGGTTCATCCATGTTATAGTGTGTGTCAGAATTTCCTTTTTAAGGCTCAGTAGTATTCTGCTGAATGTATATTTTGTATATAAAACCACATTTTCTCTATCTACTCTTCCATCGATGGACACTTGGGTTACTTCCACGTTTGGCTCTTGTGAATAATGCCACTATAAACATAAGTGTACAAATAGCTCTTGGAAACCTTGCTTTCAATTCTTTGGAGTATCTACCCAACAGTGGAATTGCTGGATCACATGGTAATTCTATATTTATACTTAAGTATTTAGGAACCACCAGACTGTTCTCCCCCGTTTTACATTCCCCCCAGCAGTTCACAAGGGTTCCAGTTTCTCCACATCCCTGCCAACAATTGTTATTTTCTTTGTGTGTGTGTGTGTGTGTGTTTGCAGGGTGGTAGCCATCCTGATGGTTATGATGTCTCATTGTGGTTTTGATTTGCGTTTCCCTAATGATTAGTGATTGTTTCAAATACTTATTGACCATTTGTGTATCTTGTTTGGAGAAATGTCTACTAAAGTCCTTTGTCCATTTTTGAATCCAGTTTTTTGTTTTTGAGTTTTTTGAAGAGGGTTTTTCAGCACTCACCAGCACAAGATGCCTGTGGATGGCAGGGAGTGTAGAAGGCCGTCACATACCTTGATGAACAGCCCATTTTTAGTGACTTCTGCTGTAAAAAGCATCGCACTGTCAGATAGCAAATGGTTTGGAAAGTGAAAAACATGACACAGATGAGAGCCACAGTGGTATGGCTGGAGTCAGCTGATTGGATTGAAATTGTAATACTGTAACCTGAAAAAGTACCATCAGCGGTGAGGCACCACCAGCAGCCTGGAGAGGGGGGCAAGGGTCTGATGTAGGCAGTCTGCCAGTGATGTGGCCTCTCT
This sequence comes from Camelus dromedarius, assembly GCF_036321535.1. NCBI lineage: Eukaryota > Metazoa > Chordata > Mammalia > Artiodactyla > Camelidae > Camelus > Camelus dromedarius. The sequence goes on from NC_087461.1 coordinate 13,410,634, forward strand.
CACCATGAGCCAAATGGGTCTCTTTCCAGGAGTCACAAGTGTGGGATGCAGTGGTCACCTCTGCATCAGGAACATAGAGTCCTTCCCTCTGGGGCTGTTCTCTGATGGTACACCTGCAGACACATCTGTGCTGATGGACTGGGCAGCAGTGACGGCAGGCGGGGCGGTGCAGGCTAATCAGCAGCTTGACTCCAGTTGGCCTCATTAGACGACGGGCCCTTACGGGGGCGGCTATATTAGTGACCCAGGTGGTCTGATCAGCAACTCTCATTTGTCTCCAGTTTTTGGCAAGTCTTTAATATGTCAGTCTGTAGTCTTCCAAGTAGCAGACCCAAACAAGTAGGCCACTGGTAATAGCCCCAGGTCAGTGAAAACACAACAAGGTTTATCAAGGGGAATATCGGCCAGATCTGTGGGAACATCCGTCAGTTCCTCCCACAGAGCACAACAGCCACACCCACTTGGAGCTCTGTGCTCTGAGGTCGAACAGCACTGCAGCCCACTGGACACCACGGGGGGGTTCAGCTTAGTTGAACCATTAGTGTACCAGGCCCAGGCTTTTAGGGGACCCTCTGTGAATCAAGGACCTCATTGAACCGACTGCTTTGCTTTAGGTGACAGAATGGAAGATAAATTTTCGCTAAAGGGATAGCTGCCACTTTTTCATGTAAAGCTGGGATGTCATAGGGTGGCTGCTGTCTTGAACGTACCAGTCCCGGGGGGCACCTCCAGTGGATGCTGCTCCTCTGGCCAGAGGCTCCAGTCAGTAAAATCGTCTGTGCACAGAAACTTACACTCAGAGGGGCCATAAGGACTGTGGGGCACTAAGGCTGCTAGCGCTCTTCCACATGTGGCTCTTCCCCGTTGGCATGATCCCTTCTGGCACTTGAAAGTGTTCACTGTGCAGGCATGTAAAGTATCAATCCCAGTGACACATTCACTGGTGGAATCCCCAGCAGTAATACACTGACTTGGTCCTAAGAGCCCCACCCAAAAGGACACGTTAGCTTCTCTTCCCCACTGTGAGCCACACCCAAACCTCATGAAGGCACGTACCCTCTCCCTCCTTTGATGTGGTATGAAGGTGACAAGGGCTCCTGTATATCAAACAGCTATGAAATGTTGAGTCCCTCCCCTCTCCAGTGATCTAGCAAACCCAGGTATGCTTGATTTTCAGCTCCCGTTGGGGACTTGGAGAACTTGGCCCCATCCCTAATCTTTTTCTTTAAAGAGTATAGGGGGAGATTGGGTGAGAGCAGCTCTGCACCAGTAAACTAGGTGAATTTATTTGAATTTTGAGCAGTGCTGTAGCTGCAAGCTGATCAACCAAATAAATGTGCAGTGTTTTAGGCCCACCCAAAGCCCTGTATTCTGTGGCAAGGTCATGTTGCTGACATCATCCATTTCTTTTGAGACCACCTTGAGTCAACAGCTACTGCCGCATGACTTTGTGGCGGGGGCCATGGGTTTATACCCTTTGGCTGACTTGGGCTTGATCTGCGCAGTGGTATCGTTGTTTCTAGGAGTCCACCTAACGTGGGCAATTTGCTGCTCCATCGTCAAGATCATAGCTCTTTACTCCTTGCTTGATTTCAACAGAATGGCTAGGGGAGTTTTCCAAAGATGGCAGGTCTGATAGGGAAAATTTATCTAGATTTCTTTGGGTGAGTTTCTCCTCTCTGGTGAATCACCTTCATCATCATTTAAAACCCAGTTTACTCTGGAAGAGCCTGGAGATTAGTCAGTGCCCTTGGGAAATTATTTTGGGGAAAGTTTCCCAAAAGAGCCAAAGCTGTCTTACAGCGGGCAGGGCCCACTGCCAAAAATGCCGAGGTCTTTTGCTCACTGCAGTGGGTTGAATGTTGGGAAGACAGATTGCAGGAGGAGCTGAGCAGTAAGATAGCCAGCTGTTGCCATTCTTCTTTAAGGAGCATTATGCCCCCCGCCACACTCTCCCAAGCAAACCAGCCGCACTTGTGAAGATTCTCCTGGTTCTGCCCACACTGGTTACAATTCCCCTTCTTTCACACTCAGTGTAGATACGTTTCTCCGTAACACTGTCTGAAAGAACTTTATGTGCTCCCGCCTCCCTCTGCCAGACAAACCTTATTACTGGTTGTTTACCAGGCAGACCTGGTGAGCTTGGTGGATAGCTGACAGTAACCAGGACATCATTCAGCCCTGTGTTTGAAACTACGTCCTGGTACTCAGCCTGAAACTACCACCTTAATTCAGCCTCATTAACAGGCAATAAAGGAGAGGACCAGACATTGCCTGGTTGACTGTACAATTTGGTCAATATGTTCATTCACCTTTCCTGTGGACTTCTCTCAATTCCTCTTAACTGTCGTTTCATTCTATTTCCAGAAAGCTTTTCCTTTGTCAGTATTCCACCATTACCAAAACTCAAAAATTGTGAAGGGTTTGAGATTTTACTCTTCTTGGAAATGAACAAGTTAGCCCTCCACAATTCCATGGATGCTAGTAGGGGACATGAGACTCCTGGGTCAGAGACAAAGGATGTCGTTACTCATGGTAGTAGCCAGAGTGTCAGTTAATCAGCCCCAATTTCTACAGGATGCTGCAAAGAGCCAGATGATGCCTGCACACACAACTGGGTGTGTTATAGGAAAGGAGCTCCCAGCCTTGGGGACCAGATCCTTTATAATGGGCAGGAAGGCTTCCTGACCTTTGCCCTGGGGAGTGACATTATCTTTATTATACTGGACAGTAAACAAACCTGCCTTTTCCTCTGCATGGAGACACTATATCTTCTAAGGCTGTTTACTATATAAATATGCAGAATTGAGGGAGTCAGTACCTTTTTTTTTTTTTCACAAGATGTGCAAAAATGCATACACTGTTAAACTTTTTTTTTTTTCTGACAGTAGCTTCCCTGCACCCCACCTCACCACACCCCTCCCCTGCTTTCAGTTCAGTCCGTATCCTTGCATTTTCTCATGTAGGCTATTATAATTGCTTTCTAACTGTTCTCACTGCCAGTAGGCTTCTGTCTGTCCCCAAACCTGTGCTGGAGGGATCTTTTAAAATGCAGATCTGATGATGTCACTCAATTTAAATTTGTTACTGGTGTCTCATTACTGTTAGGACAAAGTTTAAATTGTTGAGAGGTTGTATAATTATTTCTCTTGTACTGACTGCTATCCAGTTTTTAAATTTTGACAAATTAAATAAGGGGGGAAAACTTTAAAGTTGTGAAGGCAGGTACTGGATTGGCTATAGATGTTTATAGACTGTGTGCTACCAGATTGTAACTTCTGCTCTTCTTTTTTTTTTTTTTTTCCTCTTACACCTTTGCTGCAACATACTGTTCTTTTTGCTTTGAATGATGTTTGTGTTTGCCTTTTATATTCCTATTGATGCCTTAAAACCTTCTTACTCTGTAAAGCCTTCTCAACCTAGTTGGATAGCTTGCTCTGAATACCTTTAGAGTAATTTCAAATAAACTGTCCATGTGTCATTCTGGCACTTACTTCATCAAGCTGTAATTATTGATTTTTTTTCTGGTCTGTATCCCTATAAAATAAAGTAAGCTACACAGAGCAGGTCCCCTTCCCTTTCCATGCACACCAGGTCTTTAGGAAAGAAAATTGCTTTCCTGAGAATCATTTTGGAATCAAAACCAGTAAATTAGTTTGTGCTTTTAATCAGTTTTCTATAGTACATGTCTTGAGCCTCAAAGATACTATTTTGCTTAATTTTTAAGGGGAAGATACAGTGTTCACAGGAAAATAGACATGATACAGTCTTATGGTCTATTACTTATGAATATCATGTATATTATTTACTATGCAAAATAAAATTTTCCTGCTTTGTTCAAATGTAAAATACAGACTGTGGACATTCATAAAGAGAAAGTGGCTCGAAGAGAAATTGGTATTTTGACAACAAATAAGAATACATCAAGAACTCACAAAATAATAGCACCTGCAAATATGGAGCGTCCTGTAAGGTATATTCGGAAACCTATTGACTACACAGTTCTGGATGACGTGGGCCATGGTGTCAAGGTGAGCGTTTTTATATTGTATCAACTGGAAATAATTTGCATATTCAGTAAATATTTTGGATAAGAAACATGGTGATAAAGATGATTTTCTTAAAGAATTAATAGATTTTCTTTGTAACTAGCATTACAGTTTTCATAGAACATTTATTTAATATCAATTGTGTATTATATAAGCTTGGGGTAGAATTTTACCTGTGGAATAGGCAGTATTCAAGAAGATAATATGACTTGAAATAGCTATTCATTAATTAAGCCGTTTGAATCCTAGACTAATGTTACAAATTTGCGTTGTGGATGCCAAGTCTTGCTTTCGCTACTGAATAAATATTTAAAAATAAGAAATGTATATCCTTTTCAGAATTGGTTTAGAAAATAATTTATAAATACTTTCATTCTTTTATTTCTAAATATGTGTGTATATTAGTGCATCGATGTAGATAGGGATGTAATTTCAGCAATTTATGGAAAATGAAACAATTATATGTATTTTTGTTCTGTGCATCACTCCCCACTCTCCTGGAATCCCCTGCCCCAGCAGCCTTTTAGGAAAGAGGTAATATGTTGCCCATGTCCTTTTTTGAGCTTTGCAGAAATAAGCTGTTCTTGAAGGATACCTGCAGCCTGTCATCATTTTAGGTATTCGTGTGTTATTTTGCAAGCATCTGGAACTACCTGAATTCTTCAGCCATCTCTGCTCAGGATAAATTATTCTGCTGAAATTTGGTAGTCCCTTTCCTAGGGGATCATTATTTGATTTTGTTTCTGGTGTCCAGAATAATTTGTTAGGAATCAGCTAGAATCTTGAAGTTTTTCCTAGCTGGTTATCTGACTGATGCTATTGCTGGGTTTGTTCCATATGAATTGTCTGGGGTTCCTGATCAAGAGGGGAGTGTAGCTGATAACACTGCTCTTTATTCTGCTCTTCTCTGAGACTGTTGGAATCTGCCCTTCACTGTCACGCTTGGAAGTGGGAGCACTTTGCAAATGTAGAGGAAGCTACTTGTTTCTTATATTTTTACCCAAGGATATGGCTAGGGTTGTATAAGAATGTAAGTCAATTTTAATTTAAGGTATTTTAGACTAGATTGATCTATAGAATTTGAATTTTGGAAGAACTTCTTTTGTATTATTACCTGTCTTGAGAGTGAAAATTATGTATAGATACGTATACATGTTGTACAGAGATATGAGCGCACACATTCTCACTTGCTCACTTCCCCTTTTGTTTAATCTTGATTTTTCTTGCTGCCAAAGCAGTACACACTCATAAAAAAAAATCTATCACCATCTTCGAAGTGAATATCCTCTGTTATCTCTCCACTGATAATTGTGTTTCACAGTTTAATACATAGTACTTAGCAGAGTATAAGATGAAACCAGATTTTATAAGGAAACTTTGAGTGAGATAATTTAACTGTGTCATTATGTATGTATAAAATGGGAAATACAAACACAGCATAATGTATACTGAAAGCGCATAATACACACTGAAAGTGACAATCTACATTTTGTAATTTGGATACTTTAGACACAGATTTTTTTTTTAAGTTTTTTATTGTGGTAAAATATACATAACAAAATTTACCATTTAACTATTTTTAAGTGTACAGTTAGTTCTGTGGCATTAAGTACATTTACATTATTATATGGACTATTTTGAAATGTATTTCTGTGGGTAGGAGAGTGGGTGGTTTGTGAGAACAGTGTATCTTAAAAGCTGATATATGGCTTATTTGTCCATATTGATTTCTTTGTTATACAAACACACAATTATTTTTCCCCCAGGAGTCTCATTGCTGCTTTATTTCTCCTGTTTTATTTCCCTTAAAAATCATTGGCTTCAATATTTCTTAAAGATTGTAGAGATATGTGAAAATTGGAAATTTGGGTAGTAATTAATGAACAAATGCCAGAGTCAAAATTACAAAAGGGAAAAGTTTGAAGTTATTTTAAACTCAGTGTTTTAAGTATTGGAAGACACTCTACTTACAGTTCTAGAATAACTTTCTTATCTTTTGCCTACTTTTCTGTTTAGAAGTTTGTTTTCTTACTGACTTAAGGGTTCTTTCTATCGAGGAAATTAGCTCCTTATATTTTGGCAAATATTTTCTCATGCTGCTGTTTGGCTTTTGACTTTGATGTTTTGGTATTTAAAAAAAATATACACAGACTGTTAAATTGTATCCAAACTTCTTACAGCTACCAAATTTTATGTAAAGGTTTCTGTACTCCATGATTAATATTCCATCATATTTTTTCCTTTGTGATGTAAATTTTAGTGTTTTGGTATTTATATTAGTCATTTAAATGTTATTTTCTATGTCAGTGCATTTTATGCTATGAAATAGATGGTACACGTAAGTTTAGTAAGAACTTAAAATATGGAAAAATGTCTTAAGTTTGGTTTGACTTTTGGAAACAATGTAAGATATGAATAAGAGAATCCTTGCATAGAGAAAACATTAGAACATTTGCCAAAAGGAGAATGAAAAGAGAATGAACAAAAAGTTCATCCTAATTAAGTAAAATAAAAATAAAAATACTGAAGGTCATCCTAATAAAAAGGAGCACAAGGTTTCAGAGTGAGCTAGAGAAGGCTTGAGTATTAGTAGAAACATCTAACTTTATTTCTGATAAACAATTAAGAGCTTTATAGTCTGGTTCATAGCTTATGAAGGACTTTGTTTTCAAGCCTTTGAAAGACCAGGTGATCCAGGAGTTGTTACATTTTATTAGTCGAGACACTAAAGCTTTATAATTCATAGGAATGCTTTTTTTTAAAAGGTTTTGATTTTATTAAATAGAGTAGTGAGCTAATGAATCATTCCAAAAAAAAGAATAGGCCTCATACTTTCTGTACCTGTGGTGTGCAGGTCTGTTCATCTACTGAGGGCCTGCAGGTGGGGAGGAATCAGAGAGAGTTCTGTTGTTTTCCACCTACGAGTCTAGGGAAATGGTAAGATGATTCATCCAGATATGTAAATACTAAGAAAGTGAAGTGATACCTTAAGGAAATAAAAAGCCTTGTTTTGAATGTGTTTGGGAGACATTTAAGTGGAAAATTTTTTAGGTTGTGAATAACAATTACAGTGTTTTGAGCTGTAAGATACAGAGGTCATTTTCCTTCCAGCACTCCCGAACCCCCTCTCATCTGTATCATAAACACACACTTAGCAGAGGAGGCTGAGCTCCACGGGAGAGGTTAAAGGTTACACTATTGCAAAGTAGCAGAGTTCAACTAGAATTTTTATTCCCAATCTAATTTTCCTTTCATTATTTCATTTCATAGTTTATACTTAAATGCTATTTTGTTTGTTTGTTTTTTTGTTTGCTTGAAATAGCAAATGAGGGAAGATGTGTGGTCATATTTAGAATATTTCTAAGTTACCAAAGAATAGTATTTATTTAGTGTATTGTAATGCTATCTTATTAATATATCTTATTTCAAGGATAATAAGGTTATTCACGTTTAATTTCTAAATCCAGGTGTGAAATGTAGCGTCTAGGTAGAATTCCAGATGTTGTTTAATCTAGATAAAAATGAGCCACATCATTCTAAACAAACATTAAAGAATACCAAAATTCTAGCACAGTTTCTTTCTAGAAATGAGAATATATCAAAGGCAAAGTGTATTCCTTTTTTGAATGATTTTCTTAATGTTGCTTTTATGGTCTCTTGAAAAATGATAGATACGTGTTTAGAATGGCAAATGTTATGGAAAGAACTTGAGACTCTCAAATATCTAGAAGAAGTTAGACTCTGCAACCTGAAAATAGTTTCTCTTAAGTGGTACGGTATAAGCAGTGGTGCTTTCGACCCATCGTTTCGTACATACAGGCTAGCCGGCTTTCATAGAAGTAACCTTTAGATTCAGAGCAGCTTTTCTTCTGTTTTGTATTATGGCCAGATTTGTTCAGAAGAAAATTTAGAGCTAAAGCAACTTAAAAGTTCCTAGTAGTATTGGCCTGCCTGAGATTTAGATTCATAAGCTTGAATTGCACAGAAAACCCTCACATGAGAGGGTTTTCCGACTCTGTTTCTTAATTAATCTGGCTAAGCTATTATTGTGATTTGTAATTTTGTTTTTAAAAACTGAGGTGCTAGGTCCTTTTCTGAATTTTGAATTTTAATATTTGCAATTTATCACTTTAAAATATCATACTACTATTCAAATAATGAGTAGTCATACATGGGCAGTCATTTTCCAGAAGTCTGAGTCTTGGTCACTGATGTATTAAAGTAGCCATACGTTTAATGAGGTATAGTGTTTGTGTTTAAATCAGTTTTGTTTTTTTTAATCATCTATGATTTTGTTGGGTTAGTATCATAGAATAAAATACTGACCTTAGAAATTATTGGATCTACGTGAGATTGGCATAATTACGTGGTGATTTCCTTGTAAGTATATTACTTTGAAAAAGTATGTGATACCCGTGATACTTCCCTACTGCCTATGAATATCTTTCCTTTACAAACTTTGCGAAATCTGGCTGGGTAAAAAGCTTGTTAACATGAATTGAGTGACTGTAAATGTAAACCTGTCCTATCAGATATAACGTATCCAGAATTAATTTCTACTTTTTCCCCCCCTTTTTTTGCCAACGTAAAGTGGCTAAAAGCCAAGGTAAGAGATACTACTTATTTGATCCACAGTATTCCCTCTATGTCAATAGAGGCTTGCAGAGCCACTAAAATTTGAAAACTTTTCCTGTGTCTGTCTGCTTTTTCCCCATAGGATTTATGTAGATTAAATATACTCAAACTCAGTTCAAATCAGCAACATTTAGCTTGGATGTGTTAATATATCAAAGATATATTGACATCTGCATTTATATAGGAACATTAATTTTGCTAACATTTATTGCTTTGCTCATTTTTTGATAGTTGCCTTGCTTTTATTGACTTACAGTTAGGAGGTTTCCCAGACATTATATGTGACTTTGTTACTGAGTTGTTGGGAAAGATGATTTTTCAGATGGATAGTTAAGCAGTTGACACTGAGATCTGTGGTTTATATTCATGCACACATTTCAAAAATTTCAGAATACCCAGTATTTGAATTGCAGGTATGTTAGATCTCAGTAAACGTGTTTTAACAATAAAATAATGTATAAAATTTAATAATGTTACCTGTATTTTGTAATAAATTGGTATGAATGGCACAAAATAATAAGAAAAGCCAAGTGTAAGTGATAACTTGACTTTTTAAAATGTAGTACCAAAGTCTGTTATTAAAACTGTCTGGGAATCCTTACTTCACATTCTGATATTAAAAAAATAATAATACATGGTGTCAAAACACCCAGAGAACAATTTGATATAAAAATAAACTCTTTTCTTTCCACATTTTAGCATGGAAATAACCAGCCCGCAAGAACTGGCACACTGTCGAGAACAAATCCTCCTACTCAGAAACCACCGAGTCCTCCCATGTCAGGCCGGGGAACGCTGGGGTAAGAATTCAGCTACATCTTACAAGAGAGTTTGCATACTAAAGGAAAGGATGTTTCGTAATTTAAGTTAATGCATGGATCCTTGTGACTGACCCTCTCTATGTGACACTACCTTCCACAAATTCATTTTGGTTCTTATTTCCTTGAACAGAATCCAAAATGAATCTGCCTGTTTGTTCTGTAATATTCTCTAAAGAACTCTGTACTAAAAATCTTCTTTTGTATGTGTGTAAATGAACATTTTTAAATTTTTTATCTTCTAATTCATTAAAAAATATATATGTAAATCTGACATGTTTATTTAAAATGAAATGACCAGAGCGTTCTATATATGGTTGGTGTCTTTACATGTATTTGCAATATTTATATTGCGGGACTTTGAATAAGTGGTCTATTTTGTGTATTTTGGCTTGGTAGCCTGCAGTTTTTCTGTTTCCCCTATTTCTGTTTCACTTGAGACTTAGAAGTGCTCAAGGCAAAGAGTCCCTAACTGCTTCTGCTGGAGTCTTAGGGGCATTCTTACCAGAGTAGCTTCCAGAAGGCCAGTGAAGAAGTAGAAAAGACAACAGTTTGTTGCTTCTTCCTTCTCAGTTTTCTGTGCAATTCAAATATTGAATACTTGGTAAGACATTTCTGAAAGATTATTCACCTTATTATGGAAAATTACACTCCTTGTGTTTGGTGGAGGGGTGGGGAATTGTTATTCTATAGTAACAGGGATCAGCAGTCAACTTTTTTAGAGGACCTTAGTTTCTGCTTTCATTCTGTAAACCTCTTGCCCCTGAAAAAAACATATGAAGTTATTAAACAGAAAAGTTAAAATCGTTTATTGAGAAATTAATGACATCACATCCAGGATCAGAATGTGTTTGTCCATACGTTTCCGTATTGAGGGAGGAATAAGTTGCAGGGGAGCTATGTAGCTTCCATAATATACAAGGACAGCAGCTTGTGGGTTACTGAGCTGGGAATAATGTATATTTCAGAGTTTGATATTACTGAGCATTTAAAAATTATAACCATTATTTTTAGAAATAAGGTTGAACTTTTAAATTACCCTTTCCAAGGTTTTCCTAAGAAAAGGTAACAAATTTTAGTTTTTGTGTTAAACTAACAAAATTCTTATACCCCATTTAAAACATCTTTTAAATCAAACTTTATTATTTTAAAAAAAAAGCTTGTATTATACTTGGTTATAAAGACCTAGTCACAAATTTGGGGAAAAATACCGTTTTATTTTTCTTATTCATTATTCCTTTCTCTGTTATGTTTCTTCAGACGAAATACTCCTTACAAAACCCTGGAACCTGTTAAACCTCCAACAGTTCCTAATGACTACATGACAAGTCCTGCTAGGCTTGGAAGTCAGCACAGTCCGGGCAGGACGGCTTCTTTAAATCAGAGACCAAGGACACACAGGTAAATTTTCAGGTTGAGATTTTGAACATCTGAGAATGTGCATTCTTGGCTGGTGAAAAACTCCTATAAAGTTGCTGGTAAAGGTAAAGTGCTGTTTGAATGCTGATATTGAATGTAAAAGTTGAGGGTAATAGTATTGTGTATGTTTCTGTAAATTTGTGTCGTAACTTCTGTTTTTCAGATTTTTTTTAGTATCTACTTATACCACTAGCAGATTGCTTGTATTTCCTTCTTTTTGACAGAAGTACAACTATTTATTTGGATCAAGGCTAAAGAATGTTTTTTAAAACAATCTTTTAGAAAAGATCAAGGTAACCACTCTTAAATTCTCTGGATAAAAGATTAGAGATCAGAAATATACAATGTGATTTAAACTTCAAGAGGCTGGAGGAAAGAAGACTTAGTTTAGATCTGGGGAAGAATTTCTTCAGAGAGTTGACTACTAGAATGTTCTTATATAAATTGTTACCAAAAAAAGTTCTAGAAATCAGCTACCCAGTAGATTTTTTAAAAAACTTGATTATGGAGCATACCATATATTGAGAACAGTGTATACTTTGTTAAGAATAGCAACTTGATGTATTAATACAAATTGAACACGCTTATGTAACCATCACCCAGATCAGAAAATGGAACATTAGCATCCCTTTTCCAATTATTGCCTCTATTCTCCTCCCCCCAAAAGTAGCTACTTTATTTTGGGGTACTTCTATAAAGCCAGACAAATTTACTGTATAGCTTAATCTGTCTTGTTCTTTGATTTTACCTCTCACTTAATAACTTGGGCAAGGAACCTCTCTTCATCTTGACTTTTACATTGGTTTTATTAGAGGTACAACCTGGCAAAGTCATTTTTGGGGATTCAGTTCCATAGCTCTTCGGTGCTAAGTAAATGATGTTTGTTACTGCTACTGTTAGCAATTAGATTGTCATATCGATATCTCCAGTTACTATGAGATCAAAGAGGAAAAAATTGTTTTTTAAAAAAATAATGTCTGTTATTGAATTATTATATCAAACTATGTTTTTCCTCTGTAATGGATGCTGTAATAGTTTAATCATATTCAACAACCAGTTGTTAAGAGTTACTTCGTTAACTACCAGGGATATACCAGTGAAACAGTTCTTTTTTTCAGGAGCTCATTCTGTTAGAACAGGGATCAACAAACTTCTTTATAAAGGGCCAGATTGTCAATATTTTAGGATTTGTGGTCCATATGGTCTTTGCTGCAGTTACTCAGCTCTGTCATTGTAGCATGAGAGCAGCCACCGGGAGCATGTAAGTGAACGAGTGTGGCTGTGTTCCAGTTAGACTTTATATATAGCACTGAAATTTGAATTTCATATAATTTTAATGTATTGTAAAGTATTATTCCTCTTTCGATTTTTTTTTCAACTATTTAAAATGTGAAAAAAAAAATGTTCGTAGCTCACAGGTTATAAAAATCAGACCGTGGGCCGCATTTGGTCCACAGGCTCTTACTTGCCAACCTTCATTAGAAAAAGGCGCATAAGCCAGTAATTGTAGAAGAGCATTAAGTGCAGAAATACTCATCTGTTTACGATGCAGTGATGGCACAAAGCAGAGTGTTGGCCAGCTTGAGAGAGTAGAGAGGCCTTCACATCAAAGCTATTTTTGTTATATAAATCACTTTTCTCCCTTGTATTAGTGTGTGATTATGTAATTATAGAATTATCATATTGGAGAAAAAAATTTATCTGTGCAGTGCATATCTTTGCCCTGTTGGGTTTCTGGGCCTGTTGAGCCAGTGATGTGATTTAAAACATATAATATGGAGCTTAAGGCTGCACGTGTGCACATATGTACATCTGTGTACGTATTCACATGCATGTTCACTTCACTAAAGCTGGTCAGTGCAAAATCATACACCTGCAGGGACAGGAAATCCGTAGGGATTAGAATAGTAGGGAATTGGTTAGAGTTTAACAGTATTGACTGTTCTAGGATGTTCCTTGCCAGAAACTTCATTATTGTCTTTTTTTTTTTTTTGGTCATTTGCTCATTTTTTCCAAAAATTTGTTTTATCACCATTGTTTCAGGTGAGTGGAGGTTTACATACTGATTTCAGACTAAAACTGGTTACCATTTTCATTAACTTCCATTGCATCTTTTGTGGCTTCCCTCACACTATCTTTTAATGTCTACTTCCCCCATTCTCAACTAAGAGTTCTGTGACAATGTAGTTCATACCTGCTTTGTTCACTGCTGTTTCTACTAGGTTTTAAATAAATCTTTGTTGACTCATTGTATTATATTATGATATTGGTCATTCATTTCTCAGTGATCTCTTTTGATAGTTCTGAGTACTGTATGATTATATTGGTTTCCAGTAGATGGAGAAATAGAATGAAACAGAGAGCCACTTCAAGTATTAGGGTTAAACTTTGTATTGAACAGTTTATATATATATGTGTATATGTGTATATATATGTATATGTGTATATCTATCTATCTATCTATCTATCTATCTATCTATATAAAAACACATGCACACACACATATAAAAAGAGTGTTGAGTGGCTTTGAGTTGATTTTGTTGTTTTTTTTTTTTTTTTTGGATAAATCTCTGGAATTGCAGTCTGTTTCACAGTTTTTCCCTTTCCTTTGCAGTGGAAGCAGTGGAGGAAGTGGGAGCCGGGAAAACAGTGGAAGCAGCAGTATTGGCATCCCCATTGCCGTGCCTACACCTTCACCGCCCACTATTGGGCCAGGTATGTTACCTGTAATTCACTTTAATATGTGGTAGTATTTATGAGCTTTATTATGGAAGTCTGAATTAATTTAGTTCTGTTAGATAAAATGATTAGATTTATGTGATTGTTGCTGGAATGAAAATGAATAAATTCAAAAACAGTTTTTGATTAGTTTTCAGTCTATAATTTTATAGCTGTTTCTCCTTACATATAAAATAGCATATTAAATAGCTTTATTGAATAACTTTTTGACAATTTTGCTTTAGAAATACTTGCCTCTGGCACAAGTCAAGAATGATATTTATTATTTCAACAGCAACCAGTATTGTTGATAATTCAACCAAAAGATCAGTGTCTTTAATGTGAGTTAGGTATCGTTGAGCTTTGATGTGGCCTTGTAGGCTAGTTTATCACTCTGGTATTAGCTGGTTCTGTGACTTTACTGTATTTATGTATGATATTCAATACATACTTCAATAAAATGCCATGAATATAAAATGGGATTAAATTAGGAAAAGCTCTTTTATTTTTTAGATTATTTAAAATTTTGAGAAATCATTGCAGAGCATAAAATTGATCTCTTGATTTTTTTAGTAAATGAAAGGAAAACTCTATGGTGTTAAAAATATACATTTAAAAACTAAGTTCGATAATCAAAACATTAGGGAAAAATTCTTAGCTTCTCAAGGATGTTGTTGAGAAAGGAGAAAAAGCTTATAAAAACAGGCATATTTTATAGTTAATGCAAGTGTGAACTCAGTGGCCTTTTTATCTAGTAAAATTCTTACTCGCTTGAATGTGCTTTACATATGGGTGTGTTTCTTTTTTTCTGCTTTCCAAAACAGTGTACTTTCTTACTGTTTCAGAATGGTTAGTTCTCTTTCTTGCACTCTGAGCAGAATTATAAACTATCTTACTAGAAAACGTGTCTGTCCCTCCTCCTCCTGGAGCTGCACCAGCGCCCCCTCTTGCGCCCCTGCTCCCAGTGAGCGCAGGGATAGGTGAGACTGCATAACCAGCAGTGACCTAACTTACTTTGCATAATTCACAATAAACCCCTCTGGTAGATGGCTAGCTTTTAATAGATACTAGGTTGTAGGTGGTAATACAAAGTTTAAAATATTAAATCTAATTTACCACTAATTTCTTCTGGTGAAAGGCCTCTGAAGTTACACAGAAACTTCTCTGCGATGCCAAATGCTTCTGTGCCTAGTTTATAACCAATTTAACATGGTTTGCATTGAAGAAAATTATAGCAGTGATTGTTCAGAAATTTTTTTTTATTAGTAATGCAGTATTTTTTTTTTTTTTAAGTGAAACTTGATTTGGAACTCCCTGGTATATACAACAAAGAAATGGGGGTGAAGTCAGGGGACAGGAGGAAGAAAAATGAAAAGGAAAAGGATGTGTGGTGTGAGGTGCTCTGATCACAGTTGAAAAACGCTGAAATAGCCCAGTACTTACAGTGTCTGAGAATGCCTTGAAACTCTTTTCAATAAAACACATTTAAATTATTCCCAAGTTGGAGGGACTGGATTGAGCATATAAGGAATTCCAAATATAGACGCAGTATAAAACCGTCAGCCTAGAAAAGTACAATTGCGTTTGGGTAGAAATGGATAGGGTTGTTTTGAGTAATGAGAGCTGAGTGTCAGTTTCTGTGAAATACAGCCATCTAGCAACTTCTTTTCAAAACCTGGGCACTGGTACTCAAAGGAGAAGGAGCAAAAGGAGGTAATAAAAAAAAAGACCCTAGTAATAATAGAAATTGTTGGTAGAAAGTCCATGTGAAAAAAAAATGCCCTCAATCTAATAATAATCAGGAAAATGAAAATAAAAACTTTGAGATACTATTTTAAATCTACCAGATAGGTAAAAATGTAGGAGTCTCCTAACACCAAATATTGTTGAAGATGTTCACTAACAGAAAAGTGCATCGCTGCGGGGAATTCATTAGTTGACATACTCACTTTAGAAAATAATATGTTTTACCTAGTCAAGTTGAAACAGGTTTCTAGCTTAGATTTATCAGTTTCATTTCTAGATACTTACTTTAGAGTACCGGTTCTCAAAATATGGTAATGGGTCTCCTGGGGATTGCCAAGATCCTTCCATGGGGTTCTTGAGGTCAGAACTATACCCATAATAATACTAAGACTTATTTGCCCTTTTCATTCTCATTCTAGTAAAAGTACACAGTGGATTTTTCCAGAGGCTACATAACGTATGATAACATCATTTTTGACAGCCAGTGGAATGTGTATTTGTGTATTCATGTGCTTTAAAGATAAATCAGTTTTAATTTTTAGTATGGTAGTTACCTCACTATAACCCACCTCAAAGAGCTTTTTGAGGTTCTCTAACTTTAGAGTGGACCCTAAGACCATGGATTTTAAAAACCACTGTTCTAGAGTAGTGGTTTTTGTAGAATGATTTTCTAGACTGATAGCATCATCATGGGGAAACTAGTTGGGAATGTAAATTCTCAGGTCCCATTCCAGACCTCCTCATTCATAACTCTTGAGACTGGAGCCCTGCAATCTGTTATAACAAGCCCTCAGGATGAAATCCTCATCAGTGCTGACATTTGAGAATCACTGTTCTAAAGAAACTTAGGCACTATATTTAGGGATGTTCATAGTAGTGGTAATAATACTAGCAAAAGTCTGCATGCAACCCAGGATGCAACAGTAGAATGGATAAATAATTATAGCATGGTCACATGCAAAGAAAGCAATAAAAATGATACATTGATATACTTACCAACATGGATGAATCTTAAAAAATATCAAAGGAAAACAGCAATCCAACAGAATACATAATCATTCTATTATGAAAATTTATAAATTTACAAAATCTCTATGTATTGTTTGAGGTTATAAGTATCTGTGATTTAAAAAAAAACTATATGTAGTGAAGAAAGGGAACATTTAACACATATCTTTTAGAGTTTAGGATCCAGAAGGGGCAAATAGGACGCTTCAGTGATACTGGTAATATTCTGTTTCTTGGAGCTGGGTATTTATCTAATTTTTCCTTTAATTTATATTTATATTTATATTTATATATATATATATATATATCTTTATATATATAGTATTTATGAAAAAATACATATAACCATTATAAATATAGACTATATTAGTATGTATAACTGTATATATTATATGTATTATTTATATATCATATATAATTATGTATCAATCACATACCCTTTGGTATTATGATTTATTTCATAATAAGATATTAAGTTCTAAAACAGGCATAGTTTAGAACTACTGTAAATAGTTTGGTTTTGGTTTTAAATCACCAATAAAAGTAACTTGGATTTTATAGACTTTTTATACAAGTCAAAGAAATACAAAAAACATTTTACTGAGATTTCTGTTAAAAATGGTTAAAGGGTCACTTCTTAGCTCTTTGGAAATCTTAGTTGTTCAAAATTACTCATTCATGAAGGAATTTGAATAGAGTATTTAAAAGTATGTTTCTGTTTAGAAAATGAGCATGTAGATGATTTAAATAGTGACTACCTATGCTTGGGAGCTCCAAAATGTTAAATATTGGCACTTCTTTTCATGAACAACCTCTGCTGTATTTTTTCTAATAACTTGCATGACTTCCAGGAGAAGTTAAATTAGACAGTTGAATGAAAAGAAACTAGGATGCTGTTTTTTTATGTACTGTCATGGTTAGATGTTAAGGATGATAATGTGAATCTTGAGTTACCTTTGGAAGGTATAGTTAACTTGAGAGGCTTTGAACTTTTTATTAACCTTTTAAATTTTAAACTTTTGAAATGTTGGTAAAGATGACATTGAATAAAATTTTAAGTATTATTAATACTTTAGATAGTTTAGATATGCATGATAATTTTTAAAAAGATTGCTTTGGGTGTGGTATGAAAAAAAAGCCCTCCAAGTATGGATAAGGACAATGGATTTTCTGCACAAAGCTGCCTAAAATGTCCATGTTTTTCAGAGTCTAAATTTTTTTTCTCTGTTTTATCAGTTACAGAAAGTTAAGTGATATGGAAAAATGTGTTATTTTGAAAAATTTTGAGATAAATAGCAAATCTGACATTATATAATATGTAAGTGCTTTGAAACTCGAAATTATACTTCTCTTGAAAATGATTTTAATATGTATTGATACTAACTGCTATCACATTAAATGTTCAAATAAATACAGTAGTACATGTGAAAAATATACTTAACTATTTAAATCTTATAATTTAAGCCAGGTTTGGCTGGATAGATTCTTATACTGTGCTTCTGAAGATTTGGCAATAGAAAGGAAGAAGTTTATAAGCCAGATTAATACATTCATATCTGATAACTAAATGCTTTCCACCTCAGACTTATCTTTTGGTACTTACTTTGCTGGGGCTGGGGAGACACAGTTAACATATAAAAGCTGTGTGTTCTAAAATGGTACAGAAAAAAATTTATACACAGTATTAGCAAAATACCACTTGGGATTATGGTAAATTAAAAGGCTTAAAAATGTTACTTACTTTTGCAGCTTTCCACACAGTATCTGTTTTTCCTTCTTTTTTGTAACTTCAGAAATAGAGCTATCTATGTTTTATCTTTATCTTTATTTTTCTCTTTATTTCGTGCTGTGGGTTTTAAAAAAAGTCATAAATATTTCTTACCGAGAGCCCCCCTTCTCTTTGTCCTGCCATCGGAGGTGATGTGCAATGCTCAAGTTCTCTGTCGGTTGCCTTTGACTGATGCTTTTCAGCAGCCCCGGGCTCAGCTCCTGGCTCCCAGTATGGCACAATGACCAGGCAGATTTCTCGACACAACTCTACCACTTCCTCGACATCTTCTGGTGGATACAGACGGACTCCCTCTGTGACTGCTCAGTTTTCTGCTCAGCCTCATGTTAATGGAGGTCCACTTTATTCTCAGAATTCAAGTAAGCTTGTGCTTTGCAGGTGCACCGCAGCGGTGGAGCTCCCTTTGAAGGAAATTATTTGAAATTGTTATTTTTACCAGTGATAGACAACAATTGAAACCATGCTATTTCATACTCATTTTTGTTTTATAAGAAGTTAGACCTTGAATGGTACCATTTTAAGAATAATTGCTTTTATCACTTTCAAAAGACTTACTGAGTATACTTGTATACGAAAATTTAACTGATGAAATTTTTATTACTGTAAATAGAGCTCGAGAAGAAAAACACTGAAATTAATTAAGCTGAATTTATTTTTATTGCATGTTTAATACAATTCAATAACAGTAAAGTTAAAAAACATTGGGACAGTTTTTCTTTACAATAATAGAACAAAATTGCTGGCTATCACTTTTAAGCTTGTTAACCTATACTGAAATGAGTTCAAAACCATCAAGAAACATTTGTGATGCTTGCTTATTTTGTCTCTAATAATTATAACAGTGGGGAGGACTTTCTTTTGATTTCTTTCTGTTCACCTCAAATTGCACATCTCAACACTAACTGCAATCAATGTTTAAAGGCTGATAAGATTAGAATATAGCTTTGGCATGTAATGTCAGAAAGTTCAAATTGCTCAGGGTAGTCACTAATTTCACTTTCCATATCCAGATGCTCACGCCAACAAGGAGAAATCTGAAATGAGCCGATTGTTCAGTATCTGTTACTGGCTTGAAGTGGTGATCACGGGGCATAGTCTGAAACTCACTTTCCCACGTGGCTTTTTGTAGCTGGCTGCTTTCTAGAGCTGTGTGCTGTGTTGTATTATTTTACCTAAAAAACACTGAATACCCCACATTTACATAGAAAGTTGGTTTTAAGTTCCTTTTATTTATGATGTGTGTTCTGAACAAGTATTTTAAAGTAGAGCTGGGGGCAAGTTCTCTTATTTATTTTTTGGTTAAATTTTACAGTGAAAGATTAATTGTGTCATAAGCGAAAAACTGCTAAGAATTGAAAACCATTTTAGCAGAAATGTCACAATCACAGATAATCCCCAAATTTATACAATCCTTTTCCAGACTAAAATTTTCATCTAAGCTACTAAGAAACTTCTCCAGTTAGAATTTTACCTCACATTTCCCCTGGTCTCCTTTTGGGAATGAAAAGTAGCTGGCGGCTGAATATTCCACAGATAATCTGATTATTAGGCTCACTAGTTTCATGAACTATATATTATTTTCATTTTATACTGCGTTTTTAGGTCCCATCTTTACTTCATGTTCATTATTTTTCTTTTCATCACTTAGACATTTAGTTTACTCCACAACAAGGCTTTTTGGTGACTCTGCACCTAACACATGTCTGTGTAGTAGTGTTTAAACAGTACTTGGTGGGTCACTTATCCTCAAACGACATTTTCATCACTGAATGTCTGTATTTTTTTGGATATTGTGAAGCAAATTTGGCCTCAACTTTTAAATAAATTATTATGTGTTGTCAAATTAATTATCCTTCAACCTGAGTTACTGTCGGTGTTGTAGTAGTAGTATGTAAGTGTTCTTAGTGTTGTGATGTGCATATATCCCTCTGTCTGAATGTGGTGATAACGATTAGTATTGTCACAGCATTGCCTTTCTTTTTGTTTATGTACTAACCAGCATGGCTAGTTACTAAGGGTTGTTTCTAAAATAAATTTTTTAAGTTTGTGGGTTTTTTTTTCTTTTTAAGTTACAAAGCTGTAATGTTTTATTTATTAAAAGTGTCATATATATGTGTATATATATGTGCATATATATATATACACACACATACTTGTTTGAGTATATACATCCTTGTATATACTTCTGTATATAGAGTATCAGAATGAACCAGGACCAGTTTCATAGTGAACTGAATGTTATTTTTAGTCATACAATGAATATTAATGCACATATATTGCTTTAAGTTGTTGCTTATTTGAATACTGAACCTCTTTCAAATTTTTATGCTTAAGCAAACAGAATTTGTAGATTGGATTAATTGGAACAATCTTTCAATTAAATGATTCTTGGGAATCAGTAAATTGTTTTTCCCTGGTAACTTAATATCACTTCTTGGTGACTACCAGTAAACTGAATTTTGTGGCTCAGTCGTGTTGACTTTTTCTGAGCAATCTTTGGCCATTACTGTCTTGTTAAAATAAGACAGGGTGGTAAACGTATGAATTGACTTCTAGATAGTTAGAATTTTTAATACATTTTCTGCCCACATGAGCAGTTGGTGTCAATTTCCTATAAATTATGTGTTCTCCAGAAAGAAGTTGGAGTGTTTCCAGCTACCCAGTGATCTTTAGAAGTTACTTTAATGCAAATAATTGCATATTTTAACTTATTGTTAGATCAGGGTTTTTATTTTTCAGAATAGTGATGAAAAGGAAGAAGTCACTTTTGAAATATCCCATGAAATTCAGTGAATAATTAACTTGGTAAATGGGGCACTCTTATTCCCTAGTAGATTTAAGAGTGATGCCTTTAAAAATAAAACTGTCAACTTAAAAAATAAAAATAACTTTGTTTTACAAACAAGAATTTTTCCTAGAGAGCTGTGTGTAGATTTAGATATATAATAAGAACTGTTTTTAAAGGAACCCTGTAATTAATGCATTTATTTATACATGGAATAAACAGCTATTCCATAACATTTGTTTATTTGAGTTCTAGTTTACAACATTACCCTAAAGCTAGGCATACCTGTTAAGTTAGAGAGATGAGGTGAAGACACAATATTCTGGAAACCTTTATTGGTATTTCATTGTTACCCGTTTTTAAAAAATCTTTCCTTAGAATTCAAAAATTTCATTGTATGAAAGTGAAGGTGATGGTACATTTAAATCTTCCCCCAAACAATATGGCATTAGGATTAAAAGAAATGTATTTGTTTTTTAAAAAAATTAGTCTATTGGCTAAGAACAACTCAGCTTTAGGTTTGCTCGTGGGAAATGAACTTGGAGAAGGTTCTGCAGGTTTTTGTTTTGTTTTTTGTTTTGTTTTGTTTCATTTGCAAACTGTTCTTTGCATACTTATGTTTGTGGTCCTTTGTAACTGACTTCTGCTTTTTGTTTGTTCCTTTTCTTTCCTTTGTCTGTTTTACTTCCCCCACACTGTGTTGTTGCTACCAGTTTCTATTGCTCCACCCCCTCCCCCTATGCCTCAGTTGACTCCACAGATACCTCTCACAGGCTTCGTGGCCAGGGTGCAGGAAAACAGTAAGTTTGGAAAAACCAAGCTATCAAAGAGTAGAGGCTGTCTCCTTATAGCATGCATGGCTGATGAGTCATCATTTTCCTTTTATTGAGAAGCTAATCTTACCTTGAAAATTGGTGCAGATATGTTACTGAAACTGAAGAGCACGATCTTCAGTTTTTCCCCTTGTGTGCATGATTACTGACCCATATAAATTTCAAAACTGCAACTTTCTTATGTATTTACATGCTCTAAAACATGAACTCTGATCTTTGGAATCTTAAGGAAAGCCCAGTCAAACCCCATAATTCAAATTGTGTGGAAACTACTAGCTTTCAATAGTTATTAGGGAAACTCATTTTCTTTTGCTGGCAAATTCATCCAGGTGTATAGTTACACTGTAAGATTAAATTTATTATGTGGTTGGGATGGGTTGTTTTGTTTTGTTTTTTGTTTTTTTGTTTTTCTCCTTTAGTTAAAAAAACTTTTGAAGAAAGCTTTGTAGCCTCAGATTTTTATCCATAAGTAATTTTGAACCTGTAGAAAGATTTGTTGTTAGGATAAAAATGAATCTGCAGGAATAAGCAGATTCAATCCAGGCTGTCCGCATGAGAGTGATAATCAGTGTAGAGCCTTCTTTGTGTTTTGGCTACGTGCGGACCCACGAGGATTATTTCTGAACTCGCAAATCTGGCAACTTTTTAGGTCTTCTCTGAAGGAAGGTCAGGTTTCATGATTTTTGGAAATTCTTTTCAATACAAGGACTTAATTAGGCTAGAGTAGTTTTTATATTACTACCTGATTACTTTGAAGTTCTGGAAGATATATAGTCCTAAGTACATAATCATAGTGAATGTTACTTGGCAAAATGAAAACCGCCCCTATTACTGAATTGTATTATGCTGAAATAGCTGTTGAGGTTGAAAAGGGAAGGTGGTCTGGTACTAATTTACCTCATTTGGGATCATCACCATGCAGACACACTTCAGAATGGTTTGAACAGATGGGTAACTCACTTGACCAGCCCATCTCCCGGGAGAAAACATTGTGGCACATCCCATCGTGCAGCTCTTGCTGTCTTTGTTGGGTTCCTCCCCACGTGTCCTCCCTTCCTCTAGTCAAGTATCTGTTCATTCAGTACTGCGTCCTGGGCTCTGGGAGGAATATACACATTGGCTAAGACAGAATTCCTACCTCTCAGAAATGTGTGATTTAATGGGCTTTTTATAAAACATTTAGTTTCAGAGTGTTGAAATTTCTAAGCGTAAACCAACTTCATTGCTGACATTTGTTTTAGAAACACTAACGTGTTTAAACATGTGAATTAAGGTAAATTGCTGGTCCCTAATGGTCTAAGAGCTTAAAAATTTAGTCTGCAAAAATTTAAAAACTAAGCCAGTTCAGCCTTCGATCTGCCTTACAGCCAAGATTTTTTTTTAAATTTTTTCTTTTATAGCCAAGAATTTTTAGGAAATATTTTTAAATAGCCGTAATAAACATCCATTTGGTGTGCCCAAAGCTCATTGATTAGCTTTTTGGTAACTCCTTTTTAAATAGAAATTCAGTGTTAGTGTACATTATTCTAGGCATGTGTGGTCTTTGCTAAAGAGACCCATAGTACTGTTTTAGTACATATTTCATATGTTCTTTCCCCCAGACATGAACTTGAGTCAGTTTTCCTCCGTGTGCTCCAGAATGCCCAGCTTTGGCATCTGTTTTCTTTGAAAGCATGTTAGGAAGATTTTTGACAAACTGCGTTATCGATTTCTTAAATGTTTTATGAATTACAAATTTTCTGTGTTCTCTTAAACATTCACTGTCTTCTGGCACTCAAATTGGTGATAATGCATGTAGCAATTAACCCTATTAATAAATGTGTTTCAGTTTAAGACATGCGCCTCTAAAAAAGCAGTATGTTTACATCTGTTTACGATTAACATCAGAAGAGCGTTTTTAAACTAATTATGCATGGTGCTAGACAGAGTATTATGCACGGAGAATTACATTGACCAGACTTGCCCCTGTGTATATAATTTGAAGACAAGCCAATGTAGATTACCAGTAGCTAGACATAAAGACAATTGAGTGAAAACACTATAAACTAGTACGTTATGTATAAATCAAGAGTAAACGTGTACTTTAGGAATTCAGGTAAACGTGTATAATCTATATATTAAGCCATGAGGGATATGAGCTGTGGCTCTTTGATGTCAGAGTGGATTCATACCCATTTTCTTCTCTCAGTAACACTAGGAAGCTTCATGGAGGAAGAGATGGGCAAAAATAAAATGGGTCCAAGCATTTGATGGAAGAAGAAATTGTACACCAGTTTGAGAGCTATGAGAATGAGCATCAGCACAAAGGATTTTTTTCTCCTACTAGGCTTTTTCATCCCTCAACAGGATAAAATAGAAATTACAGAATTAAAGTGGTTCTCAAGCAGAGCTGTTAATCTGCATATGTTTTAAACCTAGATTCCTTGATTATATTCTCAGTACATTATTCGAAATAGGGTGTAGAAAACATTAAAACTTATATTACAAATAGATTATGACCATTTTCTTTATTCACGTAAATAGCCCCAGGAATTGGCATGAGTTAGTATGTTGGTGTTCTGATTTCTCCCCTACAGATACTATATAATTTCTATATCAATTTGTATCAAAGCATTTTCATATGTCTAACTTTTAAAGAAATTTGTGGATCAAAAATGTAAGTTAAGAGTTAGTTGTGTTCCATTTTGAATTCCTTAACACTGGGAGCTTTTGTGACCTGGTGTCATAATAGTTCACTGAGCACAGTTCTAGCCTGGCATTTTCCCATTTCACTGTTTACACCTTGGATTATTTAAATCACACACATGCACATACCACAACCATCTAGAATTTGAGGTATGAGTTGTTTTTATTGTTTTGCATGATATAAGTTCCTTTCTGGTTGTTTTTCTTTTTTTTATTACATCTTCCTGCAGTACTTTATTTTTAAAATCTTTGTTGTGGATGTATTCTTAGAAGATTGGATCTTTAAGGATCTACTTTCTCCCTCAGCCATTCTTAGTTTCACCAGCAATAATGTAAAAATCTTAGCTTGCTTTCTATGTTTAACAAGTTGATTATGAATACAAACATTTTAAAAAATAACGAAATTTTCTACTAGCTTGGAATTACTTAATTTTTAATTTCATTTTCTCTTGTTAAAATTTAAATAAAAGAATAGAAAATGTACACACAGAAGCAGACCTAATACCACCAGCTCTTTTTTTTCCTCCAATAAAGCAAACAGAAATAAATACACATCCACCCACTGGAGACGTATTTCTGTGGAACTAAAGATAACTAAAAGCCAAAATCAGTAACATGATTGTGCACAGTAAATGGATATCAGACCATTAAAGTAGCATTATTCATAGTGTTTACTGTAGTCCAAGTGACGAAGGTGCCAAAAGGCAGGCTAACTAGAGTGACATTTGTTCTGACCTGACCCTTGGAGTGAGGGAACTTCCTTACTCCTATAATTCTTATAAAAAGAGACATTGTTTCCTAACCTCTTGCATTCATTAATTTGTAGCACTTCCTAATACCCTTATTTTTTAGCTCATTTTATTATTGCAAAAGTATTCTTAAGAATAGTAGAAGCTTTAACACACCGAGCTTTTATTTCTAATCACTGCATGTTTTATTATAGTGCATGCCGTATATGATGAATTAGAGCTTTCTTAAACTCTGTTAACTGGTGAATTTCCACGGAGTGTAATTTCTGATTTAAATTAATTCTCTGAACTCTTTAGTTGCTGATAGTCCAACTCCACCACCACCACCTCCACCAGATGACATCCCCATGTTTGATGACTCTCCCCCTCCGCCGCCGCCGCCTCCAGTGGATTATGAAGATGAGGAGGCTGCCGTGGTCCAGTATAATGACCCATATGCAGACGGGGATCCTGCTTGGGCCCCTAAGAATTATATTGAGAAAGGTAAGGCACTGTCATCCCTGAATTGCTGTAAAGGGAAGGAACTAAGTATAGTGTGTAAGAGCCATAAAGAACAGCTAGCCCGGTGCTTCTCCTCCTTTTGAATAAGCTTATCAGCCACAGTGATTTTAGCTAAACTTTATTTCCTGTACATTCCCAATATAAAGGGAGAATTCTTTCTTAATATTTTTTTTTCCAATTAAAAAAATAATGTTAGATGTCCTTTTTTAAATGACATACGCTTCCAGCTGGAGATGAATTTGCCTGTCCTGCATTTTATAGATGAAACAACTAAGGCACAAAGATGGAGTTCAGTGATTTTCTTCGTTCATCTACTTAGATTTATATGAACTTTATATATATGTATATATATATATGATATTTAAAAGAGTTTGTAAGCTTTTATAATAAAAATAGAACACTTTCACATCTAGATACTGGAAAAGATGTTGGTACTCTCCATAAGAAAAAGCCTCAATTAAGGTTTGCAATTAGTTAATCTTGTAAAAAGAGAAGACAGTTGCTAGAATTCGTCTCATGAAATTACGTGTAACTCATGTCCAGATTTACCTACATTACTTGAAATTCACCGTAATAATTAAGAAATAGTGGGTAGAAAAGAAACAAATCCTATTTTTAAGAGGGTTTGTTTTTCATCAACTCTGTGCTATTTTAAAATCTGTATTTGTAGAGTTTTGAAAAATGCTTGTAATTTAGTTGATCACATTTGATTGCCTTTAAATGTATTCCCTTCCATTGGCTTCACTGGATTAACTGACTTGAAGCAAATAACTGTAGCCTTGAAACCTGAGGCGCTCCTACCTGCCCAAGGTTTGAATATGTGGTTGAAAGTCAATGTGCTGTTTGTTTAATATTTTTAAACAGTCAATATTCTATGTATTGTTTAGGAAGTCTTGAGTATTCTAAACATATTCCACATATTTAGATTCTCATGTACCTTGGGATAGAGATATGTTGTGGTTATTTTGAGGGTGATACACTTGAGTAGTCTTGAATTGTGTTTTTACCCTTACTTTCTGGCTTGGAAAAACAAATTTAAGTAACTATGAAAATGGGACAGTTATATTTATATAA
Source organism: Camelus dromedarius (assembly GCF_036321535.1). Classification (NCBI taxonomy): domain Eukaryota; kingdom Metazoa; phylum Chordata; class Mammalia; order Artiodactyla; family Camelidae; genus Camelus; species Camelus dromedarius. Next base: position 13,437,443 of record NC_087461.1, read on the forward strand.
CTTAACAAATCTGGAATGATACAAAGGTTAATATACTTGGTAACAGAGCAGGATTTAAAAATCTCTTCACAAATTGAAATAATGAGTCTTAAACGAGGAATCATCACATATTTTTTGTAAAAGACCAGATAATATTTTAAATATTTTTTTGAAGTTAGAAATTGAGGTATAATGACATAACATATTAGTTTCAGGTGTACAACATAATAATTTGATTTTGTGTATACTGCAAAAGGAAATGCTTTAAACTTTGCCTACCATACATTCTTGTCACAGCTACTCAGCTCCACTGCTGTAGCACAAACACAAGCATAGACAATACACAAGGGAATGGATGTGGCTGTGAACCCATAAAATTTTATCGACAAAAAGGCATTGGCTTGGTTTTGGCCTTGGATCATTGTTTGCCGACTCCTAGTCTAAATCAGAAAGTTGATATTTGGTAGGATTATATTTGAAGCCTTCAGTGGTCACCTTTATAAATTACAAGATGATTAAAACCTGGTTTAATACTTGGATTTCAGTTGAATATATTAAACAGTATGACATGACTGCTCCAAAAGCCAGATTCTTAGGGTCTGTCAGCTGAACTTTAACCTGATGTGTACAAATCTGATCATATTCATTTCTATTAGAGTACCACATTTTAAGATCTTGCAAACAAAAATGTCTTCAGAGGAGAATATTTAGAAAGCTGAAATATCTAGAAAGTGCATCTATAAAGAGAAACAGTTGAAAGCATTGTTTCTAAGCTGAGGAAAAGAAGATTTCAGAGGGGCTAGATAGTTGTTTTCAAATTTGTATCATGTAGATACACAGAGATTAGAATATTAGGTTTTGGTTCCAAAAGAGCCCTCCAGCACATACAGAAAGGAGTGTTTAGATCTTTACGTGGATTAAGATTCTGGAGAGTAGAATGGACACTGAATTTTTAATGGTTACTCAGTAGTGAGAGTTGTTACGAGAATATAGACATTGGGGGAGGGGAGGTTAGGTGTGACTAGATTTCATTACACAGGGGACTTGGAAAACAGAAACATAATTCATTGGGCTCAGTTTTTTTTAATCAGCTCTTTGTGTAAGTGGAACTAAGAACATGAGGAAATAAAATTTTCATTCTGCTGAATGATTTAAGGATATCAGGCGTTGTCATGACCAGTTTAAGTCATCTATACCACTCAAGATGTGATTCCTAATACACAGACAACAATTACCAAAGTTAAAGAATGATTATTAATATTTGGCAAATCAATAGTTAATTGAACTTTTTATTATTACACAATTTTTTCTTTTAACTAAGGGTTTATCTCTAGCAATCACTCAGTTTTCTTGGGTGGTTATTTGGCCAAAAATACCAGGATAATAATTTAATGTTATTTATCCTTTATGTTTTGGGGTTTTTGAAACTGGATATATTAATTAGCTTGTAATCACAATACTATGATTCTGCTTCAGGATTAAAACGGAGGGGAATGGACTTGTTGAGTTTACTTAATGTACTATTTTGTGAGGGGGAAAAGATTGCCTATTTTAATTTAGCAAATGATGCTGTGCAGAAGTACCTCAGGTCTCTTCCTTATTATAATTCACTGATTCAGAATAATTCTAGGGAGAAGCCGTCTTTCTTAAGGGAAAGATAAGTTCCAGAATATCTTAAATGTCTTAAAAACTCTATTTTAAGAAAAAGACTATATGAGGTAAAGTAATGAAAAAAATATATTTTATACCACTTCACATATACTGGAAAATTACATGTAATTTCAGAATTATTGTTATAAAGGCAGAGGGAAGGAATAATTAAATTCATAAACCAATAGTTTGGAAGGCTAGTAATTTTTTGATGCCTTTCCACGACTGTTGGCAAAGGAAGTGGATATTTTGAACTCAAAATAATCACAGATACCATGGAATTGCAAAACCGTTCTCTAAATCTTAGTGAGTCTTCACTCACCTACTTCCCCTTTTAAAAAAAATTTCTGTTGACCTTTACGGTGTATTTTAAAAAAAAAGTCTGGGTAAAGCCCATAAATTACATGAGTATTTTCCTGGGATGAGTACGATGAGATTGGCCTCTCAGTGTAGGGTGTATTTTCAAATTAGGGAACTTGAGTTGTTACCTGATTGGCTGTACAGCTTCGCTCACTAGTTATTTTGAAAAATGGTGCTTTTGCAAGTGGTTGGCACTTAGTAGATATCTGAACAAATGAACGGAAACATCTAATAAATCCTAAAACTCAGAGATGTTTCCTAAATAGATTGGGAGAGACCATTGATTTCTGTAGTCTAGCTGAATTGTCACTTTGGCCTGAAGATCAAGCCAGTGATGTAAGCATGTGGTGGCCACTTGACCTACCTGAATGTATAGACATAAGAAAATAAAGAATATTCATAGACAGTTGGCTTTGCTGTACTGTTAATTGGCATATTTTAGAATTCAGTGGAATGTTGGCTGTAGCGCACCCATGTGATATTTTGACTCTTCTCCATAGTTGTGGCAATATATGATTATACAAAAGACAAGGACGATGAGCTGTCATTCATGGAGGGCGCGATCATTTACGTGATTAAGAAGAATGACGACGGCTGGTATGAAGGGGTCTGCAACCGAGTGACTGGCCTGTTCCCGGGCAACTACGTGGAGTCAATCATGCACTATGCTGATTAAGTGCTTGCTTTTAAAGTAGGTTCTTCTCATCACTCAGTCATACTGTGGGACCATTATGGTTAACAGAATCGTCTTAAAATGTTTTAAAATGTGCCCATATTTTCAGGACATGCTGTTTTATTGGTATAATTGAATGTCTACCTGTAAGCATAAATCTTGGAGGCAGTTTGGGTATTGCTAATCAGCAATTCACACAGGAGGCTGTCTTTAACTGATTATGCTTATATACTTACTTACACATTGTTAACTTTATGACCAGCCTAAATATTCTGGGGGTGTGGGGTATACTATTTAACAAATCATGATTCAGATCGTGCCATTACATGTCTCAGTGCAGCATGGTTACTAACGCTCTGTCAGACTAATAGTAAAATCAGAAACCTTAAATGCTGGTGCTGGTCATACTTTTTGTTTAGACTCTCATTCTTGAAATATACTGTTTGTTTATAGCATGCATACAAATTTATGTATTGAAATATACTTAAAAAAAATCCAAGATGCTTCCAGTTTGTGTAATATTTACTTGGAGTACTCGTACTTAGGTCTCTTGAAACGAATTGAGTCTCTAAGGTCTCCATGTGAAACAAAACAAAAAAAGATCTATCTGTAATGTTGTAATTTGTACCTAAGTTTTTTAATGAGTGAATTTGCATTATAAATTTTTTCATTCATAAATACATAAGTGAACCAAAGGTTTTTGTCCTTTCCTTCACTGGTTTGCTTTAAAAAATACTAATAAATAAAAGATACTGATTTATTGCAGAATTATGGTTCTATTTTCTCAATATATTAACTTGGAAAAAAGTTTTAGCCTTACCTCAACCTGTCCCAAAAGCAGTGGCTGATTTTTACAGATTTAAAATCTGAAATGGTTATTTACAAGTCAATCTACTGAATTCCTTTTCTTAAGTAACTTTTTCAAAGCTAAGAAAATGTGTCCAAGTGCACATTTCTGTAGGTAGAATTCTTAAGGATTGCTCTGTCAGTCCTTCAGTTTTCCAGGGGACTGCTGTATACTGGTTCAATGAAAGGAAATTACACTTCTCTTTTACCTATTTCTTTTTTCTAAAAGTTGATGCAACTGATTTTTGACTAGGCACTATTTAAACTCGTTACCTGATACTAGTGACATAAAAATATTCTAAAAATAAAATAATTGGGGCAAAAAGGTGGGCCATGTATTAATCATTGAACAGGGAGGGAGATATACCTGACCAACAGATTTGTATTGTCTTGGTATAATTGAAATGCAACACATGCACTTTGTGTGTCTCCTTTAATTTAAGGGTTAGAGGGATGTCTTCTCATCGTGTGTATAATTCTCCATTGCCTGGGATATTAAAGTAGAACACTCACGTGTGGGTTTCTGTGTATTGAGATTTGTTTGGATTTTAGATTACAGTTATGTACTGGGCGTTACAGACTTAACAACAGCATAGTGAATGGTAAGACTAGTGCAAAACGTTTATTTCTGAAAATTAAAAGACCATTATGGCTACCAAATCAGTGTGACTGTTGCTTATGCATTTTGCCTTTGTTAATTCTAAACATGATTTCAGTACCACTAGTGATCAGCTAGCTACCTGCTTCATTTCATTTTTTTTGAGTGGATTGTTCTCTTAATTTTGTATATAACCTGTTGGCTAAATTTTATGTACAGTCTTTTATAATAAACCATTCTCCTATGAAATTTTGGATACTGTTAAAAAATCTAATGTGGATTGAAATGTAGACGTCACAATTTTATGATCTTTACCTCTATGGTGAAACAAGATAAACCATTTGAATTTTAACATTGATTATTTATTTGTGTAATGGCTTTCCATGTGGATATTAACCATGTAAACAATACCACATATAACCGTCAACATACCTCGATTAGAGTTTACAGGACTAGAATGACCTTCAGATGATTGAAGTAAGTACATTTAAAAAGGTTTCTGAAAAACTTTGCCAATAAAAAAAAATCCCATTAATAAGGTGGAAATGATTTTTTAAAATGATTTTTGGTTCTCTGCACATGAAGCAAAATATATTCCACAAAATTCTGTAGGCACAGTCTGGTAAAATAGCTGCCAGAAATAACAGAAAGAGTTGTCATTTATCTCTTGTGAGCACAATTTCCGAAAGCTGGATGAGGGCCTCTCTCTCTGGGGATGGTCGAAGCTTGCTGATCTCACGTACTGCTTCATGGCTGTACCGCTGGGCGAGGTAGGTTGTCTGCTGCACACCATCACTCTGCAGGACAGCACAAAACACAACAGAGGTGCACACGTCACCCGCTGGGATCAGCTCTCAAATTCCTGCTCTAATGAATTAAAACCTACTTTTGAGACCTGGTTAGTAAAAAGCCAAACTCTCATGTTCCCCTCCAACTCATGGCTTCCTCTCCCTACATTTTTAGGCCTCTTCTCAGACTGAAGCACATTTTTATTCTATTACCATGCAAAGGAACAAACTCATTAATAAAATAACTATCTATTTCCTCTTAGTTTTTTTGGGGGGGTAATTAGATTTATTTTTATTTAATTTTTAGCAGAGGTACTGGGGAGTGAACCCAGGACCTTGTGCATGCTAACTAAGCACACGCTCTACCACTGAGCTATACCATCCCCTACTTCCCCCTATTTTTAAGTATTCAAGTTTTTTTTTTTTAAAGTTTCTATGTATATTAAAATTTTTAAGTGAAACAACCTAAAGTGAAAGTTGAGGACATAGATACATAATATGTAAAAGTATAAAAGAGCTTACAATGAAAATCAACAGTTCCCTTCTTCCAAAGGCACCAAATTTATCTGTTGGTTTCAGTATTTCAATTAATAATCTGAGTTCTTAATCTATTGCCTTTCTGCTAAGACAGACAAGGATTCAGCCCATGACCCCTCTCCTAACCTGCCCAGATTGTTGCCTTTAGTTCTTCCAGTGATGACGTTTGTCAAATTCTGTAGCATCACGTCCGGCTTCATCCTGCGTGAGGACAGCAGCCCCCCTGTTCTTCCCTCTAAGGTAACTGTACACTAGAGAGACTCACATTCCATTCTGTTCCATTCTGTACCCTTGTTACCCTTGTTTTCATGTTGGCTCCTTCTGAAAGCTAAACTAATAAAAAATTACTACTCCCATTATGTAAAAACGTTTACTGCAGAATCAAGACTTGTACTGTGATTTTATTTCCTTCTCTGTGGTTCCATCATTCAGAACAGAATGTAAGATCATGGTTGAAAGGCCTCTGATGTTCTATACCAAGTGACACAAAATATGACTTAAAATACGACGCATTTTAGTTTGCTCTGCTTTCCTGTACGAAAGGCCACTGCCGCATGTAACTGCCTCCTTTTCTTTGTTACCTTGACTGCTTTCCAGCTCTGCTGTGCAGCTGCCATCTCAGGAGGACTTTTCATTCAACTTGTTGGTTCATTCCACTCGTTTTAGTACCTACATCTTTCTCTTTTGGTGTTTCCATATTTTTGTTGCAGTTTATCCACAGATAACTTACCCAGGATATGTGCATCGGAAGTCAGCTTTTTAGTTCTTAAGTGTGGTAATGACTCCTGCTTCATACCTACTGGGCGGTTGGACTGGATACAGAAGTCTAGTCGCTGCCTTCCAGGGCCCGGGGCTTTGCTCTACACTGAGCAAGTTGTCGTCTCTTTCCCTTTTGTTGGTGACTTTTTTTCTTTAACTTTTGTGTTTTGAGTCTCTTCCTTAAAATAGTTGTTACACGATTGTACTGATCGTCTTAGCTTTTTTCATTTTCTTCCACTGCTGTTTTCATTTTGGAAGACTTCCTCAGTGTCACATCCCAGCAATTCTTTGGCGTTAGTTTTTCACATTCATTTAACATTTCTAAGGGCTTATTCTTTGTTTTTTTTAAAAATACTCTCCTGTTCTTGCTTTATGAATGCAGTATTTTTGAGTCCTGTTTTTTTCCCTGATTCTTTCTTTGACTTGGTCTCTTTCATGCAGTGAGCTTCAGTCAACTGCTTAGCAGTCCTCCTAAATAAATCCCAGTTGTCTATTCATACTTAGTGACAGAATAGGGCCTAGGAGCCCTGTCGGGGGAACGGAGCTAGAATTTACAAGTCTTTGGAAAATTTGCTTAGAGAACATTCCTGTGGATTTTCTTCCTAAGTGCATTTCTGCGCAGACTTGCTGGAACTTCACTGTTTGGCACAAGAGCTACAATTAATTTCCCTCTTTTCGGTCCCACTTCTTACTTCGGCCTCAGTAACACCTTTATTTCTGAAGCCGGAACCGCTCCCAGGTATGTCAACTCCATCAGCTCCGGCCCCCTCATGCCGAGTTTCCTATAGTACTGCCAAACTGCCCTCTAAGGGAGGGGGTGTGTATAGCAATTATGATGCTCAACAGTATAGTTAAAAAAAGAAATACATCCTTTGGAGAGGTTTTGCTCTGTGGAAATTTAAAAAATCTGAGAGGTAATTATTTGGATTCTTTCAAGAATTAGACTAACGACAGATCTCGGATCACAGCTGCTTACTAACAATTGCTCACTCCATCTCACTTGAGATCTTTTGTCTCCAAATGACTTTGGATTTGGTTTGGAAACGGCTCATTCTCAAGATAGTCATCAAAACTGAAAATATGCAAAGAGATCTGGCTTCCACAGAAGTTCTGAGGATACGTGGCCGTGTATCAGAAATAAACTTTAACCTTCAGTGGCTAAAGCTTAATTTGCATATGTTGGTTTAAAAAAAACTGCTTTTCAGTTACCATTTCTTAAGTCACATTCATAGCGGTTCAGTAGGACGGACTAGGAAAGAGCAGTTTTGAGAGGTCTCCTGGCGTGTGGCTGTGGCAAGGATGAGGGCTCGGACAAGGAGGGGTATCTGGGTGCCTGGGAGCAGTGTGGCTGCTGGGATGGGCGTGGGGAAGACTGCTCCATACCAGCGGGTCTTGGCCCAGACTGCATGCTGCAGTCACTTGATAGCTTCCAGAAAATGTTAGTGCCCAAGCCCTACCCAAGACCAATTAATAAATCAGAATCTTTGGGAAGAATTCTAGAAGAAATATGAATTATATAAGTTTTTCCCTCTCAGTTTCTGTCAAATCAAGAATTGACCAAACTTGATCTTGTATCTAATATTTGTTACCTTGTTTGTTTGGTTCAAGAGCTCTGCCACACCATACCTGCTCTTGTCTTTCTTCTTTTAGAAATAATCTCACCTGTAACACATATTGTCGCGCTCTGTCCACGTCTCCTGGTAAACTGAACCGTCTCATTATCATGGCGTTCATTTCTGGGAACTAACGAGAAAGAAAAAATCTGTTTAATGCTCTTGGGAAAATCAAATGTTCAAACACTAGTTTGTAACAACAGAAAAAAAAACCACAAAGGTGATTAAATGTTTAGATGATGGGGCCGGGGCTGGTGTGGAGGTGGAGGGAGTAAACTGTAGCAATGAAAGCAGCAGAGGGGCGGAGCCACGATGGTGGAGTGGAGACTCACGGCCCACCCTCTCCCACAAATACACGAAGAATTACATCTACAAGCCCAGTGAATCGCACAGAACACCTGCTGAACTCTGGCAGAGTGTCTCTCGTTTTCAAAATACAGTATTCTCACAAAATCCGATAAACAAGTTTATACAGTAGACCACAGGGAACCATAGTCAATATCTTGTAGTAACATGATGAAAAAGAATATGAAAATGAATATATGTATGTTCCTATGTGACTGAAGTATTGTGCTGTACACCAGAAATTGACAACATTGTGAACAGACTATACTTCAATAAAAATATATTTAAAAAAAAAAGGCAGAGCTAAGAGGACATCTGTTTCCACGCCCGGGACGAGCTGGTGTGGCATCGATCCGTGTTTATTCTGCCCTTCTGTTCTATCCTTGGTCCAACGCCGAGTTAAGAAAGACAAGGAACAAAAGCACATCCCTAAAATCTCCTTATTGGCTTCTGTGGATCTCAAACTTAAGGTTGCACCAGAATCACTGGGGGCCTAGGGGCCCCCCCACCCCTGCCAGTTTCTAATCAGCAGGGGTGGGGCCTGGGTGCACTTCTGCTGTGTCCTGGATGAGGCTGATTGTGCTCCTCTCTGACAGCAAATCTGAGAACCACTGGCCTAAGATGCAGGTGGGTCTTCTGCTTTTCCTACTAAATGGAGTGACACGTGCCAGCTACCACACAGAGCCCAGAAATAAACCCACAGACCTATGGTTAATTAACCTGCAACGAAGGAGGCAAGAATATACAATAGAGAAGAAGTCTCTTCAGTACATGGTGTTGGGAAAGCCGGACAGCAGCATGTAAATCAATGAAGACCGATCACGCCCTCACACCATAACACAAAAATAAACTCAAAATGGCTTAAAGACTTAAATATAAGACACAATAAACCTCCTAGAAGAAAACATAGGCAAAACATTCTCTGTCTTAGATCTTAGCAATGTTCTCCTAGGGCACTCTACCCAGGGAACAGAAATAAAAGCAAAAATTAACAAATGGGACCTAATTAAACTTACAAGCTTTTGCACAGTAAAGGAAACCATAAGCAAAACAGAACAAACTATGGGAGAAAATACTTGCAAATGATGTGACTGACAAAGTTTTAGTTTCCAAAATAAATAAGTAGCTCATACAACTTAATAACAAAACAAACAATCCAATCAAAAATGGGCAGAAGACCTAAGCAAGCAATTCTCCAGTAAAGACATACAAATGGACAATAGGCACATGAGAAAATGCTCAATGTTACTAATTATCAGAGAAATGTAAATCAAAACTACAATGAGGTATCACCTCACACCAGTCAGAATGGCCATCATTCAAAAGTCCACAAATGACAAATGCTGGAGAGGCTGTGGAGAAAAGGGAACCCTCCTACACTGCTGGTGGGAATATAGTTTGGTGCAGCCACTATGGAAAACAGTATAGAGATTCTTCAAGAAACTAAAAATAGACTTACCATATGACCCAGCCATCCCACTTCTGGGCATATATCTGGAGGGAACTCTAATTTGAAAAGATACATGTACCCCAGTGTTCACAGCAGCACTACATACAATAGCCAAGACATGGAAACACTGTAAATGTCCATCGACAGATGATAAAGAAGTTGTGGTATATTTATACAATGGAATACTACTCAGCCATAAAAGAAAATAAAATAATGCCACTTGCAGCAACATGGATGGGCCCAGAGATCATCATTCTAAGTGAACTAAGCGAGAAAGAGAGAGAAAAATACCATATATCACTTACAAGTGGAATCTAAAAACAAAAAAGAAAAGAGGACACTAATGAACACATCTACAAAACAGAAAAAGACTTGCAGACATAGTAATCAGTCTTACAGTTACCAGGGAAAGGGGGTGAGAAAGGATAAATTTGGGAGTCTGAGATTTGCAAATGTTGGCCATTACATATAAAAATAGATAAAAACCAGATTTCTTCTGTATAGCACAGGGAACAATGTTCAATATTGTGTAATAACCTTTAATGAAAGAATATGAAAATGAATATATGTATATATATGCGTGACTGGGACATTGTGCTGCACACTAGAAACTGACACACTATAAATGACTGTACTTCAATAAAAAAAAAATCTGTATTCTACAATATTTAGCAACAATTTAGGAGAACTATTTGCATTAACAGAATCAGGAAGCCAGGACCGCAAGCCCTTCGCTTTCTAGAATCGAGCTCCAGTCCTGGCACTGCCACAGCTGGTTACTTAACCGCTTGGGCCCCCGCTTCCCCATCTGTATCATGAAGGAGCTGAGCTATGTGAGCAGAAATCCGTTACTTCTAATCGCTTTTGGGTCCCTGAAATAAAAGGTAAGACGTCTGGTCCTGGCCACGTCAGTGTTTACAGCAGTTGCCAGTTCTTCCCTGGCCATGAGCCTGAAGGATGAAATAAGTTGCTGTCCTGTAACCAGCAGCATGGTATTAGTAATCCTAGAGGAAAAAATAGGTCACACATAGACAGATCTCAACTCGATGATGGCAATGAGGAATTAAGAATGTTCCTTCCAGGGCAAAGTACGCATCAGAACAAAGTTCTAAACACATAGAGGCTGCTAATAATATGTTTATAAAATTTAAAAAGGCAGCAATTGATGAGTTCTTAAATGAAAACCAGTAGTTAGTTTTAGTTACTGGTCTTTTAAGAAGAAAATTTACGAGGTGTGGGGGAAATAAAAAGAATAAAACTTACGTTTCATTACCAGTCGGGAAAGCTAAACTGATTAATTTTAGTGGTAAAAAGTCAAATCCGTAAGACGTGTCTTAGTTTTTTAAGAACATATTTCAAAACTGGATTTCTAGAAGGCTATACATCCTTAAAGCTAATGTGCTACTGTCCTGGGCATCTGGTAAAATTATGTTGTTTACGGTAGATGAGCTTTTTCTGCAGTGCCAACAACTGTGTAAAATGTGCTGATTGGGGTGGTTTCTGATTCCTTTTACTATAAAAAGCATTGAGAAAGCAAAGTTTGAAAAAAAATTTTTTGCATTAAGTGTGACTATATCCTTCCTTTGAAACATGTTGTGTGTGCAATTTTAATATGCAAATATCAAACTTCCCCCTGGGCACTCCCTGTCCCCGAAATGTGCACAAGGAAATGAAAAGCGTGACAGGCCGGAAAGACACCAGCCTGCCTGCAGATTTACTGAGGAAGAAGAAGATCCTTGTTTGCCTGGGCTCTGTTGTTAAGAGTCGGAAAATCACCTGTGGACAGATCAGATTCTAACTGTGAACTCTGTCCATTAACTAACCACAGAGGGGATCAGTGAACTGTAGTGAGCTTATCACTCAGCCAAGACTTGGGTGATGATGGCACCAGCTAGTCACACAGTAGCAGAAGCCTGGGCAGCTGGTGCAGGGGCTGGTGGTGGCGGCTGGAAGCCGGACGACAGGCTGACATTTAGGTCTGGTGACTGATCACAGAGAGAAGAAAAGCACAAGAAAGGAAAGATCTTTAAAGGGTATTTGAGAACTAACGTAATCACCCCTCAAAGAGAAAACACTTCTATTTGGTTTCTGAAGATCTTGAAATCCAACCTATATTCTTTAAAGGTCTATTTTAACACGCAGGTTTTGTTTCTGCAGACAGTATGTGTACATGGGCGGACACGGTCGCCCCTGCGACCTCCCCAGAAATCCGGCAGCTTTTCTTAAATCCTCTGTATCACCTGTTATCAGGAAACTCCCTCAGAGAAACATCAGAAATAGTGAATTCCAAAGAGGGGGTTTCTGTCAAATCGCTGAGTCCAACAAACTCCAATATCAAGACAACCCAGCAAGCTAAACGAGAGAGGAAAGGTGGTTTCCCAAGGTTGCTGGTCTTGGTCCAGTGAGACTCAATGTTTGTAAACGGAAAAGTTCAAAGACTAACTAGCTTGCAAACAAAACTCACCTACCTCTGGAAAGAAATTACTGACATCTTACTAGTCCACTAAAGGGGCAGGTTACCGACAACAGTGAAAGCCGACCCAGAGCCTCTTCTCTGCGTGTCGCCAGTGCCTTTCTGGGTCCCTGCTCTGCGGGGACTCCTGGAGCTCAGACAAGCCCATCAGGCACCAGCACTGGCCACCATGGGCGGTGGCAGGAATTCCGCATCATGTAGCAAAGTGAGTGCTGGTCCTAGAAGACATGGGGCATTTATTGCCCAAGGTGCCATTTACCAGATGTTTAATTTTGGCCAAGTCTGAGCATCTCTTGCTTATTTGTAGAAGGGACAGAACACCTACCGCAGAGCAGAGCTGTGAGGTCAGAGAGAACATCCAAACTTTGCAAACCGTAAAATCATTCAATGGAGAGACTGCACATTCTCATGTTAGTTTTGGAACTTGTTTTACCCCAGGTCAACTTGAGCCTCATAAATCTTTTGACAAACAAATTTCTGACTAAGAATCTAACTTTTGATCATGTAATCTGTAGCAGAGCCTAAACTTGGTGTTTTATTTGAAAACAACACACGCATTTGACTCACTCCTGGCCCACACGCTACAGGACAGAACAATCAGTCTGCTTGGGAAACAAGCACTGTCCCGGGCTGCTTCCCGCTCGGCCTCGTTCCGTGTCCCTTCTCTAAGGCTGCGGTGTGCCTTTAGCTCCTTTTAACTCCTTTCCCTACCGCCTTCTGGGCAGACGGGAGAAGCGGTGAGGGTGAGTGTGTGCCCTGGGATGCTGGCCTTTCCCAGTGACACACACAGAGCTGTGGTTTAGGACACTGGAAACTTCTGTTTGTTCCTTTTCCTTGTTTTTTTTTTTTTTTTTTCCAAACCATCATTTTTAATCTCTGTAGATAACCAACAAGTCAATCTGGAGGAATGGTCCACCTGCCCGCTGAGTTTGCCCCTGCACATCTGAAAGCAGAGTTAGTCACTCTCCTTTGTGTAAAGGAGGGCAAAGGGGCTCCTTCTGAAGTATGCTCGAAGTGAAGCACAGTCAGCAGAGGCAAACGTTCTCAGTCACCGTAAGGTCAAAGCAGGACTCAGCAGTTAACCTGGCGTCAAGGGGCCTGTGACAATTATTTACAGTTGTTGAGATGTTTAAGGGCACAGCACCCAGTGCTTCTCAGTAGACTGTGGCTTCTTTAGGGGACAGCGTGTTCCTCAGTTGCCCTGATGACCGGGGCGGGCTGAGGGGGGCTTCCTGGGCGGCGGGAGCTCCGTGCGCTCCCCCAGCTCCTGGCTCCTCATTCCCGTCTCCCGACCAGGCCTGGGGAGCTCACTCTGCGGCCACTGCCTCATCTTTCTCATCTCAGACGTGCCTTACTTTCCCCTGGCTCGTGAATCTTCTGTTTTTTTGTGGGTTAATGGTAACACAGAAAATGTCCCTCCCTCGTGCGTTTAATGCACACGATTTTGCAGACTCTTGTCAGAATCTGGTACTCGTATTAATACTCTTCTTGAGGTCCGCCGCGCTGGCGAGTTAGTCTCTGTAGGAGGAAGAAGCTGTTCACGGCACCTCTCACCTCTGCCTCCACGCTGAGAGGCTGGCGGGAGCCCGGTAACCAGGACAGATGTCTCCTTGTGGGGTCGCTGCTCCGGCACCTCCGCTCACAGCCCTCATCCCTCAGTTGACGGCTGTCCACTGACGTGTTGCCCGAGCTAAGCCGGCCCGACCCCGGCCCCCGGCCCCCCAGCTCCCCAGCCTTCTGAGAATGACCCTGTTTGCGGCTCTGCGAGGTAGTGGATGAAATACCCCCCCCCCCTTTTTTTAGTTTTTTTTAATGAAGTGGGGTAATTAGCTTTATTTAGTTAGTAGAGGTACTGGGAATTGAACCCAGGACCTAATGCATGCTAGGCATGCTCTCTACCGCTGAGCTATACCCTCCCCCTCTCCCCTTTTGTGTCAGAAACTGATCAAATGTAAGGTCGCTGGTTTCTAGAATATCAAAATGGAATCATGGAGGTCTTTGGAAGACGCGATTTATCTGCGTAAATTCTAAGAGGAGGCAAACTTTCTAAGACTAAAAGTGACTAAAATTTGAGGCCAAAGAGCTAATTTTTAATTTCACGGCATGGTGACGAACATCTCACTGCTTTGCTAAATGACAAATTAAATGTTACTCAGATAAAAATCTATTAAAATGATGTCCAAATACCAGCTAATGTCCCACTTCTTTCAAACAGCACTTGGCATGGCCAGAGGCGGTGTGGCCTGGGGCCAGGGCAGGCTCTGGAAACGCCTGCCTTGTGAGTCACGGCAGCGTCTTTGAAGCTCCCGCAGCTTTTCGTCCATAGGAAGGAGACTGAAGGCAGCTGTACTTACTTCCTGCACTGACAGCCCCCCGGTCTTGCAGGAAGGAGGGACTGTGTGGTTCCAGGGGTGCCTTCCACTGACGTCTTGACACTTTGCGGCCAGGGCCAAGGCACTGGGAGCTGCAAACAGTCCCGTTAGACTTCTGGAACTGGAGGATTTCTCAGGCTTGGAAGCCCTTCCTGGGCCTTTTTAACGGGCTCTGAGGCACACTCAAAGTCCTGTCCTACAATCAAGATGTGGAAACCTGCCACCCTGTCAGTGCCCCAAATACATGGAAGCACTCTTGACGCCTCCTTAAATTTAGCACACCGCTCTTAGTTTACATAGTCTCTCCATGAATATTATCTCAGTTAATCCTCACAACGACCCCAGGAGGCAGCTGTCATCTCCTCAATGTTACAGAGGAGGACACAGGTGGATCGCAGAGGCACAATGACTGGCCTGGACACCCCGGTCCCTGTGCCCTCTTACAGACGCTTCTCCATCTCCTGCGAGACCTGCCCGCCCGCTGAGCCCGGAAGGAACTGGTTCTGCAGGGCTACCTGGCAGCGCATCCAGAGAGTTCATAAAACCTACCTGCTGACAAGCAAATAAGACAGGGCCGGTGGCTAAGCCGAGCTTCAGGTCGGCCGATGTTGGTTTGCCCATCTGGTCAGAACACGAGGTGAAGTCCAGGACGTCATCTATCAGCTGGCAGGAGGGAGAAAGGGTTGTCGCGGGCACCACCCCGCAGCGTCCCTGCCGCCCGTCCCACCGCACCAGCAGGCTGCCCGCTGACCAAGCCGAGGACCAACCTGGAAAGCGATGCCCACGTTCTTTCCGTATTGATAGGCAATGTCATGTACCACTGGGTCAGGGCATCCCAGGACAGAGACCTGAAAGAAAGAATCTGGAGATAGACGCTGGGTGGCAGAAGCAGGGCAGCCAACCCCCGCGTGGACGGAGCCACACATCCTTTCTCTTAGGAAAAAGGCAGTGAGACTGGATGATGCTACCAGGAGACCAAACACGTGCAGAGTACCTGTGCTTTTAATGAAAGGATTTCTGCCTCAGATTGTTTTCTTAAACTTTAAGAAAACCATCCTTTTCCCCCTGTCACAGGGTAAGCCGTGTTTCCCACCATGCAGAAAAACCCAAGAGATGACTGGACCAGTTCTGCTGTGAGCCTTTTAGACATGCAAAAGAAAGAGACTCCAATAATGTGAAATGCTGGCTTCCAGGACCCGGCAACCTCGACAAACTGTTGGCACTATTTTTATTTTTCCATTGACTTACCCTTATTTTAGAGATAGACATCTAATCCGATGTAATCACACACAGGAAATTGCTATCCATATTTCCCCATTTGCAGTCCTTTCTTACAGTCATCTTTGGTGATTTCACTTAATTTGAAATGCAGTTTTTTTCCTGATGCATCTGTAAGAGCCTCAGGCCTCGAGCTTCAGACACATACTATTCCTTCATTCTCAAATGACTTTCCTTGGTCCTAAGGTTTCCAGATTTCTCTCACAAGAAGTTAACTGCATAAAAACATTTTTCCTCTTTTCAGTAGGGGAGAAATAGGACTTCTAAATCTTTGGTAAAACTCCAAAAAGTCAGCTGGCACCAGCCACTCAGCACATTTCCTGCTGCTCTGCTAAGCATGCTAAGCAGGCCAGGCCACCCTGCAAAGGACAAAGATGATAAAAACCAAAATGGGGGCAGGAGGGACACTCCTCTACCGGAGGGGGCAGGTAGGTACTGACCCACAAGAAAGTCAGATGGGGCTCCTCCGGCCCTTCTGTCACTGGTCCCTGACCTCAGCCCCCACCCCTGGCTGGGACCCTGCTTGGCTCAGGCATCAGTGTGCCAGGGGGTGAGGGCTGGGCTCTGCAGCTGGCCGGCGAGGGCGGCCCCTTAAAATCACCACTGTGACCTTCGTGTGTTAGTGAGTCTGTGCTTCAGTCTCCTCATCTGGGAGATGTGGGACCAAAAGCACTTACAGGCCCACACGTGGTGCTGCCGGGAAACCCTCCCTGGTATGTTTGCTGTTACCGCTAACGGCCCTCCTCCTCCTGGCGCATTTGATGCAGGAACAGGACAGGGCGGGTGGCCCACGCACCTCTGTGAACAGAAGCCGGGGCCCATTCCCTGCTCAACCCGGAGGATGTCTTTGACGACGTAATGACTGAGTGCATAATGTCTGGCCAAACGTTCTCCATAAAAACGCACACGTCATAAAAGGTCAGGCTGCCACTTAACTTGAGTGAATAATAAACTCAACTGCTTTCAACAGCAAAGACCTCACCCTCGTGGGCACCGCCCCGCGGGCTGTAAGGAGGGATCCCCCTTCCACGAGCGACCCTAGGAGACCACACGCAAGACAGCCTAGACGTTTGAGAGAAGTCAAGAAAGGCATCAACTCGGCTGAAAGGATGAGAGGGGCGAGATCTGGGCTGCCTGGGAAATGCCGAGCTCCGACCGCAACGAGACCCCTTTCTAGACAAAAAAACCTCACACGGCGGTTCCGCAGCGCGGGTGACGCCGTTTCCTCCACACAAAGCAGCACAAAAATACAACCTTCCTTCCTGAGAAGTAGAAGGTTTTTAAAACCCCATTCTATTTCTAAACTCAATGAATTAAAATTTATGGAGTACGTAGGACGGGCACTTTACATTCTCTCAGTTAAGTCTCACGACATCCCATAAATATTTCTTCTGCGGGTGACGATGGTAAAAGCTAACAATTCCTGAGCTTTCTCACGTGTCCCTCACTTAGGAGGAAGGAGCGGAGGCACAGAAGGTGCCAGGCGTTGCAGGACCAGGAAATGGTGGGATCAGAGTTGAACTCCAGTGGTCTCCCTCCAGTGACTGCTCGCAATCACCAAATTCATAACCTGGATCCAGTCACACAAACCCAAATAGAAACAACGTAACTTGTACAACTTGGCTTGTAGTCTTCAAAATACCAAGGTGATATAAGAAAAAAGAAATACCCAGGAATTACCATTAAGAGACTAAAGACTCAGGACAGAGAGGATCAAGACGGTGGAGTAGGAGGCCGAGGAGCTCGCCTCCCAGCACCAAGCCTATCAAAAATACACTGACATGTGGAACAATTCCCACAGAAAACCAACTGGAAACTGGCAGAAGACCTCTTATACAACCAAAGCTGCAAAAAAGATCTCTACATAACTGTGTAGGATGGGTAAAAAAAAAAAGAAAAAGGCATCAGGATGGGACAGCGTCCCTAGGAGGGATGGTGAAGGAAGGCGGGAAGGTCCACAAAGGCAGGCCCCTCACCCAGGGGAGCCCCCTGTCTCCCCGGAGGTCCACTGGGACGGGCAGAGGGGCTGGAGGGGCCTGACTCCGCTGGGAGGCGTGCGCATGTGCCGACTTGCTAGCTGCAGAGATCCGCACATGCGCACTTGGCTGCCGCAGGGCCTTGTGCCTGCGCTTCCCGGTCCAAAAGTCAGGGGGCGCTGCTAGTATCAACGGCGGCTAGGGGCTGAATCTCAGGGGTCTGCCCAGGAGAGGACTTTGTCTAGTTGCGCAGACAGCCCAGAGGGCCTGGGTTATGGTCCACGAGGCCTATTTTTCCCTCACATATGGTGGGGGTGGGTCCAGCAGTGGTGGGCCTGGCATCCACAATGGGTGATGCCACAGAAACGCACGTCTTGAGTGGACAGCCCCTGCGAGGGGTAGGGCATCCATTCACTTCCCAGCAGGAGTGCTCTGGTTTGCCCACCCCACACCGCAGCTTGGAGCTGCATCTGAGGCTGTCACTATCTGCAGATGACATGATACTCTACACAGAGAACCATAATGACTCTATGCAAAAACTATTAGAATGTATAAATGAATTCAGCAAGGCAGCAGGATACAAGATTAATGTAACAAAATCTGTTGCATTTCTTTATGCTAACAATGAAATATCAGAAGGTTAAAAAAAAATTCCATTTAAAACCTCATCCAAAAAAACCCCTACAAATAAACTTAACCAAGGAGGTGAAAAACCAATACATTGGAAACTATAACATTGATAAAGGAAACTCAGGATGATTCCAAGAAATGGAAAGATATCCCATGCTCTTGGACTGGAAGAATTAATACTGTTAAAATGGCCATCCTACCCAAAGCAAGCTACAGATTTAATGCAATCCCTATCAAATTACCCAGGACATTTTTCACAGAACTAGAATAGTCCTAAAATTTATACGGAATCACTAAAGACCCAGAATTGCCAAAGCAATCCTGAGGAAAAAGAACAAAGCTGGAGGCATAACCCTTCCAGACTTCAGATACTACAAAGATACAGTAATCAAAACTGTATGCTATTGGCACAAAAACAGACATATCGATCAGTGGAACAGAACAGAGAGCCCAGAAATAAACCTACACACCCACGGTCAATCAATCTGCAACAAAGGAAGCAAGAATATACAATGGAAAAAAGACAATCTTTCAACAAGTGGTGTTCGGAAAGCTGGACAGTTGCATGTAAATCAATGAAATTAAAACATTCCCTCACACCATATACAAGAATAAACTCCAAACGGTTTAAACACCTAAATGTAAGACATGACACTATAAAACTCCTAGAAGGGAACATAGGCAAAACATTCTCAGACATAAGTCAGCAATATTTTCTTAGGTCAGTCTCCCAAGGCAAAAGAAATAAAAGTAAAAGTGAACAAATGAGACCTAATCAAACTTAAAATCTTTTGCACAGTAAAGGAAACCAACAACAAAATAAGACAACCTACAGACTGGGAGAAAATATTTGCACATGATGCCACTGACAAGGGGTTAATATCCAAAATATACAAATAACTCATACAACTCAATATCAAAAAAAACAAACAACCCAAACAAAAAATGAACAGAAGACCTAAGTAGACATTTCTCCAAAGAAGACACGCTGATGGCCAATGAGCACATGAAGAGATGTTCAACATCGCTAATTAGAGGAATGCAAATCAAAACTACAATGAGGTATCACCTCACATTGGTCAGAATGGCCATCATTAAAAAGTCAACAAATAACAAATGCTGGAGAGGGTGTGAAGAGAGAATCCTTTCACACCGTTAGTGGGTATGTAAATTGGTGCAGCCACTATAGAAAACAGTACAGAAGTTGCTTAAAAAACTAAAGACAGAGCTACATATGATCCAGCAATCTCATTCCTGGGTCTGTATCTGGAAAAGATAAAAACTCTAATTCGAAAAGATACATGTACCCCCAATATTCATAGCAGCACTATTTACAATAAGCAAGACATGGAAACAACCCAAGTGTCCATCAACAGACGACTGGCTTAAGAAGATGTGTTTGGTGTGTGTGTGTGTGTGTGTGTGTGTGTGTACACACACACACACACACACACACACACATATATATATATATACACATCCAATATAATGGAATATTATTTCACAGCCATGAAAAAAGAATTAAAATACTGCCATTTGTAGCAACATGGATGGACCTAGAGAATATTATACTAAGCAAAGTAAGTCAGAGAAACAAATATATCACCTATATGTGGAATCTTAAAAAATAATATAAATGAATCTATATACAAAATAGAAACAGACTCATAGACATAGAAAATAAACTTACAGTTACCACAGGGAGAAGAGAGGTGCAGGGATAAATTAGGAGTACAGGATTAACCGATACAAACTACTTTAAGTAAAACAGATAAGCAACAAGGATTTACTGAACAGCACAGGGAACTACATTCAGTATCTTGTGATAACCTAGAGGGGAAACAATTTGAAATATATATTATTTATATATATAATAATCTGAAATATCTAATACCACGTTGCTGTACACTCGAAACTAGCACAATATTGTAAGTCAACTACACTTCAATTAAAAAGATTCTTGACAACTAAATGCAACATGAGTTCCTGGACTGGATTCTGGACCAGAAAAAAAAAATTTCCCGTTTGTTAGAACAACATGAAAATTGTTAAAACTGGAGTGAGATCTATCTACAGATTATCAAAATCCAAAAAATAGGTGTTCTGCAGATTTGACCCACATATCAAAATTCTGCAGTGGCCCAATGTGGCTTTGAAAATGAGGCAACAGGAAGACAGTCCATTGATTCCAGGCCACATGCAGCACTGGAGAGAATACAAATTCAGGAAAAAAAAGTGCGAAAAATAAATGAATCTGCAGGATTATCATACCCAGTTCTAGGTTCAAATGCCGGCTCAGCTACTGTCTGACAGCAGAGAGGAGACACCAGGGCCCTCTGGTGTCAGTCCTGTCAGATTTTCTGGGGACCAGGTCACAGCATTCATTGGTAAGCTACACAATGGATCTGGCATGACTACATATAGAAGCCAACAGCCAATCATCTTTTAAGATTACTTCTACTTTGACATCAATCAGTGCTGGTGTTGCAGATCACTCCTAAACAGTCCTCTCTCAGACTCAATACTATTTTCCATTAAATAATCCTTAGGACAATGAATTATATGCTGCTAAATTTCCTTCAAATTCCTATAACATCTTGGAATTCCATTAGTTCTTCTGTAACAATTCTGATGTTTAAATTTTCCTTACCCTTTTTTTGGGTAACTCTAATGTGCTTTTTAAAAACATTATTTGTGGGGGATAATTAGGTCTATTTATTTTTAGAGGAGGTAATGGGGATTGAACCCAGGAACTTGTGCATGCTAAGCATGAGCTATACCCTCCCCCCTCTAATTTGCTTTGCACGCATTCTTTTAAAGCCACAGTCTTTGCGTTTTAAATACCAGGAGCACATAAAAATAGTAATTTTGAATATATAACACCTCTGGAACATCTCTATCCATAGGCACTTAAATTTAGAAACTTTTATTCAGAGAGCTCACACTATGATTTTGCTTTATTATTCTAACAGCTCTGGAGCTTAGGAATAAATCACATGAAAAGCGGGTAGTTCTGGGATGAAGCCAGCATGCCTCCTAGTGGACGGCGTAAAACATCTCTTTTGTGATGAGGGTCGAGCCATGTTAATTATGTAAGTCCCTTTTTACTTGCTAATCTGTGAAGAATGAGGTCTTCTTCATAATCAAATATGCGTGCTATCCTGTCTTTGGCTTCCTAAGCAGAGGACAGTGAATTAAGTTCTTCCTTGAGGCCATGGGTTCATTTCTGTGGGCTCTTCGCAGGATTCGATCACTGAGCGCCCCGGTCTGGTTCTGGCTCCAATGGGGGCTGCTGGCTGTGGCTGTGGGAGGTCCACATTGTGTGGACAGTGACC
Organism: Camelus dromedarius; assembly: GCF_036321535.1. Lineage (NCBI taxonomy): Eukaryota > Metazoa > Chordata > Mammalia > Artiodactyla > Camelidae > Camelus > Camelus dromedarius. The sequence goes on from NC_087461.1 coordinate 13,459,105, forward strand.
CTCAGCGTTTCCAGTTCCAACTGCCTCACCAGCTGCTCGCACTTCTAACTGCAGTGTCAAGCTTGTGAGGTCGTCACTTAACACACTAGTGGTGGCTTATGAGGACGGGTCTCCCATCTCCTTGGAGATTTTCATCATCAAGTAGAAGATGATCAATGAAGGACTCATGTCACAGCTTTATGGGGCCCATTTAAATCAGTCATTCTTTTATTTAGCATTCTAGTGTCTATCATATTTTTGTCTCTCTTTTTTTTTTTTGTTTTGAAAACCACACTTGAAATTTCTTGGAAATTTAAAAAAAAAGCTTTCAATAAAAAGACAAAAATGGCTAAGATTGCAGCCAGCATGTTCTACATAATTCACATTCCTCAGGGTTTCAATTAGGTCTTTTTAGGAAGAAATGTTGGCCTCATTCTATTCTGGCTCACAATCACACATTTCTTGACACTTTTCCAAACAGAGACACTATTGGCAAGGGACTTTTTCACCTGGGAGGCCTGAGAAAAAGCTCTCTTCAGCTGTAATTATGTTGAGCGTATCATGACACTAATTGACATTTGCTTCTTAGAAGCCTTTTTTTCTTGTTGCTTTAATTACAAGGGCCTCTTAATCACCCAGTTTTCATCTCATGTTTATCTGTTAGGCTGAGAGATGGTCAGATGGACAATTCTCTGGAGAGAACTGTCTCTCATTCACGAGCTAGCACTGAACACCACATTTTAGTCTACAGGTTAAGGATAATATGAACTGATTTTTGAAAAGGAAAATTATGTGAAGAGTGGTGAGAAGGCCAAGGAGAAAGCAAAGGGTGAAAAAAGTTATGGTTCACATTCAGTTTATACTTGGAGGAAAAATGGTTTGTTTGTATTTCATAAAATTGGGAGGATCTACTGCTTATAAAGAAGTACACAGAACACTAGTACACTCTAGTGTGCATTTTCTTCTGGGTCAATGTTATATTTAAGAACACAGTACTTCATAACTTTGTATGTGTAAAATGTCAGGCATAGTGTGTGATAATCACAAGAGAAACTATGATAAGTTGCTCAAAATGTTGCAGTTTGGAAGTTAGATTGGGGAATATATTATAAAGCTTATTTTCATTCAATCCTTGGGAGGAAAGATGAAAACTTAATGTCTGCATAGCAGAAGAAGTCAGCAAAGGTGAAAACCACAGAAGTTCTCTGCTGTTTGCGGGAGGTAATTCATTTCTTAATGACCTCTTGGGATTCTGATTACTACTTAAGTTTCTCCAGTGAAATTTTTTCTAGGAGAATTAGCTCCCAAGGAAAAGCTAGGAGGTTTTTTGTTTTTGTTTTTGTTTTTTTAACTTGAAAAAAGACAGGACGTACATACTGCTTTACAACTGTTGGCAATCAGACTTGCAGTCTTCTTGAATGTCTTTTCAAGGTAGTGTGCAAATCTTTCATTCTCATTTTCTTTTGACCCAAGCTGAAGAAATTCACCTATAAAGAAAGAAAGGGGTCATTTGAGATATGGATTTTTTTTTGCCTGCCAAAATCCTAGGAGATTAAATAAAAAAGAAGAAAAGTCAGAATTAACCTACCACGCACCAAATCTTCAATCACCTGGGTTAAAATAGATATAACAGTTGTATTTCCAATTCGTGCCAGAGCCATCGATGCCGCAGAAAGAATTAAATCCCCAGCAAGGACAGCCTAGAAAAGAAGAAAAACTTAAAGTATCCGAGCATTGGAGCCAATGAAGTTGACTTCTCAGAAGAGAAACACTGAACGGGAGGGCGGGGTCCCCTTGGGTCTAAGATTTTCCCCCTCCTCTTCCTCAGCATGATGTTATCAATCACAGATGTGGGAGGTGTTTGAACTGGATTGGCTCTCAGAGATTACGGGGTCTGTCTTTCCAGTTCAGAGCTGAAGGAGGCGGGAAGTAGCTGACCCTCTGGCTTCATTCCTGGCCCTGGAAAAAGGGCAAAATGGCAAAACACAGCTGCCTTTAGTTTAGTTACGCTGGACCATTCGCTCTCCCCTCAAACCAGGCGGTTTAGCCTCTGCACTTATTGTTTTTTTCTGCTCAGTAAGTCCCTCCCCTTCTTCACCTGGCAGACTCATTTGCATACTCAGGTGGCACCTACAGGAAGTTCACTCAGACCCTCTGTCTCATCTTCTGTGAACACGGCATCCCCTGGACACTGTTGTCTTCCCACATTTTTTTCCTATTTACAAACTCCTAAGGGCACGGACTGGGAATTGTCCAGCTAGTATGCAGCATGCACCAGTGCCTGGCACGACCCACGCTTTTCTCAATGAAAACTAACCAAGGAATCTTGGCTCCAAGCTCAATGCTCTTTGCATACCATGACACTGCCCCTCATTCCAGGATAAAAAATCTTTTTCACTAAACCCTAGATAACATTTTTCCAATCTTCTTTAGATTGTGAGTACATGTCTATACTGTATTTAAAACTAATTATAAATTATGCATGATTGAATTACACGCTGTAATCAAATACACTAATCTGCACAAAGACATGTGTAAGTGTTACAGAGTAGCTATAAATGACAGAGTTCATGGAGCTCTTAATTCATGGAATTTGCAACATTACCACATTTTAAATTTTTAATGTCTGTTCTCTAGTTTCTAAAATCAGTGACATTCAGTATGTTTACCAATTGATCATTTTGTGTAACGTATATTGTATAAGCTATACAATTGATATAAACGTGACTATACACTTATAAAATCACTGTACACATTACGATATACAAGCACACACACATCCACCCCTACATCACTAGCCACTGAGAGCTCAGGACCTCTAGGCTTTGACTTCTTTCCTCTCCTGGCCCCGGGGATCCCAGAGGCCAAAAGGTTCCAGCATTTGGAACTGAAGCTGCCACCTTGGGGATGGCTAGGGCAAGGGGCTAAGGGAAAGATGTGCCAGGGTCCCAGGAAGGGGAACGAGGCTCATGGAGAAGCTATTCTGTGAATGGATTTTTACTGGTAACACAGTAGTTTTGTTTGAGGGACAGAATAGTGGAGGAGACTGGCAGGCGGCCCTGTGCAGGGCAGACCAGTCTCACAGCTCAGAGGCAGGTGACAGTGGAAACACAGTCTTTCACGTGTGCTCAGAAAAGTAGAGGCAGTTGGCAGAGGGGACCAGCCAAGGAGAAAACCTTAACTTGTTCACTCATTCCTCCTCCTCCACCCATACACTCGGGTACTAAGGCTTTAGGACAGGCCCTGAAAACGGCCACAGCCGACTGCAGGACATGTCACGGGGTCACCCGTGACCTCTCCACAATGCAACTCCACCCTTCCCACCAACAGTCTGATGCATGGAGTTCTGTCCACAGGACACAAAACCTTGTCATCTAAAATCTGAAATCAAAGGCTTACCATTGAAACTGCAGGGCTTGACACAGCAAAACCAGCATGTCAAGATAATAATTAAGATGCATTTCTTCTTTGAATCCAATTAGAAAACAGGTGGGAACCAGGTCCAACAGACAGGGGAGGGAGGAGGAGGGAGGGGGAGGGAAACTTCCATCCCGTGAATGTTGTGTTTGTGCTTCGGGAGGGCAGGGGAGGGGGTGCCCGTGTGCTGGGAGACGCTGCTCCCAGGAGGCCTGTGGGTCTTCCCTCTTGTCTGCCCAACTTCACCCCTTCCTCAACCCATGACTTAAACATCCTCAAGCAAGACTCCACATTCTACATGTCCCCTTCAAGAAATGTTAATGAAATATGTAACACATACACATGAACCAACTCAATTATAGTGCCTCTATTTAAAAATGTAAAAATTTCATGGGTGAACAGTACCCCTCTGAGATAGATACAGATGGGTATTCAGACATATATACACATAGTTTTAGTTGTATTTACTTGCCCTGACACTCTGGCATGTGGCAATTAATACATAAAGTAATTAAAGTGAATCTGAGTGATCTCAGCCCCAAAGCAAAAGGTGTGATTCCTCATGAAATATGCTTTCTGGATAACTACAAAACTCTCTTTCCTTAACCAAATTCTATATAAAACTGTGAATAAACTGGAATGCTAAGTTTTTTTTTTTTCCCTATGGTATTATCTATGATCAAACAGCCATATACAGACCAGACATGGAAACTATTTTGAAAGCTGGCAGACCACATTTGAGGAAGCATATTTCATTTTTCAATGAGACAACTCTGAAAAATAAATGCAATCCAATGAACGTGGGATTTGCTAAGAAAGAGTTAAAAAACCCAAAAGCCATACCTTCTTTTCCCCCCAGATCTTATTAACTGTGTGTTTTCCTCTCCGGGAACTGGCGTCGTCGATGATGTCGTCGTGCACCAGGCTGGCAGTGTGGATCATTTCTGCTATTAAGGCTATGGCACGCTGGCTGGCTTGCATGTCTCTAGTTAACAGAAAGCAATGCTTTTTTAACACAGACACCGCCTATAACCTTCTTAGCAATCATCTTGTGAAAACTGGACATCAGATCTAGGATAAAGAATTTTATTTCTCTAAGAGAAACTGCATAAAAACTTCGGCTTCCCTACATAGCCAATTCTATCTTCTGGAGAACATTTTAAAAACGCAGAAGATACCCTGCACCAGGATTATGTTTTAGGGACACATTAAGAAGTAGAATTTATATAATTAATGACAAAAAAAGGATAAACATCTTAGAAGTCTGGGTATCAGGCTGAAGAACTGTCTTTATGTCTTGTAACGGTGGGTCTGAGTCAGTTGATCAAGTTTACAATTAGGTTATAATTAAATCCCAGGGATGGATGGGGAAGACGGGTGAATTTAATATTAGCTTAAATGTTTAGTAAGAAGACCTGCTGGAATCCCTAATTCCAATTCATATTTAACCTGCAAATTAGAAATTTAAATGTTCACTTCCCAGACTTAACACAAAACACAGGAGAAGCACTCCCAAGAAGACAGACTGATGTGAGTTTTACAGTTAAAAGGGAACCCCATTTCTTTTTGATCATCATCATCTATGCGAATTTTTAAAAACTGAATTTCCAAAAAATCAAACTGAGGAAAATAACCAGCTGAATTTTCTGAACCTAAAACAGAAGGCTGGCTTAAACACATGCTAACCAAACGTTTCACTTATTCCAATACCTTACTTTGCAAACATCACCACGTTCTCTCTCAGAGGAGAGAAGCGTTAGAGGTATACTGAAATGTGGCTTTTTCTTTAAAAAAAAAAAAAATCTAATCTGAACATCTGCAAAAGCCAGTGCTCATCCGAATTCCTCAGATCTAGCAGAAGCCGTGAAAAATGAAGTGGAACTGCACTACAAACGCTGGGATTTAACTGCAAACACCGAATCAGCCCGAACGGTATCTTCCTGACTTGCTTTAAATGTAATTTTAAAATGTGGTGCTTTGCCGACAACTCTTAAGATTTTTAGAACTAAACCTCAGAAACTTCCAACTGCTGTGAGCCCGGAAATCAACTGTAAAGTGCTGCTCATTATTTATTAATATGTCACAACTTCAACAGTTCTGGATGCTTCCGATCACAACACATTTTCCCGAGGGGCAGGAGTAAAGCAACCGAGAAGGGGGTACAAATCATTCTGCAAAACCACTTTGGTTGAGGAGAAAATGGAGCTCTAGGCAGCTTCTAAGCTTTTTCTGAATCCCTCAGCAAGCCATTCACAAAGCCTAGAGAAGGAAGCTTGGACCTTAAATATTTTTCAGGTAAATTTACTGGATCCTGTCTTATCTGAGTTGCTTGTGCAAGAACAGATGTAGCCTTATACAGTTTTTTTTTAAATAAATATAAAAGGCTATGTTTTTAGAATATTTTCTCAACTGAATTTCACTCACTAAAATATACACCTGCTACTGGTTAATAGCAGATCTGACATTAAAACAGCTGGTAAGACTCGAGCCTTCTTCATGCATCTACAGATTGGGTACCACGTCCATCAGCACAAACCACATCGGCAGGCAGGGCCCCTGCTGCCGAGCTGCACTCGGACAGGAGTGCTCACTGAGATGCTGGGGCTTTTGTCTTTGTTTTAGTATCTTCCAAGTACAAAGATTTCTTACAGTAGTTTGAAATTTCATAGACTCTACATGTATGTAAAAAATGCCATTTTGTATGGCTAAATTCCCGACGGGTGAAACAGGATTCCTGCTTAGAATGTTCTTCCTTGGCATTGTGACACAGCCCCTACCTAGGAGAAACATATTTTAGACACTTTATCATTTTTCCTGATGTACTTTTTCCTCTACAATGAGGCTTTGGTGTGTGTCAGCTTCTATCTGGAAAACACCGCCACAGTGTGTCCACGGCACAGCACTTGGTCTGGAACCCAAATCTCCAGATTACAAGGAACAACTAGCACTGTCTTCAAGATGAAATCTTGGAAGTACCAAACTGAGTCATGCCATCAGAAGCTGGGCACCGTTTCTACTTCCTGCTGCCACACTTTCCCAACTTCGGGAGATGAGCTAAGAAAAGCCAGCCAGGTGAGAGAGCGGGAGAAAAGGGGGCCCCTCGTCCTGAAAGGCGGCTCTGTCCACCATGCGATGACTCAGCCAGCCCCCTGGAAAGTCAAGTTTCCCCTCTTCATTCAGTTTAAAACAAGATTTTCATAATGAAGAATTTCCAGCACACACAGAAATAGGTAGAGTGACAGAATGATGACCTCCCCACGTACACTTCACCAAGCTCACATGTGAGTTAAAGAAAATACTTTGTTCCCCTAGTCACACTAATGCATACAAATTACAAGTAATCCCCCGGTGTGGGAAAAGTGTCTCTAAAAAGAAAATCAAACCCTGTCAGTGGATCATCTTGGCTCAGAACAAATGAGGGAAGCAGATAAATTTAAGTGGTAAATGTGGTTTCACTTTAACAGAGACAGAGACACTTAAATTCCCAAATCTACACAGGGTGGATGGAAAACAGAGTTCTCCAGTGGCATACAGGGGGCTCTATTTCTATTTCAAAATCTTCTTCTGTTTTTTTATCTCTTCTGACTTCTAAAGATAAGTCTTTCACTTTGCTTCTTAGAACTCTGACAACCTTAGTGTTTCTTAAATATCCATCTCTGGTCCATCATGTCAAAATCAACACTCTTGAAAAGACAAGACTGAAAATCCCTCAGACATAGGAACTGCGATCTCTAACGGTGGGGCTCGGAACTGGCATCTTTAAGCAGCGTGCCAGGTGATCTGATTGCGAAGTCAGGGAGCTGCTGCTCTGTACGTGGGGGTGCTCACTGGACTTGGGGTAAGCCCACGTGGAAGCTTTTCCTCAGAGGGGTCTTGACCCAAGCTCAGCCTCAGCAGACCCCCTGCTGCACCGCCTCTAAACCACAGGCATGAGGGGCCACTCTGCTACCTGAGAAGTGACCTGAAACCTGGGGGCTCAGTTCAGAGGTCGTGTGATAGATTCCCCGAGTCTCTTCACAGCCCATGTGCAGAGTCTCCCCTGCTCTGAACAGCACAGCCTTGGGAGGGTGGCCGTCCTTTCCTCTGACACGCCGCATCATCTCGAGTTTTAAAGGACACGCGTGGGCATGCATCAGTTCGGTACGGAAGAAACTTCAAATGCAAACGAAGCCTCTGTCTCAGATTCCTCAGGATGTAAACTGCATCTCCCAGGTGTTACCTGAGGGAAGTCCATATATTCAAGTGTTCTGTGTGCTGAGCAACATCTACACAGACTCACATAAAATTTTATCTTTATCTGCCACTGAGCTGACTTGCTGCAAGTTTGAGTCCCTCAACTTCCGACACCGTGGAAGTGTTCCGCTTTACCCCAGGTCTGCGCTGTAGGTCTGGGGGGTCCAGGAGAGGCACCTGCAGAGGGAGGGAGGAGCCCTGCCAGGCACACTCCTTGCACTGATGTGACAGGGTGTAAACCACGGGGTTTGTATCTGTTCTCTGTGGCTCTGTGACAAATTACCACAAACTGTATGGTTATATTGGCAGAAATTCTCTCTCAGTTCTGGGGACCACAAGCCCAAAAACAGTTTCCCTGGACTGAAATCGAGGTATCTGGAAGGCTCCCCACAAAGGCTGGAGGGGAGACGCCTCGGCTCGTGGCCACATCACTCCCATCTGGCAGGAGCAGCCGTCTTCACGTCTCTCCTCTTCTGTGAGTGTCAGTCTCCCTCTGTCTCCCTCTTTCAGGAGACAAGCATTTGGGACCCATCAGCATTAGCACATGGATACCTTTTGTGGGGCTGTTTTTCAGCCTAACGGTTTACCTTCTCCAGCCTCTTCTGCTGATGCTCAATGTTTCCTTTTCAGTGATCAGATTCTTAAAATGACCTGACTTTATTATATCTGTCTAAAGTCTTTTTTCTCCTCATTGTTGACACGACCTTGAAGGGTCTGCCCTTCCCAGCAGTGTTCCAGCTGCATGTGGGGGACTGAAGGAGTCCCTGGACGCCGCCTGCTCTCCGCTTCGCACCCTCGGCCCTGACTTCTGTTTCCTGGCTTTGTCTCTGTGCACAGCAACCTTGTTCCCTCCTCACCTGCACACTAAGGATGATGCTCCTGGCAGGTGCATCCAACGTGCCTCCCATCTGAGGAAGGGCAGAGTGGGATGCCTGCGAGCCCACACCTGCCGAAGCAGGTCAGTCACCTTCATAAACCCAAATAGACGGGCTAGAGTGAAGACTTTCTTTGCTGGGAAAGGCAGTTTTAAGCTTGATCCTAACAGTCATGAATCCATTAGGAGTTTTAATATCAAGAGAAAAGAACTGACATCCAAGAGCAGCAGCTCCTGAATATTCAGATTTATCTCCAGGTGAAAACAGACGTCGGCAATGCGGCATCATAAATGATGCAGGCTTCCTGCTACTGTTTGTTTTCTTGCTACTGAAGAAGCACCGCATCCTGGAATCCTTGGACACTGGAGAGCGACCCCCATGAAGTTCTATGAGGCCTGTGACCTATCCAGGCTGGCTTTCCCTGCGGGATCCAGGGTGTGACAGAATAATGCAACATTTGGGTTTTTCAAATTGGGCACAGCTGATGGAAATGGAGAGGTTGACTCCTTCAGCGACGAATCAGCCTTAGCGGGGCGGTGGGTGCTGGAAGCAGAGGCTGTGCGCCCGGGATGGTCACAGCTCCACAGCTGTCTTGCTCTCAGTGATGTCACCTTACACTTGAGCTTGACCTCGCCCACGAAATGGACACCATCTGGCCATGAGAGCCTCCTCTGCCTCAGCAGGTGTCGCTTCTTACACACTCCCAGACCCATTCTAGCAATGAGTAGACCCATCAAAAGTGCCACACCCTAGGTTAAAGACAAAAACATTGCTTTTGGCACCAACCCTCCTGACTACCCCATAAACAGCCACTGCAGTAGCTGGTTCAATGACTCGGAACACACAGAAACCAGGAGCAGTTCCAGCATCGTCAGTGGCCTGATGTGGGGAGTCATGCATGTGAGCCGGGGCTGTGATGACTGCTCTGTCACAGCTTCCCTAGGGCAGGCTTTTGTCATTTCCTTTGTCTTCATGAGAATCACAAAAGTTACTTCCTCTGAGTTTAAGATTTTTACCACGTTTGGAAACTTGACCTATTAACTACTGTGAACACTGCCTCTTACAGTGTTTTAGCTAGTCAGTGTCTGGCTTTGTAACCTGGGCTAGTGGGAGTCGATGCCACTCGACTGTCTGTACAGTCAAGATCAATCAGTCTGCGCCCAGTGCAACTTGAGCAGGCCCGTTATCCCAGTCACTGGCAGTGACATCCACCTTCCAGTGCCGGAAGATTCCACCAGGAACAGATGGCATCAACAACGATGATAAGAACAGGTGCCCTCAACAAGGCCGCTGAGCAGGAGAGGTGGGGCTTACTAGGGACAAGATGCTTTGTTGTATTCAGTAAGTAGAGCAATTTCATAGAAATCAATTTCTTACAAAGCTCACTTTTGATCTGGATTCTTGATAAAGTCAGTCCTGACCTACAGGTAGTTTGGGTTTGGCTGAACTCTGCTGTGGGCTGAGTTCTCCCGGAAGCAGATTATCCAGTTGAAAGTACAGGATGTCTGCTCAGGAGTGCCCGTCGGGGGTGGGGCGGGGGTGGGGAGAAACAGCACTTGGTGGAGGGAAAAGCTTCTGCAACACAGGCCCCTCCATTGCGTGCTCTGAGCTAGAACAGCCCTTCATCTATGGGTCCCCGGATGTGTACTGGCTTGTTTGAGAGGATTCTCTGCAACCCTTTATGACGCAACCCTTGAAGAGGCTGAGAACCAAAGGCTCTTCACCAACAGCACCTGGCCCAGCAAAGGTCCTTCCCTGAAGCGGGGCGCGGCCCGCATGGCTCAGAATCTGGCATAACTGCTTCCTGGGCCTCTCAAGTCTGATCATCTGCTGTGTGCATTCCTACTAGACCTGCCCAGGTACTGGTGCTTTTCAGGACACAGAGGAAAAATAGTCTTGAACTTTTTGGGCCATATTACCCTGAGAATATATTATAATCTATGTATACTTTTCCTCAGAACAATGCAAACACACAAAAGATGTTGCATATGATTCTAAGGGGCTCACAGACCCCCCATAACTCCCACAGACCTCAGGTGAAGAATTCCCAGTAAAGTAATTGAGGGTGGAACATAAAATGGACAACTGAAAAGCTTACTAAAGGAAAAAGAGAAAAATCAATAGAAGGTATAGCACCCTCCTCCATCAATTCTTAAGGTATCTGTTTATCCTGTTTTCTAAAATCTCCTCCAGGATTACTGCTAACGTACGGAACACAAGTCTCAGAAGCAAGATGACGACGTCTGAGAAGCCTGAGGGGAGCCATTACACCTCAACTGCAAGGTGATAAAGCAGGCCTCTCTCAATTCTGCCAAGGCCAGCAGGCGGCAGGTGAAGCCCTGGAAGGGGTTCTGGGGGCCCTGGCTGGAACCCAAGGCCCGTGTGCTCCTGCCCTGAATCTCCAGCCACTGCCGCCCCACATTGTTCTAAACCACTCAGCAGCAAGATCACAAACGGCCAGAAGCTCTCCCACACCCCCTCCCTGCTTTAAGTGGCATGGGAGTGACAGCTAGATATTTAGCCCATTAAGAGCCTGATCCAAAAGGGTCCTTAGGAAGTAAGAATTCTCAAGAAGTTGGGGTTCGGAGGGTAATACTGTTAGCCTACTGTACCACCCAAATCATGCCACATCCCAGTGCTGGACACGGCCTCCGTCCGGTGCCTCCAGTAAGCCCCACTCCCACCACCTACGGGGACGATGAAGCTGTAGCTAGAACATCCCTGGGAAGGCCGAGTTGAACTTACTTTTTAAACTAGCAATGCCTTTTCTGTGCTACAGTCTCCCATTTTTTCCTGCAACCGACATTTATGCAGTTTCAATGATGAAAAGTGGAAAGACTCTGACTATGAGGATAACAGTGGACAGGATTGGAAGCAGTGCAGAATATCTTCCTTCCCATGTTATCTCTGAGGGTGACGAACGATATTATGCATTAATCTGAGACATTAAAAACATAAACACACACTCTCTCTAGACTAGTCAACCAGGGATGATTTGCTCATCGGGACATCTAGCGAGGTCTGGAGACACTTTTTGTTTGTCATCAACTTGGGGAGGAATACGACTGGCATCTAACAGAGACAAGCCAGGTGTGCTGGCAACCAACCTACAATGCACACAACTATCCCCACAGTAAAGAACGATCTGGCCCCAAATGTCAGTAGCATCAAGGCTGAGAAGCCCGGTTCCAGACCACGTGAGAGGTATTTCCAGTCTTCTTCAGAGGGAGCGTTTCTGCTGCTCTGCCTTTCAGGTGACGTGAAATTGGTCCTGATGTTGGGTGAATGGTCATTGCCAGAGATTTCACTGCTCGTTCAGATAACACTGCGAGCCCCTGGAGAGTTCTCCGGGTGAGCAGGAGACACCCCAGAGCATGCTGTGATGCGCTGGGGTGGCACAGTAGTGGGGCGCAGATGGCTGTGGGCAGAGGTGAGCCTGTGCTCACGAACAACTTCGTTCCCACAGCATCTCAAACTCAGTGCCGGCAAACCTTGAATGTTACCCGCCAAGGAAAAGGAATGTGACACAGATGTTCAACACTAGGGAAATCTATCAGTACACTCTGGTCTTCTGGAGTTTCCAGCAACAGACGATCTGACATAAAAATAAAAACTGAAGACACTCCAGTAATGTGGCAAAGAGTTTTAAAAAATAATGGTTCTGGGTAAATCTTTTGTCTTAAGATTTCCTTTAATATTAAAAAATTGCAGTTGTTTTAACATTTTAAAAATGTATATATATTCGAAACACAGAAGTTCAAAATATTATCTTTTAAGATTTCTCTGTTTGTGAAGGCTGCAGGAAGTTAGGCACTGCAGAGGGTGTGGGGCCCAGAATCTGGGTCTGACTCATGACTTTATAAAGATCAACCTTTGCACTAACAGCTCGGTGTGCACAATGATCACAAGTATGCATACATCCTGGTATTCACTTCTCAGTGAGAAAATGGATTTTGGCTTTGAAAATGCTTTCCAAAATGTTTATTCGCAGCTGAAGTTGTTGTTCCCCTACAGGCATTTAAAAGTGTGGGAAAGGAACATGCCCAGACCAGACTCCAGGGTGACCTGAGAAATGCAAAGCCAGAAACTACTCATCACAAAGTGAATTCTCAGCTACAAGATGCTTCCTACACAGGAAACTAAGTGGTAACCTTGGGAAGGAAGGTTGGCCAAGTATAAAACCAACAGAAGAGAGAAAATGAGTAACTCACCGGGAGTTATTATGATGAATGTTACAGGCCCGGGCCATTAGCACCACAATAATTGGTCGAAAGGCTTTTCCTTTCCCATCAAAGTAGTATTCTGACATCTCCTTCAGTTCTGTTGTAGATATGAATAGTTCCTGAAATAAAGTTTCTCTATGTCAGTATGGCATCATACCTGCACCAAAAAAGCAACGGGCTTTCTTTCGTAAAACTTTGATTTTAGTGTATTCATGTCAGGTGAGAAATTCAGCACTCAGGTCCAACATTGTATGACCACAAACCTGGCTGCCCTGCGGCTGGGCCATGAGCGGGGCCTGGCTGGCCCCCGCCTGCCCCAGTGACCCCAAGAGACAACAGGCGTGGCAGGGAAGCACCAGGTGGCCCAGTGACAGCTGGACAGAGAGAGAAACAGAGCTGGCTGCAGCTTGGAAGACAGAGGGGGAGGACAAAGACGGGAGTGTGGGAGCCAGTGAAGCAGGAGGCTGGGGGGTATCGGGGTACCAGGGGCCAGAAGTCAAGATGGCGGCCGGGCAGGAGCACAGGCTGAGTCTGGCTCAGCCATTTAACCACAGACGAGCCAAAGGTTCACAGAGAAAGTGTGAGACACGGTTTACCTGATGGGAAGGAGCTTACAATTGAGTTGGGGAAGCAAACTTTTAATATGAACTATTCAGTAGTTATACAGTGGTATAACTTGAACAATTAAATGAATTAAAAGTTCAGAGAATGGGGAGATCAGTGTGGATGAGAAAAACCGAACATTTCATGGAGGAGATAAGCTTTGACCGGGGGTTAAAGGATAAGGAGGATTTTGATTTGTGAAGAGAAGGGGGCATGTGTTTCTTGTCTCTGCCACCAGGGACTTACTGGGGTAAACAGAGCTGTTGTCCCGGGAGCGGTGGGAGCTACCTATGGACCCACAGCCCCTGAGGCTCTGAGGAGAACCCTAAGGCAGGGGGACTGACAGCAGGGGAGGAGGACGAGGAGGGGAAGGGAAAAGCTGGGTCGAGGGTGCTTCCGAGGTTCCTGGGTGGCAACCTTCAATCAACAAGAAAAACAAGAGAAAGAACAACTCGTAGGGGAAAGTAAAGCTTCAGATCTGTCAGTTTGCGACCATCACGGACACTCCATGGAGCTGCCCAGTGAGCAGTCAGATGTATGTGTTTAGGAGAGAGAATTCAATCCGGACCAGAGATATTATCTGGGACTCATAAGCATGGAAGGGGTAAACTGAAGACACAGAGAGAGAAGGGGCCAAAAGAACCCCAGGGAATGGGAAAACAAAGGGGGTGGTGAGGAGGGGTCGAGAGGGACCTAGGACGCCAACTGAAGGATGGCCAGGGTCAGAGCCAGGAAAGAGCAGAAGACAAGGGATGGGTGTTGCGGAGGCGAGTGGTCACCAGCGTCCAGTGTTGAAGGAGCCCAGGAAAATACAAACTGGATGTGCCGCTGGATTTAGAGCCACTGATGACCTGAGCAAAGGCGCTTCAGAGGCGAGAGAGGCTGGAAAGGAAGGCCCACTGAGATGGTGGAGTAATGGGGAAGGGCAACAGAGAGAGGGAGTGGGGCACATGGGATGGGGATGGGCGGGACTCGGGGCCAAGGCTGAGTCCTTTAAAAGATGGACAGGAAGAAGCTGGAGCATCTGAAATGGATCTGAGACAGAATGAAGAGGGCGAGTCTGCAGATAATGAAGAGGACAGGGAAATACAGATGGGGTTCCTAGAATGCCAAGGAGGAGGCAAAGGGGATGGGACTGTCACCAGAGGTCCAGGGACTACAGTGGAAAGAAGGGAACACTGACTTCCCTGGGTGGGAGGAGGAGGCAGGCCCGCAGCCGGCCCAGACTGTCGGTGACACAGAGCAGGCGTGCAGGGAGTTCCTCCTTCATGGCCTCTGCCTGGCCCACCAGAGAGGAAGTGGCGGTGCTGAGAAATCAGGACAGTGGGGTGGGGGCTGTGGGGGGAAAGCACAGAACCCTGAAAGGGAAGGAAGTCGACGGGGGACATGTGACTACTTCAGGGCAGCATCTGAGAACCCACGTGAGGTTGGGGACCACTGAAAATTGGGGGGATAGGATGATTAACGAAGAAAGGCCTCTTTGGGGGCAGCCTGGCACTGATACCCAGAACTGGAAGGAAGACAGGAGCAGGAGTCACCGGTGGCTTCAGGGCCTCACCAGGCCTGGAGCAGGTGATGATTTGGAGAGGAAGGGTTAGAGAGGACTCTATGTGCTGCCTGTACCTGCACCTGTGCCTCCCCCCCCACCTAGTTTCCCAACTCTGGCGTCACCCCTCACTGGATGGTAACACATATTGCATCCTCCACGTTGCCCCATCCTTGTTGCTCAAGACACATTTGAAACTTGACATTCGTGAGTCAAGTCTGCAATGGCACAGCCCACGTCTGGAAGTCTGCCCTGTTGTCTCGTAGTTCTAAGAGATCAACATTACTTCACAGCATCGCAGAAATAGCTTACCTTCCTGATGTCCTCATACAGACCTTTCAAGTCTCTCCAACCAAGTTTAAAAGGATCGGTGTACCTCTCACCGCTCCGTGTCTTACTACAGCAGCACGCTGCTGGTGTCGTGTGATGGAACCTGGAAGCAGCAGAAATGCACACAATGGAAGACAGCGCTATTTTATTACGTGAGACAACTTCATTTTTAAGTAAGAATTATATACACCCATGCATATACATGTAACAGAGTCAGATGATGGAAAACTGAAGCCCAGATACTTACTGGAAATTAAGCATTGATACAAAAAGGTCATTATAACTTAGAAAAACATACAGAATTTC
Source organism: Camelus dromedarius (assembly GCF_036321535.1). Classification (NCBI taxonomy): domain Eukaryota; kingdom Metazoa; phylum Chordata; class Mammalia; order Artiodactyla; family Camelidae; genus Camelus; species Camelus dromedarius. The sequence continues at coordinate 13,474,617 of NC_087461.1, forward strand.
ATTCTTGCTCAACGATACACTGATAGTATATTTTTTATAACCAGGACCTTGGAACCCACAAAATCAAAGAAAGACTAAACTATGTTCATTGTGCTCTGAGTTTATTTTAAATTTTATTGTACAGTCAGGCTTCTGTATCTGCGAGTCTCGCATCCATGGATTCAACCAACCTCAGACTGAAAATTTAAAAAGTTCCAGAAAGTTCCAAAAAGCAACACTTGAATTTGCTACGCTCCAGCAACTATTTACATAGCATTTACACTGTATTTACAACCATTTGCATAGCATTTACATTGTATTAGGTATTATAAGTCAAATAGGGATGATTTAAAGCATAAGGGAGGATGTGCATGGTTTATATGCAAATATGACACCATTTTATACAACAGACTTGAGCATCTGTAAATTTTGGTATCTGAGGGGAAGGGTCCTGGAACCAATCTCCCATGGATACTAAGGGATGACTGTATTCTCATTTTTTGAAAACGCAGAGATCACATAGAGCAAGTACTGTGGGGCTTAGTTAAACAACGTTCAGTGTGGTAGACCAGCCCACCACAATTCAGAACAGAAATATACTGGCAATGTGACTAATAATTTTAGCAGGTGCAGTATGGATATAAACTTACCGTGATATACTATACATAATTGGAAAGGCAGATGTTAAACTCTTCACAAGATTAAAATAGGACACCTATAAAATAAAAGTATTAAGAATATGTGTGAAAAACTTTAAGACTAGATTTTTGCAAGAATATCCATGAAAAATTTGTTTATAACACTAAATAAAAACTCCCATAATTTATAATAAGTGTAATCTTTATCTTTTAGTTGTCCATTTAGAGACTGCAGACTTGACAAAAATGTTTTCTCTCGTTATTATAAAAGTAATATTTGTCATAACAGAAAATAAGAAAAAAGCAGAAAAACCATTTATAATCTACCCCTTCCCCTAAAGAACACTCCATAATCATATCTATCACTTCCTTTAACTAAGGCTGGGCACTAAGTAGTAAGGATTAGTGTGATTTACACTCTCTTAAAGTCTTAAATTGGTTTAAAGCAAAGAATAATCAAGACCCCCAAAGCATCAGCCCAGGTTGTGGGAAAGAAAGGATTTCAATGTTTAGGAAGAAATTCACAGGTCCACAAACACTTCCTATTTTAAGTTATTGGTCCTAAAGATACTTGGAAATGATACTTTTTGAAAAGTCATGTTAACAAACAAGCAAGCTCAGTATCACATTTTGGTAACATTAGAACAACAAAAGACTGCGTTTTAAAAGATTGAAAGGTGGTGACCGCAAAGAGTAGTCCCAGCAATTATTGTGCACTATTAAGAACCAGGAATTGTGGCAGGCACTGGGGACCCAAAGATTACAGACAGCCAATCTCGAAGAATTCAGGGACACAGGCATTTCAGAAGTTACTAACTTACTAATTAATGCGGGAAGGGCTCTTACAGAATACTGGAAACCACTTTGACAAAGGATGGATTTAGCACAAGAAAAATAAAACGAATCCACTCTATTAGTGATCCTGTCTCACAACGTGCTTTTACGCTGACACTTACAACCACTTGTTCTTATAAAGCCAGGGAACTTGAAATTCTTGAAAAACTGCTAATACAGATGTTTACATTATATCAAAAGGAAAAAAGCACCTACAGAAACTGTGTGCATTATGTGCTTCCACTGAAAATGTATACACCGACACAAATAAAATCCACAGAGAACAAAGTTTGAAAGTGTATAAGCCAGGATATTAAACAAAAGTTATTCTGGAACAAATAGAATTGTGGGAGTTGTTTGTTTTATTCCATTTTCTGGTTCACATTTGATTTTTCTCTAGATTGCTTTAGACCTATTAAAATGACAATAGAGGCTCACTTTATCAGGCAGGTGGTGGCCAAAGAAGATAGTCTGAGTTCTGTTCTCACCATTGCTTTTCATATTCATTAGACCAGTAAGAATATTTATTACATCCCAGGTATTACAATGTCCCAAGAAAACAAAGTGATAAGCCTCCTGGTTGATTGATTTTTTTTTTTTTTTTACTGTTTTATGACAATTAACCTTCTTCTTTCAGCTTTCATGGGTAAATGAGTCACATGAATTCAGTATTTTACTAGAATACTTATTCAGTGTGAGACCTGACCTCTGACCTGGGGTGAAGGGTTAAAACCCCACAGCTAACAGAGTGCCCTGAAGCACAGGCGGTAGAGCCGTGTAACCTGTTAGAGAGCCTGCTCTCTGGAAGGTGGATCTTGGCTCAAATCCCAGGATTTCCTGGCGGTTACCATGCAACATCTTTCTGTGGATCGTATCTACTCAAAGAAACGCTGAGGTTAATGGAAAGCTCCTGGCTGTATACATTTAATATGGTATCTACTCAATCAAGCTGTTTTGTATGGGAAGAGTACCTTCAGGCAATGTTTTCCAAAGTGAGGTTAGAGATGCACTGAAGAGCAGTAAACTATTTATTAGAAGGGAGCCAGGGAACTGGAGTCACTCAGTGCGCCACTACCAGCACGAGGAACAAGCTTTTCCAATTCAGGTTTTGTGCCTTCCCATCACATACTCTGCTTGAAAGCCAACCTTGCCTCCCTCCCACGAATTTACTTGTTGAAAAGTGCAAAAACGCTGAGTAAGAATCAAGACATGCTGGCAAGGGATTTGGCACAATCAAACGCTGGTTTCCGTCCTATTACAAGACGTGTGAACACTACCAATGGAGAAATCTGGGGAACACACCAACATCAGGAAGGGTGGAGCTGCGTTGGTGGAGCCGGGCACGGCTTTACTGTTGTTGCTCTTTGTCCCTAAGGACCAACTAGCCAAAGCACACGTGGCTGAGGCAGACCAGAAAGCTCATGTATCAATTTATAGTGAAAAATGCCATGGATACATAAATCAGAAATACATGGTATTGGCATCATCAGCACAGTCCCTCCTTGTGGTCATTAAGGCAGACGCAGAAGACCTGGAGCATACTGTCTGCGGTAAAGCACCCTTTACGGGGCTGAGATAATTGCTTGCTGGGCATGGAAGCAAAGGAGTATCAAAGAAAGGAAGTACCAGTGACATCAACGGTGGGAGCGCCTACCTCTCCAAATAACGTCCCCATGTACGCTACTAGAAATCTTTGAAGCCTGGCTAGGACAGTACTGAAATGGATCCCAGCAGACTCTTTATCCCATCTTCTCTCTTTACTGTCTAGTCTATAGATTAGCCCAGCTGCCATTCTCTCTCCAAATATCTATTTTGGATAAGTTGTGACATGTACACCCATATGTATCCAAAAGCAGACATTCCGAAATGCAACAAATTTCATATTGGAGAAAATGGTGTTTGATGGGTACAGGGAACTGTACCAAATCTGACTGAAACGGAAGAGTCCTAAATGAAATACACTTTTTTAAAAAATGAGCCTTTCAGGAGAGGATATAGCTCAAGTGGTAGAGTGCAGGCTTAGCATGCATGAGGTCCTGGGTTCAATCCCCAGGACCTCATCTAAGAATAAATAAGTAAATAAACCTAATTGCTGCCCCCTCCTCCCCAAGAGCCTTGTGGATGAGAGTTGAATCCATACAAGTACTCTATGACCGGAAAAGTCTTTAGAAAGGACAGTGAGTTCTTAGAATTTGCGTGGTTACGCTAAACAGTAGGAGCTTAGGCTACGGGCACATTGAGAATTAATCACTACAAGGTGCGGAAAGGACTCAGAGCCATAAAAACTTGTCAACATTCAGGAGCTAAACTGATCAGAAGAGGGAGAAAAAGGAGATGGAGCCCAAAGGTAGGAGGTAGCAGGGGAGAGCGTCAAGGAATCATGGTTAGTGCTTGGACACTGATTCTGTTTCAAGAAGGCACAGGTGGGCTTAAAGCTCAAGGTTTCTCCAGTTGCGACATCCTCAGGCCTCTTCTCCTTCCAGTACCCTTCTACTCCGTCCAGGTTTGCCCTCCCTCCGAAGCAACTACCGCACGACTGAAATACTGTCCACTCTAAGCACCAGCCCTGCTTTCTCCACGAGGCCTTTTCCGCCTAATCCGAGGCTCCCCAGATCCGAGGAGCTCAGATCACCTTTTGCTCTAAAATCCCAGTTAAGTTCCGTCGCCCCCGAAGCCCTGGCTGTAACTCGAGAGGAAAGCGCTGCCCCCGGTCTCCATGCTTTACTCCTCCGTATCCCAGGGGGCAAGTGGACCACTCCTGCGTTTCCCAGAGACCTGGATCCTCACCGCCCCGTCCCCAAACCCCAAGTGCTCTCCTGTCCCCAGGACACCGCTCTGCAGCCCGGCGCAGAGCGCCTACCCCTCAACTCCCGTTCCCGGGGCCCCGCCAGCCCCGGGTCGCGTCCCAGCGCAGCCCCGCGCGCCCCGCAAGCCGCTCGCGCCCATTCATTCAGCCGCGCCGCTGTCATTGGCGCCGTGACCTCTGTGCCCGGCCGCGGCGCGCGCTTCCCGGCCTCACCTGCGCGCGGGTGACATCGGCGGCGGCGGCGGCGGCGGCGGCGGCGCGCGGCCCGGACGGTCCCGCGCGGCCGGGGCACCCGGGCCCCAGGCTCCGCGCCTCCGGCCTCCAGGAGCAGCCGTGCCGCCACCGCCACCAGCGAGAGGCCATGGTCCGAGTCTGAAAGTCGCGGCAGAGCGGCAGCTCCGCCTCTGGCCCGGCGTCCCCTCCTCCCGGGACCCGGAGCAGGAAGTTCGGCCCCGGAAGGGCTTCGGCCCCGTCGCCCCCCCCCTCCTCGCTGCTGCCCGGGCGTCCTCTGCGCGGACTCTCGGCTGCCGCTGGCCCGGGACTGACCGCGGAGCCGCCGAGGGCTGCGCTGCGGCGGGCGGCTGGACCCCTCGCCCCACCACGGGCCGCCGGCCGGGGAGAAGCCAGCGTGACCTTCCTGATGGGGAGCGGCCTCTCCCGACCCCGCCCTGCCCGAGCCTCCAACAGTCAGGGCGAAAATGCACCCTTGGCCGACCGCCTGCCGCCAGAAGTGCCACACAGGGCGCCCAGCGAGCCGTCACGAACTTTCCTTCTGCGAATCTAGGGAGAAACGGGACGCAAAGAATCGGGTTCCTGTTTTGCTGTCTAATCGGAAGGCTCCGGCTTCCCCAGCTGCTTCTCTTGGGTGTCACTTGCCACGACTTCGTCGTCTGCTCCTTATGGCCACCTGGCCTTGAAAGAAGTGCCTGCCTTTTACTTCTTTCCAGCAACAAGTCAAACCCCGAGCAGGGCTGTTGAGAAGCAGCTAGATTAGCCGACTCCCTGCTCTGAAAAGCTGATGGGTGTGTCATGGCCCACTTTGGCAGTCTGGCTCACGTGTGGATTTGTGAGTCCCGCTTAGTGGATGTACTGAGCTGTATGAAGTTGTTTGATTTTGGTAATGTTACCTTTCACATGTCCAAGCACAGAAAAACCAAAAACTGCGGAAATGGAAGTTTGGAGCAAAGAAAGCTTAATTAATTGGGCAGAGCAAGGAGAATGAGTGGCTCATGCCCCTGAAACTCCCAAACTCCCCCAAGGGTTTCTAATGATCCTTTTTAAAGGCCAGCTGAATGAGGGGCAGCCCAGTGTATGTGATCAGGTGCACATAATTCTCTGGTTGGTTGACGGTGCTCAACCCTTAGGCGTCAGAAGGTCTGGCTCATGATCAAGTAGTTAATTTCTGCCATTTGGTGATAGTTTTAGCATCTGAAAAACTCGGAAAATATGCCTGAAGTACTATTACCTGGGTCCTTCAGAGATGAGCTACAGCAGAGGATATGGGGAAGGGGTCTGTCCCTGGAAGGCCTCAGGGGTGCCTGCCTAATTATAGTTGAACCTACTTGTAACTGGCCCAGGGGTTACTGGAGAATGTCTGGAATAATACCCGATATGTGTTAGAAAGACCTTTGCTTAATTCTACAGCCAGATCTACTCTTATGGTACCGAAAGAGTGTATTTATAACAGAAGTCATGATACAATTAATAAATGCGCACACACAAAACCAATCAAAGAAAGTGTAAGCATTAGGGATATCCTCAAAAAGTTCACTTACAAGAAAATAGACCAGCAAACAGGCAACTGAAGTTCTATGACACTTTTTCTTTTCTTCAGACCCATGTGTTTTTTTATTAAAGAGTGCATGTACCCATACAGCTGAGCACATTATATTTAACATTTTGTGGGTTTTTTTTCACTGAATGAAAGCCTATAATAAACTATTAAACTAAGTCAATTTTATTGAGTCCCCCCCCCCCCCCAATATTGAAGAATATTATGTAAAAGATGTGTCAGGTACTTAACGGACAAAAGTTGTTAATGTGCACCTGTGGCTTATCTTGATCTAGATTTACATGTTAAGAAATATCCGACAGGTGGAGTTTGCCAAAATAGAGATTTAACACGTGTACTTGCAACAATCCTGTGACTTACACGTTACCCTCTGCCCTAATTACAGGTGGGGAATAAGTGTCTTGCCCAAGCTCACGTTGTTGGCAGATAGAGCGTTACACAATTTTGTTAGGCTGTTTTCATCTAGAAATTGTTTACCCAGATTGAAACAAAATAACCCGTCTCTTAAAAGATGTAATATGGCAAGGCTAAGTAGGGAAAGCAGGTGCAATTCATGAAGGATTCCAACATTAAGTAGTAGTAATCATATTATTGAACAGCTTTAGAGTCTTCTTTTTTCGCTAAAATTAAACATTTTCCCCTGCTATTTCATTCTTTATAATGTGACACTTTTGATGATTGCATAGTATTTCTTTGAAAGGATATGTAATGTTTACTGGGTCACAGGGAACTGATACTTTACATTATCTGTCATGTCTTGGCAGATCTTTAAAATTTAGCTGAAATGGAATTTGAATATTCTCTCCATTCAAGTAACTCAGAAAAATGCTGTTGAGAATCACAAAATGGTGATTTCTAGAGTCCTCTTGGAATTTGTCTTATGCCAGCGGGGATAAACATCCTTCCTCTCTACCCAGTTGATAATTATTTTGGAAAAGGCTCATCTCAAATAAAATCAAACAGATCCAGCTTTCTGGGATGTAGGTTAAGCACACCTTCAGGCCTCAATTCTTGTCCATTAAGTTAGGAATATGTTTGAATTGATGGTTTTGGAGTCTGGGAGGTCCATAACAACCACATCCCTCACTTTCCCTTCGTGAGTCCCCTGGGTCTTACTCTCTGAGCCCTCTTGATCCACAGTGGTGGGTTCCAATGCTTCAGAAAACTTTAGTGCACCTTACCAGTATATTTTGGTTTTAAAATCTGAGTTTGCTTTTTTGTTTGCTTTAAATGTCAGTTTAGAGCTTACTTTTACCCAAATATTACAACATAAGATTAATCATTTTTTAAGTAGAAAATAACACATTAGCTATTATTTAGTTTCTACCCACTTTAAGAAGATTTTGAGGCCTTTTACGTTTAAAAAGAGAATAAAACACTTTCATCCCAGATTGACCATTCCCCAGATGCCTTCTCAGGAGCCAGGGGGATCAACATACAGCCTCTATCTGATTCTCTCAAAACTATGGAAACTTGGCTAGGCATACTTTTGATCAAGCAGTGAGTCTCAAATTGAATTCACTCTACCTGTTTTTTCCTTTTCTTTCTTTCGATTTTTGTGAAAGTCGTGGAGGTCACTGAGGTGGTGATGGAAAGTATGTCAAAGATCAACAAGACTTTAGAAGGCCTAGGATTTTTAAAAGGTCAAGTATGTTATAAAATAGAATTGATATTGCATTAGATTTACAGACTGATAGTTCTAAAAATACCATCTTCAGGAAAAAACATTTAAATTTTTATTAATTTGACACTTTGGAACGTAACATAAAACTTCTTTAGTTAACTTGAAATGGAAGGGAAAATCCATCGAAGTGGAAATACATAGGAAAGGTAGGTCCATTTAGGTAGATATTCTAAATTCCATGTTAGATTAAGGATTACAGGTGTACTTGAGCAACAGGGAGATTTTTGCAGTACTTCTAGTCAGAATACTTCAATATTGTATCTAAGAATGGACAAAATGTCATGAAAACAAAGTAACAAACATGCAGTTGAGGTTAGCAATGATTATATCCATCATCCAAAAATATTTATAAGTTCTCCTTACGACATGTTGCCTCTCTTTTTCTGCAAAGCTTTCATGAGATCCGACATGAAATCTTGCTCCCCGCCTCCCCCGCTGGGTGGTCCTGGGTTCTCCTGCCTCTTTGGGGGAACTGGAGGCCTTTTGACGACCATCGGGGGCTTCTCGGCAGACTCCGGGGTGAAGGCGGGTGGGGGAGGCGGCGGCGGCGGTAACGGGTACCCCGCATCGCCCACAAAAGAGGGCGGTGGGGGAGGCACGAAGTCCGGGGGCGCGTCAAAATCGGGGGGCGGTGGAGGGAGCTCGTCGTCCTCCAAGGGTGGCGGTGGCGGCGGCGGCGGTGGCAGGAGGTCGTTGGGCAGGGCGGAGAAGCCGGCGGCCGTGCCCTTGGCCTTGGGGGGCATCCCCGGGCTGCCGCTGACATCTGAAGACCCTCGCACAGGAGCGGGTGGAGGCAGGCTGGACTTCGGGAGGGGCTGGGCCCTGGGCGCTCCCAGGGCTGGCTTCTGGTCCTTCAACAAAGAGAACAGCATTATTCTTGACCACACGGCCACGTGGAGGTGACATTTCCTTGGACAGGGGAGCTCTCGGGATTTAAGAAGCATCTGCCCCCAGGGGGAGTCTCAATCCCTCAGTCCTGGAGATGCCAGGTTGTTCTTAAGATAGCTCATCTTTGCTTTGGGATAGAAGGACTCCAAATGGCCTTTAACATTATTATTTAATATTACTACCTGCTGCTAATCTACCCTGTCTTATTCTGTCAATGGAAGCCCTTGCCCTATTCAGCAAGGTGTTTATTTAGATTATACAGGTGTCTCCTCAGAGCTGCCTTCTACAGGAGTTACCAGTGTCTTTAAAAGGGCTCTTGTGGTGCAGGGTTTATCTGGTTGTGGGTTACCTCAGTCTTTACCCTACAGTCAGCCTAGAGCAACTCCAAACGGAAGCATATTGGCTCTTTTGGAACACCCACTCAAGCCTTGGTTCCCGAGACAAGCCACCAGGGTCCTAGGCAAACACAGATGTCACATTTTTCTTGGTCTGAGTTGAGCTGGTTGTGAAGGGCAGTTGTCAGGACCAGGTGTCTGAAATTATTTTGCTCCTGTACCATCTCCTCAGGGGCAGACAGATGGTTAAGGAGCTTCCCCAAATCTCTCACAAATCTCCTGGCTTAATCGTCCTACTTTGATCAGCACAAAGATGGAAGGGAAAAAGAAAACAGAAAGCGTTCTCTCTGGACTACAGGTCATCTTCGTGCAAACCTGAGCACAGAGGCTCTCTCTCCTGGTGGGGATGGTTCTGGCTCTTGCATCACTGCTTCTGTACTTGCACGCTGACAACCCTTCCCCAGGGCTGTGGGCAAGGAAGGAGCCAGTTCTATGTTTCACTCCTTCAGAAGTAACAGCTTCCAGGGAGGAGGTGGGTAGACCAGGAATCTGCACACTTGATCCATAGTCTTAGATTTACTTTCTCTTAACTGTGTGAATGTCAGCTGGCTAATCTGGTATAAAATGAGCACCATAATCCCTATTATTATCTGTATCTTAAATGCATAATGTGGTCAGGTGAGATAAATATATGAGTGGGTTCTGAAAACTAAAATTATGTTGCATGTGCTATTGGCAGAGGCTAACAGAGGGCTCAGCCCTTCATCTGCCAACAGTGGAATAGATATTAATAAATTATATTTATATAATGTAACGCACCTGAGAATTTCAGGCAGCCGAATTGAATCCCTGTTTTAGTGATAATTATCATTGTGATTTACATTTTATCAGGCTTTCATTGTATTTCTTTCTTTGCTTAATAACCTCTTACCACTGAAGATTAAATTTAGAAGTTTTTTTCTCCCCTAACAAAGTGCCTTCTGATTGAGTTTATTTTATTTAGTTCAACTGCTTAGCATGATAAGAAATTAACTGGTGATATATTTAAAAAAATTTTTTGATCTGGCCCTTTGGGAATTGGTGTTCACACATAGTTAAGTGATTTCTATTCTGATTTTTTTTTTTTTTTTTTTGCTTTCAGCATTTAAAGATGTTTCTCTTCAGCTGGCATTACAGAAACCATGAAAATAACAATTGCTCAAAGTACACTGTGTGATGAGATTGTCAGACTTGAGGAGCTAACAAGAATATTAGAGAAACACAGCTTTTCATGGTCTACCATGGTTCTCAAAAATTACAAGAAGTTCAATAAAAGCAGGATTTGATTGTTTCCACCACTGGCTGATGAAAGGGGAGAATGAGGTGGAAAACTACTGCAGGGACAGCTAGGATTATGCTGAATTACACATGAGAATCTTCAGTGGAAGCTGTGTAGTCAATTCAGATGTTACCAATGATCACTCTTAGCTATAATTTTTAGATTAAAATGAATCTACATTAATCTCCTCTACTGAAAAAAAGTTATGGAGAATGTTATACCAATTTGGCTATTATTTAAAAATGTTCTCTCTTCTCCATCACTCTGAGGATGTATGTAGAATATTAACAGAAAAATACAAAATGCACATTTTATAGTGGAACCCTGTTAGTACTCTTGTAATCTGGCTTGGGGTCCAGTTAGCATTTAACAAAGGACTTCTGACTAATGAGTTGATCTAATTTATTCAGAAAAAATAAGTAAAAATCCCAAGCACTTAAAATGCAGATGCCAGTTTTGAAGAGTGCTAAAACCACTCGACTAAACAAACAGTCACTTCAGTCAAAATAAGTGTAGCTAAACTAAAAATAGTTATCAATCCTCAGAATTAAAGAAAAAATTCTTACATTTTCCCGAAGCTGTGTAATAATAGTTGGTTTTAATTTTCCATTCTAGCCTATGTAACTTAAAGATTAAAAAAAAATATATACAGAGAGAGAGAGCAAGAGCACAATTATCTAAATGAAATGATGGTGACTTTTGAATTGTTGGGACTGTATTTCCTCTTTTCAAAGGAGCAATCATTAGAACACAGCTCCTGGGCTTACAGAGCACAGTCTGTTAGAAGTGGGTCAGGTACTTCCTGGTCTTACCTTGGGTGGTTCAATGTGTCTCTGTGCTTCTCCGAGAACTGTACTCATAGAATGTGCCGCCTGGGGAATCTGACCATTGGCCTGAGTGGTGCCTGTTTTAATTAAAAGGGAGGAAGTGAGCCAAGAAAAGTGGGCAAGGTGGAAGGTTACATTAGGGGTATGGGATTAACAGATACACACTTCTATACATAAAACAGATAAGCAACAAGGATTTACTGTAGAGCACAGGCAACTATATTCAATATCTTGTAATAACCTAAAATGGAAAATAATCTGAAAACAGTATATAACTGAATTGCTTTCCTGTGCACCTGAAACTAACATAATATTTTAAATCAATTATACTTCAATTAAAAAAAAAAGAATAATGGCAAGTTATTTTCAACATTCTTGAAAGTTAAATTTGAAAATACAAAGCAATTCATGTCTCCAAAGCAAAAGGATTCGTAGGTACACAGGGCTCACCCCAAGTCTGAGGTTCTCTGACAACACTTCATGAGATTCAGCAAAAGTTTCAGGGAAGTGAGTGCTTTATGGCAAGCCACAAAATCTGGATTAACTAGGGTCTTAGAGAATAGTATGTTCTGCTTTTCAGGACTTTTTGGGTAATTGGAGAATAAACCTGGAAAACTTCCTTTTTAGAAGGATTCTCATTGCTGAAGATTTTTCTGAAATGGATGGACCCGGTTGCACACTCTGCTGCACACAGGAACAACTTTGAATGTTACCCTCAACAAAAAGTACTTTGGGCACAAAAACAGGAGGCAGAGGTGACTGAGCAAAAGGTGCAGACCCCTAATATATCCTGGAATTAGATTTTTTTCCCCCCTGAAAGTCCTGATAGGCACTTACTTTCCTGCCTTTTTATTTGCTCTTTTGCACAAAAGTGTGCCTCACCATTTTGAGAGTCAGACAGAAGAAGCTGTATGTTGATCTCCATGGCTCCTGAGAGGGCATCTGGGGGAGGTCAGCCCGCCCTCCACACACCGAGGCCGTTTCTCCCACGACTGAACTGCCTCTCAGCCCCTGACATCAGGTCTCCTCACTGAGTGAATCTGAGGTTACTTTAGCTCTGCTCAGGACCAGCTATCCTGCCAAATATTTATGAAATGACTGTTTACTTGCTTCTTCAAATATTTCCCCAATATCTGGAGAAACCCACGAATCTACAAAATAGTTCAAGGAAGGTTTTAAGGACTTCAGGAGTCTGGGAAGAAGGGAAAGTCTGAGAAGGAATCAGATACTTCCACAAGTCTCAAAAGTCTCTCTGGACAAATTATTAAACACAAAAAGGAAATTGCATAGGAGAGAAAATTGGAAAGCACCTTAACCAAGCAGCTAAGGGGCATGGAGACACCATATGCCTCCAACTGGGATACCCGGGGAAGGACCCAGAAGCCTGGCCCTGCCCCCAGTGCAGTACCTGGGCTGAGTTATGAGTAAATGCCAGACACATCCAAACTGAGGGAAATTCTGTAACATAAATGGTCCTTGTTCCTTAAAAAATTGTTACTGTCTTGATGGACAAAGAAAGGCCAAGGAAATGTTTCAGATAACAGCAGACGAGAGAGACCTGAAGAACCACAGCAGCCATGAGTGCTTCACACGTAAACCGACCCACCGACCTAAAAACTGGACTCTGAGCAATCTTTGTACCAACCCCCTGTCCTGGCTCCCTACCTGTCCTCCGCAGGTACCTATTAGCCTGAATTTCTTTTTTTTTTTTTTAATCATTCCCTTATCTTTTAAAAAAATAATATCATCACATAGGTCTGCAGAACACAATCCTGGATGGCAACTGTGCCAGTAAAGAGCATCACTGTAAAGCATCTTTGAGACAACTGGCAAAACTGGAAGACGTGGACTGTGGTTTACGTAAAAAGTCTACCAACATGAAACTAAATTTTCTGAATTTGAGAACTGTACTGTGGATTGTAAGAGAACAGCTTTATCTTGTTTTAGGAAATACAAAGGGAAGATTTAAGGGGCAAAGTTACATGACGTAGTCAATCTTCTCTCAAGTGGCTCCAAAAAAAAAAAAAATAGTAAATGCTGGAGAGGGTGAGCAGAAAACGGAACCCTCCACTGCTGGTGGGAGTGTAAATGGGTGCTGCCACTATGGAAAACAGTATGGAGACGCCTTAAAAACTAAAAACAGAGTTACCATGTGATCCAGCAATTCTACTCCTGGGCACATATCCAGATAGGACAAAAACTCTAATTCAGAAAGACACCTGCACCCCAGTGTTCACAGCAGCACAATTTACAACAGCCACGACATGGAAGCAACCTAAATGTCCATTGACAGATGACTGGATAAAGAAGATGTGGTATATTTATACAATGGAATACTACTCAGCTATAAAAAAGAATGAAATAACGCCACTAGCTGCAACATGGATGGACCTAGAAACTATCATACTAAGTGAAGTAAGTCAGACAGAGAAAGACAAATATCGTATGACATCACTTATATGTGGAATCTAAAAAAAAAAGATACAAATGAACCTATTTACAAAACAGAAATAGACTCTGAGACATAGAAAGCAAACTTATGGTTACTGAAGGAGAAAGCCGAGGAGGGATAAATTAGGAGTGTGGGATTAACAGACATACACTACTATACATAAAACAGATAAAATGACAAGGTCCTACTGTATAGCACAGGGAACTATATTCAATTCCTTATAACCTATAATGGAAAATAACTTGAAAAAATAACATATAGATATACATATATATATCTGAATCACTTTGCTGTACACCTGAAACTAACACAACATTGTAAACCAACTCTACTTCAATTAAAAAAAAAGAAATAATGTCTATGGACAACACATGGAGAAGGGTGGATGGAGAGAGAAAATGACACAGCAAATGTGACAAACATTCAGCATCGTTGCTCTGGGTCAAGAGTATATGGAAATCCTTTGCATTATGCTAGCAACTTTTCCATAAGTTTGAAATTATTTCAGAACAAAAAGATATTCATGTCCATTTATGCAGTTAAAAAACTGGAACAGGCTGTAACAACTTGCACTGTCAGCTTTTTCACTGTGACACGTGTGCTCCCCAGTCAGCAAGAACCGAGCTGCCCCCCTCGGCACGTCTGCTTGGTGCTGTCAGGACATACACCGCGTGCCACGTAAACACCACATGTCTCTAAGGCTTATCAATGTCTCTCTCGAATTAGCCAAATCTTTGCTCTGGAGGGTGGGAAGTAAGAGTAAGGCTTTAAGATGTTTAAATTCAAGATTTTTCTTAAGACCTTGAGTGAGATTTCAACCCCTTAGATTCCAAAGTGCTCAACCTTCTCATCTCCTTTGGTCTAGTCTCCTTCCTCTCTTCTCTCTTCTTTTACATATTCAAAATCTTTTCTTTATAGATAGTGTATGATCCTGATTTGTATTTTTAGTAATAACCTCGTGACAATAAGAACAGTACTTTCTTGAGTGAGTTGAACTGTGAACCTTAAGGGAGTTATGGGAACCCCCAGGTTTGTAGCCAGTACGTCAGAAGTGTGGGTGGCCTGGGGACCCCTGAAGTGTGGCTGGCCTCGGAAGAAGGGGCGGCCTTACTGGGACTGTGCCCTTAGCCTTGGGGTCTGAGCTGACACCGGTGGTCAGCATCAGAGATGTACTGCAGGACTCCAGCTGAGGCAAGAACAGGGGACCAGAGCACACAGGGGAGAATTCACCCTTGTTAGGAAGTAACATGATGGACACAGGCTAGGACAGATGCCGATGCACGTAAGCCATGGCGTTTGATGGTGGGCAGTTGATGGTTCCACTTGCTCTGCTGAGAGTAAAGGGGCTGGATGTTGGAAATCTGAGGGGAGTGAAGAAAGTCTGAAACTGTTAGAGAAAATAGGACATTACATTGACTGGGACAAGTTTTCGCAACATGACTGACACGTGGGACTGGAAAATTCTTTGCTGTTCGGGGCTGTCCTGTGCATTGTAGGAGAGGCAGCGTCCCTGGGCTCTGCAGGTTAGATGATGAAGCGCCACCCTAAGCATGAAACCAACAATGTTTTCAGACACTGCCAATCCCCCCGGGGCTCCAAGGCTCCCTTGGTTGGTCCAGAGAAACACAAGAAGATCCAAAGGCAGTGTTAAGGGCCCAGGTGGGGTTGATGACCACAGGTTGTGATCGAATCAATACATCTGTTACATGTAGAGCCTCTAGGAGGAAAGGATGTCCCCCGTCTCACTCCTCGTCCCCTCGCCACCAATTAACCTGGTTCACGGTGGGCGGAGCCACTGTGGGCTGAGGGCCGGGCCCAGCCATTCTGTTCACTTCCTGCCTTCCTTCTCCCCTCCCCCTTCTCTTGCTCCCTTCTTATCTTCTTTTTCTTTAAGTCCCTGGTGTTACAGTTGCCTCTGTCTGGGACTGGTGCTAAGACTCTGATGGAGGGGAGAAAGATGCCCATTTCAGGCTCTGAGCTTAAACCACATGCCCTTGCTTGCTCTACCAGGGAGCCTTGAATTGGGAGTTACAAACACGGCCCAGCTGATCAAACGTATACAGGCTCAGTGGGGGCCCTATCATAATAGCATCTCACAGCAGCCCTAAGCCCCCGGGGACCCTGACATGCACACATACCTGGTGGAGCTAAGGCCCTGGCGAGATGTGTGCTCTGCTTCCACTCCGAGTGGGTGGGCTGTGATTCAGTTCTGACACCTCCTGGAGCTGGCATCACACGCCACAGGTTTAAGGCATAACCTTCACAAGGCTGCCTGCGCTCCAATGCCAGCCACCTGCCACTTCTGACCAGCCCTCTATAAACTGACAGGTTCCCACGGCCCCCTTAGGCTCAGTAATTCACCAGAATGACTCACAGAACTCAAGAAAGTCCTATCCTTAATGATCAGTTTTATTATAAAGGATTCACACGAGGCAAGGTCTGGGAGGGTCCTGGACATGGCGCCTCCATGCCTTTTCCCTGTGGCGTCCGGGCATGTCACCCACCTGCTACGCTGACTTGTTTACAACCAGGAAGCTCCCCAAGCCTTAGTGTTTAGAGTTTTTATTGGGGTTTCATTAAGAGGCACAATTGATTAAATCACCGACCATCAATCATTCCAGTTCTTTCAACGATTATTTATCATAAAGACAATGTGTTTGAATTACAGCTCAGCCACTGAGAAGACAGTAGGTACTAGCTCCTCCCAGCTTCAGTTTTCTCAGCTGTGGAGTGGGGATAATAATTTATACTCTGCAGGATCACTGTAAGGACCAGAACTAATATACACACAAAGCAGTGCAGAGTACCCACTCCATTCTCAGTGTCTTGTCCTCCCTCTGAAAAATACAAACAAGTAGCTGCTATGTTACCACTAAGATGTGCTGCCCAGAGTTGGGTACAAGGCTCTAGCCATGACATCACTGAGGCAAAACGCCAAGGAATGATGCCACCCTTGGTGTGGCCAGTCTGCTGGGCACTCACGAAGCCTGGGACAAACAGCGCTTTTATGCTCTGATGAGACAGTTCCCTACATGCTCACCCTAAACTGGCCATCACCATCTTGTCCACAAGCATATCATGCAGAAAGGGCCCAAGCTCTGCTACAAGTCACTTATAAAGAAATAGATTCAGGTGTGTGCTGTGGGGGAGTGGAGGGATCTCAACCTTGACCATCAGGAGGGTAAGGTATTCTGTACAGCATTCACAAAAGTTCTGTTTTTACCGAATATGTTAGATAAATTTGAACATGAGCTCTGAGCTTTGAACAGGTGTCAGGATTCCTCCCTACCACCTCCCCCACCCCGGGCAGTACCTGTAGAAGGCGGGGCTGGCGGGGCTTGCGGGGCTGCGTTGGCAGTGCCCAGGTTTGTCCACCGACTGGCGAGCCCCGCCCTTGCCATGGCGCGCTGGTAGTTATCATACAGCGTCTTTCCATACTGGAGGAGAACACAGAAGAAGCAACAGAGTGAGGCCTTTAACCCAAATTCTGCATTCAACTGCCATCCACAAATTGAGAGGGGAAAGGACTTCACAACCACTCTTTTTACTCCTTTCCTGAGATTTTTTTTTACGGAAACATATTTTAATTTTAAAAAGTCCACAAGTCACGTTTCCTTATGTTAAATGCTTTCCCAGATGAGCAGAGTTAGCTAATACTCTCAGCCACCCGTTAAAGGAGTGCTGTAGCCATGCCATTTGATGACACGTCTTTATGTAATTCTATCACAGGCTACATCTTGTGTTTCTTAATTACACACTATGCTTGCAAAGCTCTCCATAAATAAGTATCTGAGATCTCTCCTGGGAAAATAAATCCCTAATTCTCAGGTCACTGGAGCGGTTCCATGTGTCTACCACTCTCATCTACTTAAAAAAACCAGTGGGCAAATAAATGAGGTCATATCCTGTGCACTGACCCGTCGATAGTATTGACTCAGTAAGACTGGGGCAGGTGTTTCCCAGGAGCACAAAGACCGAAACCCAGGTTAGGAAGCTGGTTAGCAAATTCGAGATGGGGTGAGCCCCACACTCTCTCACCTTGGCGATCCGTATCCCCGTGACCCACTGACTCAGTGTTCTCGCATCATCACAGCACAGATACTTGATATACTGGGACTCCTTCTGAATCTGGGGATGCTAGAAAAAAGCCATTTCGAAGACCGTTTAGGAACTTTTCCCTCATTCGCACCTTTCAACACTTAAAAAACTCTTAGTGTATGAAATTTCCTGAGACGGTGGCCAAAATTACAGGTAGCAATTTTAGGATTAGGAAGAGGGGTACTTTTTCATATGGGCTAAATTTGGAAAGAATTTAAAGAAATCTGTGACATGATTTATCATAAGCACTTTTAGTCATATTATCAATAATCATTTTCAAATCTGAAAATATTTACATATATATGTATGCATATGTGTAACAGAATCACTTGGCTGTACACCTGAAACTAACATTGTAAGTCAACTACACTTCAATAAAAGATAAGATTTAAAAAATAAAATAAAACAAAACTCTTCAAATATAAATCCAATTGATGGCAAGTAAATCGACAAGGTGGAAAATTAAAGACCAATTATGGACAAGATACAACACTTACTATTATGAAAGATCAGGTTATATTCTCAGTACCCTTTCAGTATAAAATAGGAATACTGTTGGAAATATATTTAAATAATGAAACGTTTAATAAAAATGTTTATTCTTACCATTTTTCCTAATTAAAAAAACCCATTTTCATCCCTGCTTCTTGAACGTTTGAGAGCTGTCACATCTAACATGTCTCTAGCCCCAGAAGAAATCCAAATCGTTTCTCCATTGATCAGATAAGGAAACTTACCTGATGTAATTCTCATGTCAAGGAATGAATGCTTTTGTGATTCCCAGTCAGTCCTAGGGTTATTTCTGCTACCAGGGACTGTCACTTCCTACCCGATTTTTGGCCTCCAGATGGATGGCCCAGAGGAGGGTTATTTTGTGTCTAATCTTATGTGGCAGTGAGCTGGGGTGCTGCCCAGGGGGGTCACCCAGGCCTTGCAGGAGCTCCAGCCAAAGACAACAGTGATGGGCAGAAACGAGGGGGAAAGAAAGACATGGGTTGGTCCCCAGTCATGCAGAACACCCTGCCCTCCTTCTGAGTCCTCCTTGCCCTGTCAGTTCTGTTTTATGTCTCTGTCTCTGACAGATTCTTCTCTCCACGAAGGCAGGAACCATGTCTGTTCACTGCCGAAGACCCCCAGGGCTTAGCCCATGGCTTGGCGTGTGGTCGGTCCTCCAGTCCAGAGGTGGAAACCATTGTTGAGGGAAATAAGCAAGCATAAGATTTCCCATTCAGCCAGAAGGCTCGTGGCCATATGGTGAGGGGCAGGCAACCCAACCAAGGTTCTAAGCTTCTAAGCTGTGTGTCATGTGAATTTTCACGGGTCATTATAATTTGTAAGAAGCTTCACTATATAGAACAATGACTACCACCGTGTGTGTGTGTGTGTGTGTGTGTGTGTGTGTGTGTGTGTGTGTGTGTGTGTGTCAGGGTGGGGGGGTGCTGTGAGACCACCTGTTTCTTCATCCTCCATTTCTCAGAGCCGTTCGTTAATCCTGCTGGGATAAGCATCGTCGGTGGGGGTGTTGCAAGGCTGCTGGGAGGGCAGGGAGCCAGAAGTCATCTTCAGTGGGCAGGGAAGGAGCGAGGCTGTCCGGTTCCTCTCGGAGGGTCCTGCGTGGACCTTCCCACCTCACTTTGCTTTCAGTTCAATTACTGACCTTCAGGGAAATGGCTCTTTTCAAAGCTGACCTCAACCATGGGCCTTGTACCCTTGAACTTCAGTTTGAATCTGAGAAGCAGCATCTGGACTAGTCACCCTAACAGCCAGGCCAGCAAGAGCTGGGGGTTGTGCTGTCTTTGCCCTGAAAGGGTCACAAGACCCACAGAGACTCTGAGCTTGATGAGAGGTTAGTTAATTTTTGGTTTTACAAAAAGAAAACAGGCTTAGAGAGGTTATTGTATATTTTACTCCATAGTCCAGTATACCCTTGGAGTCTCTTCTCCCGCCGCCTAGAATTTCCATGTTCATATTAATTTATTATGCCGAAATTCCAGACTTAAGAAAATCACAGAAAAATTCAGAAATTATAAAGAATTATTATTCCTTTTGGCTCCGGGTTCCTGAATGTTGTCTGTAGTTTTCCATTCTGGCCAGCAGGTGGCAACATGTATCACACATTTCCTCATTTGGGTTCAATGCTTCCTTGTCAATTCTGAATGTTAGATTTCATTTTTGCAAATGTTACTCCAATAATCATCCTCTTTGGGTGATTGGCGAATGTTTCTCCAATAATCATCTGTTAAAACTGAAACTCTCCGTCAACTCAGATCATTAGGCGCAGCAGCAAAAAAAGGATTTGTTACATGAATTAACTGGCAGGTCATAAGGATGAGTACACTGGGGGAGGACATACTTATTTCCTGGATGGGCTGTGACATTCCACACATGCCTGGAGCACATCTATCAATACGAAAAGTCACAAAGCCAAACCAGAAGTCTTTGTCCTTCAGCCCCAGAAACCCAGCTCCCTGCCTTACAGCTACATTCCTGTTCTGACTGTTGTGTAAGAGGGACAAAAACATGGGTCTCTCCAGCAATTTGATGCCTGTGATTGTGAGGCAGGAAGGAAGGGGGCAGGGCACAGCTATTCAAGGAATAACACAACAATTAGCACCAGGATGGTGAAAGATTCAACCACCAGCAGGCCTTGGGGCTCAAGATGGCTGGAGATTTGACTTCTAGCAGAACTTGAGCTTCACTATATGCTCATTGTAACCTCAGCATGGTGAATAACATGCCCGCAGGCGCCAGAACAGTCCCAAGGCTAACGCAAAAGACCGAAGAGTGGGAGGTGGCCCAATTCCTGGGAATCCCAGCCCCTTCCCCAGAGTAGTTGGGATGGTCCCACCTGTAGGCGTGTGAAGTTACCAAGCCCATAAAAAACCGGCACCTCACGGCCGCCTCTTTCTCTCCCTCCTCTTGGGAGACGGCCCGCACTCTGTCTACGGAGTGTGTACCTACTTTTACTCTAATCTGAACACCCAACCCCCACACCTCGTGGCCTTTCTCTTGCCTTTTGCTGTATCTCTCCAAATAAATCTACCTTTACTCAACTGTGGCTTGCTCTTTAAAGGACCCACACTTGGCGGGGCACGTCCCAGGAGCTCAACCGAGGCCTGGGAAAGGGCCCTCCTCACGCCCCACCCCTGTTTTTCCTGCATCAATTGTTCTTAGAAAGCAGCTGTTATTTATTTTTTTCCCTGAGGAATTTAAAACGTTGGTGCCGTTACCTTGGGCTTGTATATTAAAATTTTTTTGGTTTGTTTCTTGGTGCGTGTCCCATCATGTTCCCAGGAGCAGACTGTGAATCGTACTGTGCTTGCAATGAAATGCAGAAAGCAACTGTGTATGTAGACGGATCCACTTCAACAGCACAATAAACAATTTCTTAAGTGTATTCTCCATCCAAATACAGTAAAATGTGGTCATTCCCTTAAACGTAACGGCTGTTGAGCACAAAGCAGAGGCCAGAACTCTTGCCCCTGAGTTCTAACAGCTCCTCCTATGATGAGGAGGTGGGTGTAGAGACTTTGGTTCATTCTCTCCTATGTTAGTGGGGTGTGTCTCCCCGACTTCCTTACATCACCTGTGTGCCCTGACTGTGTAAAGGGGAATTCGGATCAGATGACCCCGAAGGTCTCTTGTGATCCTCAGATTTTCTGATTCTCAGATGAGCTGCCAATGGCCAGGAGACCCCTTTCTGGCTCCCGAGTTAGCGCGGGAACCCTCCAGGCTCCCAGGACATCCTACGGCAAGTCCTTGTGCTTTTTCTCCTGTCATGTCCTGGGACCTTGCCAAGGGGTTTACTTCCCTTGAGCCTTTTGCTGAAAAAAATATTTGCAAAGAGGTTTAAGGAAAAATACTGGCTCTGTGCCACTGGCCAGACTCTCCTGCTATTGGTTTGGTTGCTCCTGACCACAGAGAGAAGCTCCCGTAGGATGTGCCGCACAGCACACAGAGGTGAGGGCGACCGCAGATCATTACTGCAACAAGGGACCTTATAGATCTTCTAAACTTACAAATGGGAAACCAGAGAGGTTAAGCCATTGATCCAAGGCCAAAAGGAGAGGGAGAATCATAATTGAGAACCGAGGGCCCGTGCATCCAACAGGGACCTCTGGGTGCCGAGAAATACACCAATTCTTGGGTAAACAGAGATGAGTGAGGGGCTCTCATACTTAGAAGTGGTGGCTGGGGTGTTGCTGGGGGAGACATAGGTACATAAACAAATGTGGTCACTCTATGAAACAGTCAGGTTCTTAGTAAAAGCTAAGGAGGAAAACAAAGGAAGGCTCTTTGGAAGAGGTGACAGCATGTTATAATACATTTGAGGAACGTGCAGAAATTCTGTGTGGCCAAAACCTGGGAGCCATGGAAGGAAGAGGCAGAAAAGAAGCTGGACAGGAGCCAGAGTCAAGGGCTTTGTGTCCAAACAGCATCTGGAATTTGTCCTCTAGGCAGTGGGCCCATCAGACATTCAGAGCAGCAGAGAATCCAGGCAGCAATGGCGGCTGCGCGGGAGGTGGACGTGGAGTCAGGAGGACCAGATGGAGAGAGGGCTGGATGAGACATTGATGATAAAAACCAGAAGAACATGAGGATGGATTGGATGAGACAGGGAAGAGGAGGGACTTCAAGGATGATTTCTCTATTTCTAGCTTCAAAAAGTCAGTGGGTATGGGGTAGAAGGCTGAGTTGAGTGGAAATCAGAGGAAAAGTGGCCAAAATCTTCAGCGAGTTCAGGAGTTGGACCTGGTGGGTAAAAAGCAGACTCAGGAACCAGAAAGGAATGACTTAGCTCAACTGGATGAGACCCAGATGTGACCTGTGATTGGTTCCAGGACACCAGCAAATACCAAAATCCAGTGATGTTCAAGTCCCTTATAAACAATGGCACAGTATTTGCATATAACCTACACACATCCTATTGTCCACTTTAAATCATCTCTAGATTCCTTAGAATACCTAACACAGTGTAAATGCTACATAAATAGTTGCCAGCCAGTTCAAGTTTTGCTTTTTGGAATTTTCTGGAATTTTTTCCTTGAATATTTTCTATCTAAGGTTGGTTGAATCCACAGATGTGGAGCCCTCAGATATGCAGGGCAGATTGTAATATATAAAAAGGACCCAGCATGGAGCCTGTAGCATGATGGGACTTGTTATTATCATGATCAATATTAATGATAGAACCAGGTTTCTGGGAGCACGTAGGGCTTGACGTGAATTTCTTTTCCTTCCTTCATTCAACAGGTGTGTGCTGAGAATTTACACTGTGTCAAGTTACTGATCCAGCTCTGAAACATACTAGTGAATACAAGAGAAAAGGCCCCTGCCTACAGATGTTTATATTCTACTAGGGGAGAAAGTCAATAAAAATACAGAACACTAAGTGATGTAATTTCAGATTGTGAAGAAAACGTAGCAGAGTAAGGGTAGGGAGTAGGTGAGTGATGGAGTGGAATTCCAAAACTCTCTCTATGACCTTCCTGACGCTCTGCCTCTCAACAGAGCTCAGTAAAGACAAACTTCTTCCCCGGGGCTATTTACTTCCATCTCCCCATCACAGCCACCCTCAGAATGGAGTGAGAAAGAGTTCACAAAGTAGCAACTTTGCAGGGAAGGGGAGCATGTGTCCCAGAGAGAGCACAAACACAGACATGACTCTGGAGTACCAAAGTCCTTTCTTTGGATTCTGGTATCTTTCTTGTGAGTACGCACAGCCTCTTAAAATTTTTTAAAAATTTACTTACTAATTTAAAAAAAATTGAAATATAGTTGATGTACAATATTACTTTAGTTTCAGGTGTACTATCTAGTGATGTGGCACTTGCCTACATTAGGAAGTGATCACCACGACAAGTCTAGTATCCATCTGTCCCCATACAAAGTCACTGCCGTATTATTGACCATATTGCTCGACCTCTTAAGGGGCAGGTCATGTCCCTTCTCAGAGTGTGGTCCCTGGACTGTTAATGTGATGTTAACTTGGTGAACTGGGAACTTGGTGGAAAAGCAAATTCTTAGGCCTGATCCCAGACCCACAGAACAAGGAACTCTATGGGCCCAAAAATCTGTATATTTTTTTTTTTAAGTTTTTTTTCCCTTAAACGGAGGTACTGGGGATTGAACCCAGGACCATGTGCAGGCTAAGCATGCACTCCACTGCTGAGCTCTACCCTCCCCTCCAGCAATCAGTGTTTTAACAGCTCTCCTGGTGAGTCTCATGCACACTCAAGTTTGAGAACCACTGGTCAGTAGGAATATTTACTTAGTACGGGAGTGCAGTAGTAACGCCTGCCAATTCTTGCACGCGGGCTGTGTTTCTCAGCATTGCACTGGTGGTTTCTGGGCACATACTGTTTAATCTGCATGGGAAGTGTTCTTATTCCCATTTTGGAGCAGAGGGCAGTGACGGTTAGGGAGTCTTGCAAAGTGTGCCAGGTGACAAGGCCAGGACTCAAATTCCAACCTTCCCAACAGTGCCCTCCATGAACTGTCATAATCCGTGAATTCCTACTGAGTAAGAAGCTTCCAGGGTGAAGTTCTCAGTCCGGCTCGGCTCACAGGCTCTCTTAACATGCTTCTCCGTAATCCTGAATTCCTTTTCAACGTCTGTACGAAGGAATTCTTTGACTTCTGTAAATCTGCCACTCTCATGAAGTATTTGCATATCAAGGGCTTTTTTTTTTCTTTCCCACAGTGGACAGGACAAACAAGTGATCAAAATGTTCAGAAACAAATCAGGTTCTCCAAGCAGTAACAGACCCTTTTACTCAGCAAATGATAAAAATTCTTCATGTTCTGGGAAGGAACCAAGACGGGCACTTCAGAGTGAAGTGGGCAGGGGGACTGCTGGTAAAGAATTTGGCTTCAGATCAGAACTCATCATCATTCTGTGAAAAAGGGAAATGCATGTTCCGCCTGGGTTGCTCTTGATTCTTGTTCTCAGATCATCAGAACTGCTTTTTTTCCCCCCACCTCTGAGCCCTCTCCCCCACTGGGGAGGCCCCCACCGGCTCCAGAAGACTCAGGCCTTGAATAGAGGATTCTAGAAGCTCTAGTCCAGGAGGACCTGCGTCCTGTGTCAGACCGAGTTCCTCCCTTGCTCCCTGTGTCTGCTTCCTCATCCTGGGAACCTCTGAGTCTGAGATCTCTTCTTTCTCTTGCTGGAAATCTGTGCTCCGGCCTCTGGACCCTGGCCATGTGTTGGGGCCCTTGCTCCCTCTGACAACTTTCATTTTATTTGTCCACTCTGAAGGGTATCATAGCAAACAAGCCCTGGTGATTGATGCTTAAAGTTAGAGCCCATTTTAATCCTAAGTGAATCGTGATGATGCTTAGGAAAAACTAAGATTCCTGGGCCCCAACCTTCAATGTTTTGACTCAGTGGGTCAGGGCCCTGGAATTTGTATTTCTAACCAGCCTCCTCTGACTCTGATTCAGCCAGTTTATTAACCAGCAAGCATTTCAGAACCTCCCTCCAAAACCTTCTCCCTGCCCAAGAGATGTGGGCAGCACTTTGATGCAGGGCATTGGAACGTCCATGTGGAAATGAGGGTCCCTGTTCTGGTAAGTTCTCACAGTCTCAGGATTGCAAACAAGGGCCGTGGGGGCAGACAGAAACATAATGAAGACACAGTTCAAGGGTGGTTAGTGGCGGGGCTGAGGGATGCAGAGATTTTGTGTCTGAGCAGACAGTGTCTGAGAGAATGGCCTCTGGGCCACCCTCTGGCTTCTCATCCTGACTCAGCCACTCCCTGGCCAGGAATCTCTGTGCAGCGGTTCCACGCTTAAAAACTAGGGAGAATTGTGGCTCTCATGTCATAAGGTTGATAAAAGGATTAAATGAGTTAAGTGTTTAAGTCACTGCATTATAGATGCAAGGTATGTATTTGCCATTGTTCTCAGGACACTTTCTATACCAGGAACAGGCCAGAAATGCAGGAACCTGAAGCAGGCAGCACATTCTCCCCACCCTCTCTTCCTTCTGACCCAAGCAGGCCTCAACCCCAGGGCCTTTGCATTTACTGTTCTGCTCAATTGGGCTTTGGGAATGGTTGGGTCTAGGAGATACTCAACTTCTGGAGGAGCAGCTGTGTGACAGCAGCACACTAGTGTGGGCACCTCTGAAATGATAGTGTGTGTTCACAATCATCTCCAAGGATGCGGACTTTGACAAAGAAAACTTTTGCTACAGAGGTAAATGTAAGTGTTGTCCTTCATTTGTGAAAATGATATAACCCCCCCCAAGTGTAGACTGACCTACTTCCTCGGGAAGGGTGACAGCTTTGCCAGGAGCACATGCGGACACACAGGGTCCAGCTGCAGACCTTTCCAGAAACATGGTGATGGAGTCTTCCTGTGTGCAGTGCAGGTGACTGAGCTAAAATGGAGCCTTGCCAGGAACCAGGTCTCCTGAACAGCTGCCCCACAGACAGCCGTTCCAGAAGGAAACTGGGGAGCCCTGACTCCAAGAAAGGAGAAATTCTGGGGAATTTCTGGGAGGGGTCATATCGGGGGAGGGGGCTAAGAGGTATAAACTATTAGATAAAATAAGCTACAAAGATACACTGTACAATGCAGGGAATACAGCCAATATTTTATAACTACAAATGGAGTATAACCTTTAAAAATTGTGAATCATTATACTGTACACCTGTAACCTATATATAGCATTGTGAGCAACAACATTTCAATTAAAAAAGAATTTAAAAAAACAAAGTATATTTGTAGGAAAAAAAGATAAATTCTGCACACAGCCTTGGACCCAGGCCAAATGGAATGAGATAACCCCTGCTCTCTGGTGTGAGGCTGTGAAGGGAAAGGAATTTATGATCTTCCAGGCAATGGTGTGGCCAGAACAGCTGCATCAATTCCTTGAATCCATTTCCAGGAGTCAGTTGTTACATGTGGCAGATAAAACTTACTTTTGCCCAACCTTCCAAAATAATGTACTAATGTAAACAAACCTTCCCAGACAACTGATAATACATACTGCTTTTTGATAACACACACCTTAAAAAGTTTCAAGACCCAGTAATGCTATTTTTAGAAAAAGATTTTTTTAAATTAACTTTTTATTGAAGTCAGTTTACAAAGTGTCAGTTTCTGTTGCACAGCATGTTTCAGTCATACATATACACACATATATCCCTTTTCATATTTTTTCATTATTGGTTACACAAGATATTGAATATAGTTCCCTGTGCTACACAGTATAAACTTGTTGTTTATCTATTTCATATATAGTAGTTAGTCTGCAAATCTCAAACTCTCAATTTATCCCTTCCCACCCCTTTCCCCTCAACTCAGTAATCATGTTTGTTTTCTATGTCTATGAGTCTGTTAAGAAATGATATTTTCCCCTACTTTTGTATTTTCTATATTTTTCTAGGAAATCTTGCCAACTTCCTAATTTCTAAAAATGTCTGACAATGGAATAAGAGTCTGATATAGAACTGAAAAATTTATCACTTTGTCAATAAAATTGTAAATAAAATTTGTTCAAAATGTAGAGCTTTCATTTTCATAAAGTAATGAAGAAACCCAGACAGATTGGTTTGTGAGTTTTAGACTCTGTAGCAGGCTTTGGGAGAAATGATCTGAATGGGTAGGAATGTTTTCCTCTTTCCTATTTTGGTGTACAATAAAAAGCTTATTATGTTATACTTGTAGTTAACTATATAACATTTAATATTTTTTTCTTAAAAGGAAATATTTGCACCCTAATGTTCATAACAGCACAATTTACAATAGTCAAAACATGGAAGCAACCTAAATGTACATTGACAGATGACTGGATAGAGAAGTTGTGGTATATTTATACAATGGAATACTACTCATCCATGAAAAAGAATAAAATAATGCCATTTGCAGCAACATGGATGAACTTGGAGATCGTCATTCTAAGTGAAGTAAGCCAGAAAGAGAAAAATACCATATGATAGCACTCATATGTGAAATTTGAAGGAAAAGACACAAATTAACATATTTATAAAACAGAAACAGACTCACAGACATGGAAAACAAATTTATGATTACCAGCAATGGGAAGGGATAAATTAGGAGTTCGAGATTTGCAGATACTAACTGCAATATATAAAATAGATAAACAGCAAGTCTTTTCTGTATAGCACAGGGAACTGTCTTCAATATCTTGTAGTGACCTATAATGAAAAAGAGTATGAAAACAAATATATGTATGTATATGTATGACTGAAACATTATGCTGTACACCAGAAATTGACACAACACTGTAAACTGACTATACTTCAATTAAAAAAAAGGAAATATTCACTCAAATTGCTTATAAATCTAAAGTAAGGACTTCATATAACATACCTTTAAAACAAAGCAGTAGTCAGTGGGTGCTTTATATTTCATTTTACACTGAATCCCATAGTAAATGTTGACATTTTCAAACTGTATGAAACATGCCAGATCTCGAGATGTCTGAAAGAGAAGGAAAAAAATAACCTCAGCCTAGTTGACAGGTAATATATTTCCAAGGTTGTTCGTGATGGCACAACGGAGGGTTATATTTTCACAGGAAAGTACAGAATTTCGGGTAATTTAAGCCTCTACCACGTGTAGTTTTCTAAAAGCTAAGCCTACATGTTAAGAAGTAAAAGAGTACATCCAAGGCAAATCTGTGTGCCACAGGCCAGAACCGGAGCAAAAGATTACACAGCTGTTCTGGCAGCCGCACGTGGACTCCCAGAGCAGACTGGCTGACCTTGAGACATCATTATTGACATGGTGTAGACAAGGTGACCCGGTACCTCGTCAGAAATTGCATTTTGGCCTTTGCCATTCTAAGTCAGTGATGGATTTCACGATGGAGCATTTAGAAAAAAGGCCCCTTCACGGTGAACAATGAGAGGTAAATTTGATGCTCAGAAAATTAGCACACACTTCATGCACTTCCTCCCGAGGAGAAAAGATTCCCTTCAGGCTGTCTTTAGAGTCGGTGGTGTTGCTATGGAAACAGAACCCTCTCCTCCACTTACAATATGCATTGTGAAGACTGCAACCTCTAATCTACATATTTGGTTACACTTCAGTTACAAGTCTGTTCTATTCCTCTTTTTTCTCCCCTTCCAGCCTGTAATTCTTTTACAGAGTTAATGAATTAAAAATAAAGGGCAGAATTGCTACACCTCATTGCACAATTATTCCTTTATATATGGTTGTACACTTTTTTCTTGTAAGATACTTTTCAAAGTTGTAATTTTTTTAATTAGAAAAATAAAACATATTCATCATAATTTAAAAAACAATTTATTTTATACATAATGAAATGAAAATCTTCCTTTGTCACTCTTTTTTTCTGATTTCATTCATTTCTCCAAAGACATTCTTCCAAATATTTTTGGGTAAACATTTATATACCTATGCGTGTGTAAATATAAACACAGGCATACATACATATGCATATACAATTTTTAAAATATAAATGAGGCTTTACTATAAATACTTTTTCATGAATTTGTTCTTTTTCTTAACATTCTATCTTGGGGTCTTGCTACGTCAGGACGTAAAAAGGATGTATCACATTCATTGTATAGTTGCATAACATTCCACTGTATAGATGTAACGATTTATTCCACCATTCTACTATAGATAATTAGAAGTTATTTCAATATTTTTCTATTACAAAAAATATTGTGCATATAAGCAAATACTTCCGTGGGACAGATTGCCAAACACAGAGCCAGCCTTTGAAGGATTATTCCCTTTTATATTTGCCTATGCAAATCTTGCTAAACTGTGTCCTCCCCATCCGTTTGGCTGTTATCAGCTTACATTCCAGCCTTCTGTGCATGGCTGCCCCTTTTTCTTTCCCACTCGATGAAATTTGCGTATTATCAACATTGTTAATTTTATCAGTCCCACAGGAGGGAATATTTCACTATTTAATTTATATTTTCCTGATTACTAGTAAGATAAAGCAACTTTTTAATTATTCCCTGGCTTCTGAGATTTGTTTCTGTGAATTCTCACTTAATAAGCACTGCCATTTTTTTTTATGAGTGTGTTTATCTTTTTCTCAATGAGCTGTTGAAGTTTTTATGTTTTATGGATATTTGTACTTGGTTATACACACTGCAAATGTACTCTCTGACTCTAGAGCTAGCCTTTAACTTCTTGTTTGGTATCTCTGGCCATAAGGAATTAAACACAACTTTATATAGTCAAATCCGTCAGCTTTCTCTGTTAAATTTTGAGTTTTTAGTCTTGCCTAAGAAGGCTTCCCCACTGCCAAATTATGAAAATATTGACCTACATTTTCTTCTAATAGTTTATAATTTTTCCAAATATATTTTAATCAATGTAAGATTTAATTTGGAACATGGTATGAGGTAGGCAACTATTTTTTCCCAATGGATATACAATTATTTCAATGCTATTTGTTGAGTATCAAATTCTTTCCCCACTGCTATAAAGTGCTCACTTCAATTTCTCTTATATTAGATGGCTCTCTGTTGATGTGTTTTCTCTTCTTGCCCTGTTTTTGTCTAATGTTTTGACATCTGGGACGAGGTCTCCCTAGTCTTCTTCATAATTTTTGTGTGTGTCTATTTCAGAACAATATCTCTTTCTGATGAATTTCAGAATCAGTTTTTGAACTTCAAGTAGAAAGAAACCTATTGAAATTTTTTCTTGGAATTGAATATATAGAAAAATTGGGAGGAGAATTAATATCTTTTCATCTAGCAGCATGGTACATTTCTATTTATTCGGTTCTAACTCATTTCCTTTATTACATTTTATATTTTATGCCATATAGATCTCAAATATTTCTTGTCAAGTTTATTGTTAGATATTTTGCATTTTTCAATTCCTGTAATGTATGGAATATTTTGCATTATATTTAATTTGTATATTGTTTATATAAAGGAAAAGTTTCTTATTTGGTAAATTTATTTGGTTCATTAGGACCAAACTATTAAGTTTCTCAATTGAGTGTTTTATATTTTCTGGTAGACAATCATGTCAACTGTGAATAAAGAGCTTTGCCTCTTCTTTTCCAATAATTACACTTGTTATTCTTTTTCTTGACTTCCTGCTAGTTCCTCCATGCCAGCATTAATGGGAGCAGAGACAAAAAGGACTCTGTCCAACTCTAATGTGAATGCTTCCAATTTTTGTCACTAAGTGTGTTATTTGTGATAGCCTTATTCATATGTAAATGCCAAAGATGTAACATTTCTAAAATAAAACCAATGATTTGTGGGTCAACTGTTGTGTCCCTAGTGTCTGGGACTGAACTAAAGATAGCACAGATGGTAAAGTATCCATTCTGAGGCTGAGACCAGGCAGGAGTAATAGCTGCTCTGGACCAAGAGTTTCCCACAATGCTCTCCTGCATTCCATTTCTAACTAGTGGGAGCAGCCCTGGATGGGCACCATGACTCCACCTGCAAGGGATTGTGGGTCAAGCCTTAATTAGAGGAAAGCTGCAATTTGAAAATATGCCATTTGGTGGTGCCCTGGATTCATCAGTGAAGGCAAAAACTTCGGCTTACTCCAGATATAGGAGGAGAGATAGCCTACAGCTGCTAAAAGATGAGCAAAAGGTGAAAACGGCCGTCTGTTAAGAAAAGTCTTAGAAAAAGCTAAGATTTAGAATGAGGGTTACAATTACATTTCAAAGGAAACAAATTTACTATGTGCGTTATAGATTTGAGGCAATAATCTTAAATTACCAAACAGAAGTGAAATATCTAACAAACTTTGCTACATTAGTCAGGGAAATGTGTATAGTACACTTCAGAGAACAATTCAAACACTCAAGTTATAAGGGCTAACTGCAAATCTATCGGTGCCTAATACCTCTATGATTCCAGATAAAAGAAGTTTTACCGTAATGACTTCACAATAATAGAGTAAAAAAAGGAGGGAAAAAGTCCTCAAAAAATCAGTATGTAAAGAAACAAATTAATCTCAAGAAAAGTGCTTTGGTCATCATTTCTGAAACCTGACCTTAAAATAGATTAAATTCTTCACTTTCAAGAGACAGCAATGGAAAGATTCAGAAGGATTTCTGTAATTCTGTCTAATAGGATGTATGTCTGTATATACATCGTAGTAACATAAATCTCACAGCAGAAGAGAGTGGATTTAAATGAACATCTAAGGATTTCTTTAGTTTCCTGTTCATGATAATGCTTTTTTCCTACAGCATAATTTTTTCCCTTTCTGACCTTAGTCTTTCCTTTGGGGACATAATAAATTCCAGAAGCTCGTAAAAGGAAATAGCGCCTCTTCCAGGATTTCTTCCCATCTTCTTTCAGATAAAGGGCTCCCTCGAGTTCTGGCACAATGATGGATGTTCCACAGAAACTTTCCTGAAATTGAGATTCCGATGATAAACAAATCCAAGAAAGTGAAAACATACTTTGTTCACATTTAAACAAACTATGACAAACTTGCCTTCAAGCCAAACATCATTTTGTCTACAGCTCTGATCGAATGCATACACTGACATAGGATACCATTTGCCAAAAAAGGTGGTTCAGCTCCTGAGATAGACTAGAAGTTTCTTGACAAATTAGCTCTGTTCCTAAACCTCAGTTCATTTACTTGCAAAATTAGAGTAATGATAGCCCCAATTTCATAAGGAAGGTTGTGAGAATAATCTTGGTATATTGTAAAAGCAAGCATTACATAGTCTGTTTCTGTTATTCTAAGTCGGTGAATAGAAAACCTATTCCTTACCTGTAAGTGAAAAAAAATGACTACCTTACTGCTAGTAAATAGAAAAATTATAATATATGATTAATTCTATACATAAAGTATGGATACATTAATATTTTATTTTTGACCTAATTTTCTTTTTTTTCTAAATCCAGATAACAATCGATATATAATATTGTATTAGGTTTAGGTGTACAACCTAATGATTTGATGTATGTATACGTTGTGAAATGATCATCACAGTAAGGTTAGTTAACATCCATCACCCTGCACAGATACAATTTTTTTTTCTTGTGATGAGAACTTTTAAGATCTACTCTCTTAGCAACTTTCAAACGTACCATATGGTACAGTAAACTACAGTCACCATGCTGTATATGACAGTCCCAGGACTTACTTATTTTATAACTGGAAGTTTGTACTTTTTGACCCCCTTTACCATTTCATTCACCCCCACCCCTGTCTCTGGCAACCACAAATCTCTTCTCTGCATCCATGTTTCAGGTTTTTTGTTGTTGTTGTTGTAGCTTCCACAGATGCATGAGATGATACAGTGTTTATCTTTGTCTGATTTATTTCACTTCACCCTCAAGGTCCATCCATGTTGTCAACAATGGTTAAGATTTCCTTTTGGGGTAATAGTTTCTTACCAAAAAATGAAGAAGGCAATTATTAA
This sequence comes from Camelus dromedarius, assembly GCF_036321535.1. NCBI lineage: Eukaryota > Metazoa > Chordata > Mammalia > Artiodactyla > Camelidae > Camelus > Camelus dromedarius. Next base: position 13,507,647 of record NC_087461.1, read on the forward strand.
TACCAGAAAAGTACCAGATTGATGCCAATTAGTACCAGAAAAGATAGTAACAAAGTACATTTCCTAAGAGCAGATTTTCAACAGTCAAAACCTGCATAGAATTATGTAATTCTTAAGAAATGTCTTTTAAAAAGCAACGTAATAAAATTACATATTGTTCTAATTTTCAGTTCAAATATTCGAACTTATTTTTGCCTTCTTTAAAAAAAATAATTCTCAACCTCTTTTCATGCAGTCTCATAGAAGCAGAATAACTTAATTTCACATCCTTCAAGTCAATTCATATGTAGTGGGGCGGGGAGACACCTTTGCTCACATTTTCCCCAATTTCCTCTCAACTTAGCTGGTATTAGTCGTCTTGTCAATAATCTCTTAAATTCAAGCAGATTTGGGGTCCAAATTCGCAAGCAGGATAAGGCTTATTTTTCATAGTATAACATGCTTTTATTTTCTTTCACATCCAGCCTTAAAAATACTGCTGAAGTCTTGTAATGAGAACTATTCGGGCAATTGTGTAGGTCAAGGCAGACCCAGGCCCTGATTTACAGGCAGCTGCTGCAGAGCACTGATTAACGGCCAACGGCTGTGTCGCCTTCCAGGTCCCAGTCCCCATCACTGCTGGGCATGCTTGGACACTGAATCTCCATGCTGCTGGGGATGCCTGGTGCTTTACTTTCCTCAACTCAACCTGGAGTCAGTTTGATAAACGTAGAAAGAATGTCCCCATTCCCACCGTTTGGGCCTCCCTGGGAACCACCCACTGGGCTCTTGGTCCCAGGACCAGAACTTGTAGCATGTTTCCAGGACCTTGGGACTGAGTGGCAGCAAGGCTGTATTACCTGCTCCACTGGGAACAGGGCTGGGAGAGCCTGGAGTGGCTAGACCCCTGTGCAGGGGCCTGGACACACCTGGTGCATGAAAAGAGTGCCCTTCAGCATCAGTGAATTAGCTTCAGGTGGGAATGTGGGTCCAGGTATCAGCAGGTATTCTGAATTTTCAAGAGAAGCCCTGATTCTACTAACTCTTGAAAATATTGTCAGGGGCAACAAAAATCTGGGTCTCCCATGCCCACCTGTGACCTATGATCTGGCATATATCTGCATTACGTGCGGGGAACAGAGCCTTGACTTTTAGCAGAGCTGCTATGTGAAAACTCATTAGACTTAAAAAAAACAAAACAAAAAACCACATCAAATGAACTTCTGGAACACATCCCTGCAGGGACAATCACAGACATCTGTATGGTAATTTACACACTCTCCTTCCCCTAACTCCCTAAGTCTTTGTAATAATTCAAAACAATACCGGAAACCAAGGTTCCTGGACTTGCCTAATAACACATGAACTCAGCAGGCAGAGCCAACCATGATCAGATCTCTAACTCCAACCTCACGCTTTCCACCACATGTGGCTGCTGGAAGGGCATCTTAGAACTCACTGCAAACAAAATTTGGAGATCCTTGAGCCTGAATTCCGTGGAGCACTTAAGTATCGAAATATACGGAATGTTAGAGGCAAGTTTTATGTGAATCCATGTCTTAGTCAAGAATTACTCACTGAACTTCAGGAAGAGTGAAATATATTGTCTAAAGTCATACTTTTTAACAACTCAAGAACCAGTTTAGTTCTCTAAATAGCTATAATTTAGCAATAATTTGATTTTAAAACCCCAAGTTAAAATTTCAGTGTCTCAGAATCGCCCATTGTTCTGAGAAGCAAATCATTTAAAAATAGATACAGTTAACATCCTCTTCTTTTAGTCTGCAAAGTTAAACTTACCTCAAGTAAGGATTCCTTGTTCTTTGCATTCATTTTCTCATTTGTTTCCTTGTTTTCTTTTTTTCCTTTGTTACCCAAGTAAAAATTCTAAATAAAATATTAAAAGATTAGATCATTAAGTGTTCCCACCACGGTAGCCACAGCACGGAACACTTGGTCTTGCGTAAGAGAGGAGGACCTGTGGGAAATAAACTGGGAACCACGCTGTGTGTTCTGTGTCAACCATGTGCTTTTGGAGGGGCTTACCAAGAGCCTTACCCAGCGCTGACCACTGCACCACTGGCCAGAAGTAACACTTCCCTTCCCCTCATGGTGCACAATCAACGAGGAAACAAATAAAAGAGAGAAAACACTAGTGAAGGATACAATGTCACTCAATTGTTAAATTCCATGGCTAGAACACCTGTCAAATCCTGGAAGCTGGGAGACCCTAATGCCCTTGGAAGAGCCTGGAACTGGAGGATGGTGGAGTCTGTGTCTCATTCCAGCATTTGATCACTATGTAGGGCCCCGAGGCCCTGAGGACTGGAGATTCTGACTTTATCAGGAGAAGCTTGAAATCTGGATTTTTTTTTATTAGTGTTGGCAACTACTTTTAATTTTTAAAAACTGCATGTGTCAATCACAACAACGAGTCTGCTACTTGGCAACATCTAAGGACAGAGAGCAGCAGAAAGGGCGTTTCTGGAAAAAGAACCAGCTTAGCAAAGGCAAAGACCACTGTTTAAAAGCACCCACGATTTGAAGGGAGTACTTATTACATGCCAGACACTCAGCCAGGTGCTTTGTAAACATCACTTCCAATCCTAACAGCAAGGCTGTGAGGTAAGTTACAGTGGTCCCATTTTACAGGTTAGGAAACTGAGGTTTGGAAAGGTTAAATAGCTAGGGCACTGCAGCCTGACTGAATGCCAGGGCTGAGCGTGTCTGACGTTTGGGTCTCACCACCATACCACACTACCTCTGAAATGAAAAATCAGCAGTTAAAGGGCAGCTCCTGACTCAGGGAGGTAGGGCACCCACCCTCTCTCATGGTTATCTCTTTGGAATCTGTTTCTGAATTGTGTCAGGTTGCCATCCTTTTTTCTTTTTTTAATAGAAAAATTTCTTACTAAAGGGGAGGAGGGTATAGCTCAGTGGTACAGCATGTGCTTAGCATGCATGAGGTCCTGGGTTCAATCCCCAGTACCTCCATTAAAATAAATAAATTAAAAATCTCTAATTACCTCCCCCTAAAATACACAAAAGAAATTTAGAAAAATAAAATAAATATGAAGAAATTCTTACTATAAAGTTACAAGAGCCATCATCAAAAAGTCTACAAATAAATGCTGGAGAGGGTGTGGGAAAAAGGGAACCCTCCTACACTGTTGGTGGGGATGTAATTGGTGCAGCTACTATGCAGAACAGTGTGGAGGTTTCTTAAAAAACTAAAAATAGAGCTACCATATGGTCCAGTAGTCCCACTCCTGGGCATATATCCAGAGAAAACTCTAGTTTGAAAAGATACATGCACCCCAATGTTCATAGCAGCACTATTTACAATAGCCAAGACATGGAAGCTAACTAAATGTCCATTAACAGATGACTGGATAAAGAAGATACGGTGTGTGTGTGTGTGTGTGTGTGTGTGTGTGTGTGTGTGTGTGTGTGTAATGGAATATTACTCAGCCATAAAAAAGAATGAAATTAATGCCATTTGCAACAACATGGATGAACCTACAGACTATCACACTAAATGAAGTAAGACAGAAAGACAAATATATTACATCACTTATATGTGGAATCTAAAAAAAATGATAGGAATGAACTTATTTACAAAGCAGAAATAGAGACACAGAAAACAAATTTATGGTTACCAAAGAGGAAAGTGGGAGAGGGATAAATTTGGAATTTGGGATTAACAGATACACACTACTGTACTCAGTATCTTATAATAAAATGAAAAAGAATACAAATAGGTATGTATAACTGAATCACTTAGCTGCACATCTGAAACATTATAATTGTACACCTCAATAAAAAAATAAAAATTAGAAAAAGTTACAAGAATAATACAATGAACCTCTATACTGTTTACCTAGATTCACCAGTAGTTAACTTTTGCCACATTTCTATGCACATGTGTGACAGAATACGATGTATTTTTTTCCTGAACCATTTGAAACCATAACAACTTTACCTTTAAAAACTAGGAACAGTCTTATCCACCGTAGAGCTACGATGAGGAATTTTAACAATGACACAACTGCTGTCTAATAAAATGACACATTCCAATTTCAAAAAATAAGTAAAAGTTCTCACAAATGGGCACCTGGCTTCCAAGAGGGGTTTGTATGAACCTACGCCTCATACCTTGTAAATACTGAGTACCAGTGAGGAGCCTACAACTACATGTTAAGTGCGTACGTTGCCAGAAAATCATGCGTATCCAGGGACTGATTCTTACATAACCAGTACAGCGGAAGTGTCAGTATACACAGTGATTGTGAGTGGCCACCACCATAGTTAAGGCATTTGGACTTTTACGTGGGAACACAGTTTGTAAAATAATGCCTGAAAAAATGCATTAACACTAGAACATCTACCTCTGGAGTGTAGTGACTAAATTAAGGGCCCTCCTGAGTCTAGACACTAATGTCTATGTATATCAAGGGATGTTTCTCCAAGGGTGGTCCCCAGACCACCGTGGTGCTCTATAAAATGCATGTTCCTGGCCTCCCAGCCGACTGAATTGGCATCTCAGGGCGGGGCCTGGAAATCTGCATTCCAACACACTTGCTTTTCACTTACACTGAAATTTGAGAACAGAGTGTACTGGACAAAGAGGAAGCAAACTGCAGGCAAATACAATTTGCAGAATTAGGAGCTCTCCTACAAATAGAATGCATAAACATGGTGATGTGCTAACTTAAATAGGGGAAAAAAGTCAATTACAGTTCCTCCCACAGTTCTTACTGCATTATCATTTAGTAGGTTTTTAAAGACTTAAACTTCTCCGTGTTATCCTTTCCGGGAAAGGACAGTGTGTTGTGAATTACTGTGATTACTCTATAGGGCTTGGGAACAATTCTAATTTTACACATTTGGCTTGAGGACTAACCGTAACCTATAACATACACCACCTGTCAGGACCTACGTTAAGGCCTCACCACCTGTCAGGACTCCACATTAAGGCCTCAATGGTCTGATTTTCATTTCATCCTTACAAGAATCCCACAACGTAGGTGTGATTGCTGTTTCATAGGTAAGGAAACAGAAGGAGAAAGTGATTTGCCCAAGGCCATTGAGTGTCAGAGCTTTGAGTTTTTAGTAATTTTTCTCAGCATTAAGATGCTCTGAACACTACAGGAGAGAGCCCAGTATGATAGTGTGGATGGACTTACCACTGAACTACAAACTTAAAAATGACTAAAATGGTAAAGTCTATGTTATGTGCATTTTACAATAAATAAAAAAAATGAGATGACCTTGCTTTAGGGTCCTGGAAATTTTTGATTATGTATGAGTGGACAGAATGGACAGAGAACTGCGGAAGACTCTGTAGCATGTGCGTTTCATCATCTTCTGTAAAAGGAAGGGCACGTGTCACCCTCTGAAGGACAGATAAACGAAGGGTGTCATTTTATGAGTGTACTCTGAAGGGTCAGGACATAGCCCACGTCTTCTCTGAGACCCCTCTCCTTTCTTCAGTGTCTTATTATCTTTCCTCCCACCTCCTTCCAAGTGATGGTGCGACACTGTGTTTTCATTTTTGTTTTAATGAAATACGAAAACCAGGCTGGAAATCACACAGGGCAGTCTTTAGAAAGGACTGATTGCTCTTGGGTAAGAATTTGAGTGGCTCTGTAGCAAGCAGCTGATTTCAAAAGTCAATTCATTATCTGTTGCAAGTGGAGACTGGGGACAATCTGAGCTGAACAATAGGGAACTTTAAAATGGGAAATAAGACTTTCAGTTACAGCTTCTGCCCTCTTTTCTCACATCTTCTGAAAATGCAAGATTTGGGGGCAGCTGGACAGGAGAAAAAAAAATCCAGCAAATACGTTTTTAATATCACCTTTTGGGAATAAAGTGTAAATCAAGCAATACTTTTCAGTCCATGAGTAAATATTCGTGAGTACCCTTTACATGTAAGATAGCCCTGTTCTTAAAGATCTTCTTATCACACACTGAGAAGATAAATACATAAGTCGATGGCTACATATCTACAGCTGGAGGAGCTGGAGAAGATGCTGCAGAAGTTAAAAATGAGCCACGTTCTATACGTTTTTAGAGAGGAAGAAACCACTGTGGGCCGAGATGATCAAGGGAGACTGTACAGAGAAGGTCAAAGTTTGAACTATGCCTTGGAAGATGTCCCTATTCAGACAGGGAAAAAGGAACACAGAGAGCATTTGGGGCAGGAGGAAAAACATGTACAAAGGTCAGAGGGGGTTCAGTACTGGGTGAATTTGGACCATCCATGCTCAACTACCTGGACTAGAGCTGGGGCACCCCTGATGAAGACCGGACCATCACTCCCAATTCTTCCCTTCTGCCCTGAGTCAGAACACACCAGTGCTGGCCATCTAGTGACAGTGCGGTGCCTCCCCCTAGAATGGCTGGAGCGCATGTCCTTGTCCCCTTATGTTGATTTTGGCTGCGTGACTTGCTTTGGCCAACAGAAGGTGGGTGGAAGAGACAGTGCATCCTCGTGAGGAGAGGACACAAGGGGCAGTGACGCATGTTTCTGCTCGTTCTGTGTCACAGGTGGCTGCGGGTCCAGTAGGAGACAGGTGGGACTATCTGGATGGGACTCACATACTGGAGCCACGGACGGGTGACCTGTAGACCCAGGAGAGAGAACTATCTGCTGTGATAAGCCATGGGGATTCTGAGGTTGCGTTCACACCTCGAACCCTGACTAATACACACGCCCACACTGGCTGGAAAGACAAGACTGGGCACTGAAGTCAAGAGCAGACCTTTAAGAACAACAGCCCATCCCGGAGGACAGAAATGTGATTCCTGCACGCCTTTCCTTCCAGCTGGGCCTGGTCCTCGATGGTCAAAGATAAATCTTGGCGGGAGAGGGAGGTTGGAAAGGAAAGGAGGAGGGATGCTGTGAGGTAACTGTCTCCCACAGTGCCCCTGAGGGGAAGAAGGACACTGTGGTTTTCTTTCCAAATTCTCCACCACCTAGTTTCATTTAAGAAACAGAACATGGGAATGAAAATTGCCTAAAATATCAATAGTGATTACCACTGGAGTGTGGGAACAGGGATGATTCAAATTTCTTTTCTTCTATTTTTCAAGTTTTTTCCTCAGGAAATTGATATATGAATTGTGAAGTCAGAAATATAAAAGATGTTACTAAAAGAAATAAAAAGCAAGACAGCAAGCAGGGGACTTTAATTTGTTTTATCGATACCTTCACTGCAAAAGAGATTCTTCAGGCCCCCAGCAAGAGGAATGGCTAATGAAAACACCAGAGTGCACGTCCCTCTCCAGACACAGACCTCAGCCCTCCCACCTCTCTTCTGGTGCAGGGTGAGGTCGCTGGCCTTTGCATGGTGGGGGCTGGATGTCAGCACAGCTGGGAAAACAAAACTCTCTGGCTTACCACTGACTTTCATCTGGCACTTTTTTTAGGATGAGCAGACCACTCTGGACTACAGTCATCTGGGAAGAGGGGACTTCCCCAATGCCAACGAGACTGAGAAACGAAGAGAAACCCAGCTGCTTCGTAAATAAAGTTGCTCTAATTAGAACAGTAAGATTCACTTTACTCCAAGGAGGCCGTCCCCCCTGCGTAGGAGGACCCCTGTCCTGACCCCATGCTTTAGAGGGTCCCTCCTCTGCCCCTCAGCCTGCCACTTTCAAACACTGTGAACCCATGCAAGCAAACCAAAATCTGAACCTCAAGTTTACAAGATCGAAACTTAAGGACATCCAGTTACAAAGAGTCAACTAGGCTTTAAGCAAGAGCTAATCAAATAATCTCCCTTCTTGGTTTCTGCACCTTCTCTCCGTAAATCTTTTCCCTGGTTCTTAGCCAAGGGGTGCTCCTCACTACTGATTTGGCACTTCCTGATTCGAATTGATGTTTGTTCAAATAAACTCTTAATATTTTTAATATGTTTCAGTTCATCTTTTTTTTTTAAATTGAAGTATAGCTGATTTGCATCGTGTTAATTTCTGATTCAGTTACACATATAGATATTCTTTTTCATTATAGGTCATTACAAGATATAGTAGGACCTTGTTGTTTATCTATATTAGTTTTTTAAAAGAGTTGTTTCTCTTTCTTAATATTTTATTTATTATTGTATTATTTAATTATTTTATTTTGGGGGGGAGGTAATTAGGTTTATTTATTTTTAGAGGAGGTACTGGGGATTGAACCCAGGACCTCGTGCATGCTAAGCATGCGCTCTACTATTTGAGCTATACCCTCCCTCCTTTATATATAGTAGTTTGTATCTGGTAATTCTAAACACCTAATTTATCCCTCTCCTCCTATTTCCCCTTTGGTAATAATCGTTTGTTTTCTATGTCTATGAGTCTCTTTCTGTTTTGTAAATAAGTTCAATTGTATCACTTTTTTTTTTTTTTTAGATTCCACATGTAAATGATACCATATGGTATCTCTCTTTCTCTATCTGACTTCAATTAATATAACTCTAGGTCCATCCATGTTGCTGCAAATGGCATTATTTCATTCTTTTTTAGTTCATCTTTTCTTATAGGTGACTGCTGAATTTCTGATGGGATCAAACCAGTTGACTTTTATACATAACTTGCCCACGTGGCAAGCGGTCTTCCTGCTGGATTTGATCTTGTGAGGTGGGAAGCGTGGCAGTATCGCATCATACACAGGAAATGCTGAACTGAGGTGTCATCAGAAAGCCTGCCAAGGCCACACAGTCAGCAGGTGACACTTGAGACACAGGTGAGAGACATGACTTTTCCAGTCACGAGTGGAGGCAGTGCCTTGGACTTGTGCCCGCAGAAGCACACCGCTGACGTCCCCAAATCTTTACTGACAGTTGTTTCTCGTATTTGAGCTCAGAAACTCCCTTTGCCTCCATTTTACGTCTCCTCCCTGATCCACCCCCAGAGGTAAGGAGCTTGTAAGAGAGTCATTTTAAGTAGTAAAGATTTCAGTGTTGGGATTTGAAGCCTGAAGTTTTGCACAACTTTGTATAGTTTAGTAATTTTCCAGAAGAACTGATACTCTGGGCCACATAAGCTCTTCCTCCGTCAAACTGCAGCTGCTCATCTGTATTCGACACAGCAGATGGGCTACAGGTGGGCCAAGAGCAGACTGGCCCTGAAGGCACGAATGCAGATTCCAAGGAGAAAGAGCAAACCGGACCTCTGAGGCACTGCAGGGATCTACACCTGCAGCCCCGTGGGAATCTGCGCCGTTGTCTCCTAAGGGCACAGAGGATGTCATTTACCATGTAAAACTCTGTGGCTGTTAGCACGTGGTTCTCCAGGAATGGGGGGCTGGGCCAGGGCTTTGCATCCACTTTTCTACAGAGAAGCAGCAGAATACATTTGGGCTTATGCGGATCTGGGCCTCCTGGGACCAGTTTCTTCTCCTTGTGAGAAACTGAGCCAGTGTAGTAACTTCTGAGTCCACTGATTCCACCATGGGATCGCCCTGCTAGCTGTATCCAATTTATCTTGTCTGAGGACATCCACAGTCACTAAGTCCCCCAGTTTCATTCTAGGTTTTCTATAGTCTAGAGAGCTCTGAACAGAAGAATCAACCTATGGAAACTGTTCATCGATGTTTCCACTAAGAGTCCTAAGACCAAACAAAGGCCTCCTTTCTATCTTTGACCTCAGTTTTCTCACCTGTAAAGAGGAATAGCAATAAAGCCTTCTTAACCGTCATAGCTGTAACAATTAAAGATAATACACGCAAAGCTTCTAGCCTGGCAACTTCCCTCTTTCCTTGGATCATCAGTTTATCCCTCAGCATTTGACAACAAGTAGCTTTTGTCACAAACCACCATGAAAACAAGTTCTAAGGTTTGATATCTTAAGAATTGAAACCCATTACTATTAAGTATAAGTCAGTTCCTGTCACTATCTTTATCTCTAGAAGTTTCCCTTCACAATCACAGAGGAAAGTCCCTTAAGACAAGGAATGTTCTGGGGGATATTGGGAAAGAGACAAAAATCCAGTCAATTCTCTTTCTCCTTGTAATTGCCTGGGAGTCTGAGAAGAAGTTAGATGGGGGTCTCAAAGGTGAAAAGATTTCTACTAATCTTGCAAGAAAAGGAAAACAGCCCAAGGAAAAATTTAGGAGCATGTCTCTAATGACATTTATAGATAAAATATTGCCCATCTGGTGGAAAAATACTAAAGTGGAAATGTGTAAATTTCATGTTAAATTTATGGAGGGTGAAATGAGATTTTTTTTTTTGAAGGAGAGGGAGAAACTGAGCATGTTTAAAATCTAGTTCATCACATTTATATCCCGACCTAGAACTCTTCCTGTGCTTCCTACCAGAGAGAAGGGCATTAGGATCCATCTAATTCCCCAGCCTGGAACCACAGTGTCATCCCTGTCTCCTTCCTGTTACAGCAGCATCCAAGTGTCTCCATATTCTGCACAATTCTGCCTCCTGAGTGTCTCCCAACGCCCTCCAGTCCACCATCACCTGCGCTTTCTGGGCTTCTGTAACCACCTCTCCAGCACATGGCAGCTGTCACTTCCACTGTCTCCAAACCCATTCTCTGTTGTGCCATCACAGGGATCTTCCCCCAACTCAGAACCCTTCAGCGGCAACCTGCAAGCCTCAGGATCAAGTCCAATGTCTTTTTTTTTTGTTTAAATAGAAGTATAGTTGATTTATAATGTTGTGTGTTTCTGGTGTACAGCATAGTGATTCAGTTACACATAAAAATGTTCTTTTTCATTATAGGTTATTATAAGATATTGAATATAGTTCCCTGTGCTATGCAGCAGGTCCTTGTTGTTTATCTATTTTATATATCGTAGTATGTATCTGCTAGTTCCAAACTCCTAATTTATCCCTCCTCTCCCTTCCCCTTTGGTAACCATAAGTTTATCTTCTATGTCTATGAGTCTACTTTTGTTTTATAAATGAATTCATTTGTATCATTTTTTAGATTCCACATATAACTGACATCATGACATTTGTTTTTCTCTGTCTCACTTACTTCAGTTAGTATGATAATCTCTAGGTCCACTCATGTTGCTGCAAATGGCATTATATCATTCTTTTTTATGGCTGAGTAATATTCCACTGTCTATAAATACCACAACTTATTTATCCAGTCATCTGTTGAAAGTCCAGTGGCTTTAACATGATCTGTAAAGTCCTTGATCATCTTGTTCCTGCTGCCCATCAGTCTAAAGGAGATCTTGCTAGGATCATAAGATTTTGTTTAAAACAATTTGGTGAAGAATAAAATCACAGCAGAAACAACAAATTGGTTCAAAAATCCCTCCTGCTTCTCCCACTTATTTTTCAGATCTTAGTGATTCAGATGCACTAAGTATTTAGTAGTGCTTAGTTTTTATACATCATTAATCTTTTAGGCCATTTGTGAAGATTTTTCAAGTTTTTTTCATTTTATCTCTATTGCATTCTTACCCAATTATGCTTATTTGGCATCTATTTCTAAAGTTTTGGGGCTTGTGGTGAAGCATTGGAGAGTGAAGTGAGTGAAGTGAGTGAAGTGAGTATAAGTCTATAGCCTCATGCCATGACTGCCAGCCAGGAAGACAGGGACCGATTCCAGGAACCGTGTGTCTGAAGTGAGGACCAGCTTTGACAGGTCCAGGGATGGTGGGAATAAACACAATACACTGTGGGCTGAATCCAGTGAACAGTGCCCTTGATTACTATCAGCTTCTGCATCTTCCGTCCTATCATAATCTGCCAATGGCGTGTTACTCACTGTCTCTACTTCCATAGAACAAACCCTAGACTTCAGCTTTTCCACCCACAAAGAGTAGGGCATGCTCCAGGCAACAACCTCAACCATGAGAGCAAAGCTGAGTCCCACAGTGGCAAGAAAACACAGCTTCATATACAACAAACACGGAGTGTGGCTACATAGGCAAAGTAGGCTGGTAGTTGAGACTGGATTTTTAAAAACAAACAAAAAATGCTGGAAACTGAGTAAACAGCCTGAAAATACATTTTAAACAAACCCCATACAATCATGACTGTAAGAACTGATGACTGGAAACGTCATTTCTGACCTGTTTTTATTTTAACCAATATGCTATTTGAATCAATTTCTTTTCCACCAATTGATCTGAACATGCTGTCGCTCCGTGTCCTCACCCCCACCTCTCCATGGTCCAGCCATACAATTTCCCAGGACCTAAATGAACTTCCTTCCCTCCTTCTCCTTGGACTTAGCACACACACCCTGTCTAGAATGTTCTCTTCCTCTTTACCCTTCACCTGGCTAATTCCAGTCAATTTCCCAGGTGAGCACTTGTGCATAACTTTCTCTGAGTAAACCTCCCTGCCCTGCCACGCACATTGACAGTTGGCTGGAGACCAATGTGGGACAGGTCTGTGACATTCTTGTATGTATGACTTGGGGATGCTTTCTCCAATAGGAAGAACAAGGCTTTTTATCTCGTAGAATGTACATTGTACATTTTCCAGGCACTCCCTTCACTTATTTCAACATCAAGAAGCACCAAATATGAACAATAAAGAAAAGAATATCTTTAAAATACAAAGCATTGATGGCTCAGAGTTCATTAACATATATTGGATTCATGTAGCCAAGCCGACACAAGGACAGAAGAGGACTAGTCAGCAGGTAGGTATATTTTGGATGCTGAATCAAAAGAAACAAAATGAATTCTTTACTTTCTAAATCCTTCAAGGGGCTCTTCGTTTACGTATGGCCTAAGAGTTGAGTTTGTGTTTCTTTGAAAGGGATAAATTTGTGATGTTCTGTGAGCTAATGAATGACGTGGTGAGAACACAGGTGACATTAAAAAATGGACATTTCATATGGTTTAACAAAAGGCAAGTCATCTTACCTGGGGGTTTTTAAATACAGCGTATTTTTCCTCTTTCTCCAAAAACAGCACTTTATTTTCTGTGTCTCTTGTCCAGTCTGATAAGACTTCGATGACATTTTCATGATCTTCAAAAAACCTTTCTGATGAAAGAAGAAAAAGCATTCTTTCAGACCCAAGACATCCGGGTTTCCAACAAAGAAATGAGCTGGTGTTGAGTTAACAATGCTTCATGCTTCTCATCAGTTTTTAGAAATTCCTAATTACATGATGTCACATTGTAGCACCTGTCATGGCTATTCTTCAGTCTCGGGTCTTCAACTTATTTTCCATAAAAAGCATGGCTGATGAACACTATAGAGACAGTCGTCCTCCACTGCTCTTTTTTCATATTCGAATTTTTGACTTTAAATAGTCCCAGGTGGAGGTAACATCCTATTTGGAAGGAGGACTATCAGGCCATAATTGGTTAAACAACCCTGAATGCAATCGTGAGGAAAGTGATGAGTACTGGAAAACATTGCTCCCTCAAACTCTAAAAACAACGAATGGACGTCGGAATCAACCCTAAGCCTGCCTTTGGAGACTTTCATTTCTCTATTTGGCCCAGAGAGTGGAAGAAAACTTCAAGAGGTTATTTCAGTGTAGACCATTTCCTCCAGAAAGAGGTGAACCCAAAGCTTCTAACACAGGCAATTCTGGATTCCAATGGGCCCTCCTGGGAGATGACTGTTCTGTGAGTGGTATTAAGAATGAGAAGTAACAGAGTATTTCTTTAATTGCTTATTAACTAAAAAAACAAAAACAGAAACAAAAAACTCATCAATTTCAATCAACTCTCCTTTGCTCTTTGGGGCTGAGCCTCTTCCACTAGACAAAGTGTCAGGTGTTGAGTGAGTGGGGAGGAACGGAGGGGAAACGGACAGTGATGTGAGGCCTGTGGCATAGTTACCCTATAGTTTAAGGAAGCAAACTCTAAGGAGACATCGGGTGACAGATACCCTGGCCCTCCTGCAATCTGCTTAGTTTGCAGTAAGAAGTGTCATCCTGTCACTTGCTCTTCCTTTTGGGTCCCCTAGAGAAGCAGCAGGAGTCACGCTAACTTTCCCCAAAGTCTGGCCACCTGTTCCAATCCCAGTCCCTTCACCACAAATAAATGAAGACGCGAGCACTGAAGCTGAGGCAAGGGAATTGATGTCTCGGGAGTCTTGACAGCCTTGACTCAAACTCTTCTTAATAATAGACCAAAACCCATGATAAAGCAAACTCACAAGTTTTTGGAGCACAGCCTACTGCTGGGAATGAGACTTACCAATCTGCAGTTCTGGATATATTTCATAAAGACACCAGTCCACGTTGCAGTCACAGTGGGTTTTCTCAAAAAGGTTGTCTAGAACATCTCGGGCCAACTGCCGCTCATCCACCATCAGTGACTTCGTGCTGTTATCATCCATGTGCACCTTGACAACGAGCTGAAGATAAAGCCACCCGAGCAACCAGTCAGTTCTGGCAATTTAACCACAGAGGTTAAGGTTTCAAGGTCGCTATTGCTTCTGTGAATTTAAGTCAGAAGGTGTCCTGCAAACTCACTCAATATGAATTCACTCCTATGCCAAGCACTTGTTTAAGGGGCTAGCAATACAGACATGGAGAAACCAATTCACGAAAACAGAAATAAGCACACAATATGCAAAGCGCTTGTCCGGCCTCCAGGGGCTGCATTCTGGGGAGGGAGACAGAAAACCAAGAGAACCAAAGAAGTGCTGAGTGCCTGCCTTCCCGACATCCTTCTGTTACTTGTTCAGGAGCATCACAGAGCCCAGAAGTGTTTCTTAATTGAAAGCCCCTCCAGTATCTTTATAATAAATTCTTCTCTCTTGCTGAGCTGGGGTTGGGTCCCATTTCATGCAACCCAAGAGTTCTGGGACACAGGTAAGACCAACTTGGCTAATCTACAGTTCTCTGGAGGCCGGGAGTTGCACAGTGACAGCACCACCAAGGGGTCTTGCTAAGAGGCAGGTGGTGTCACAGCACAACACACTGGAGATTAGAAGGGGATTAAGCCAATCAATATAGACTAAGAAAAAGCTACTATAGACTAAGAAAAAGCTACTATAGAGGCAAAGCTACTATAGAGGCAAATTAGTGATCAAGTTTACCTTTCATTCCATTAAAAAAAAATTCTGCTGCTTTGGGTTCATAGTCAAATTGGTAGCTATCTCATTCTAAATCTGGAGGGTTTGGTAGGAGCACAATGTACTCATCTTCAGTAAGGACACAGAATTTCATTGACAATTTGCCAAGGTTATTAAAACTTGTGATCCCTAAGAGAGGCCATGATGCAATATAACAATTCAAGAAGGAAGTAGCTAGGGTTTGGATTTTCTTTGTCACCTGTGTATTTATAACATTTTTAATGACAGTAGTTGCTGTTTATGTGTGCTACAGGTAATAACGGTGCTATATATCCAGTCTTCAAAAGGAAGAGTGGAAATGTGCCCACTAAGCTCAAATTTATTAGACACTTATGTTTAAGGCACGATTTCCCATGACTCCTTCTGGGAAGATCTACATTCTTATTTTATTCTCGGCCAAGACCACAGATCCTACCTAATTAAGCGGGAGTCAGCTCTGTTTAGAGTCTATCTTTGAGTGCCACCCAGGAAGGAGGTGCTGTCTTTTCCTTTCCAGACAATCCCTGCCAACCTCTGCGGTGCCTGCAGCCACTCCACACACAGCCAGTGGAGAATTCCCGGAAACAGTGTCGTCAACCAGAACCACCTAATATGCTTGCTTAAATTTCTATTCTAACTTGAAAGACATAGTCAGAAACAAGATGTGCCTGTTCTGTTGGTCTAAGGCCAGTCCTGGTTATTCACAAACAAGACTTATCATTTCTTTTAATTTTACTTTTTTAATTGACGTATAGTTGATTTACAATGTTGCGTTAAGTTTCTGGTGTACAGCATAGTGATTCAGTTATATATAGATTCTTTTCCATTATAGGTTATTACAAAATATTGAATATAATTCCCTGTGCTAGCAAGCTCTTGTTGTTGATCTGTTTTTTATATAGTGGTGTGTAAATGTTAATCCTAAACTCCTCATTTATCCCTCCCTGCCCTTTCCCTTTGATAATTATGTTTGTTTTCTATGTCTGTGTTGTTTTCTATGTCTGTTTCTGTTTTGTAAGTAGGTTCATTTGTATCATTTATTTGATTCCACATATAAGCAATGTCATATGATATTTGTCTTTCTCTGTCTGACTGACTTTGCTTAGTATGATAATCTCCAAGTCCATCTATGTTGCTGCAAATGGCATTATTTCATTCTTCTTTATGGCTGAGTAGTATTCCATTGTGTGTATGTATGTGTGTGTATATATATATATATATCACAATGTCTTTATCCAGTTATCTGTTGATGGACATTTAGGTTGCTTCCATGTCTTCTTGGCTATTGTATACAGTGCTGCTATGAACATTGGGGTGTATGTATCTATTTGAATTAAAGTTTTCATCTTTTTTGGATATATGCCCAGGAATGGGATTGCTGGATCATACAGCAACTCTAGTTTTAGTTTTTTAAGGAAACTTCATGCTGTTCTCCATTGTGGCTGTACAAAGAGACTTATCATTATTAAAAAAAGTCTTTAGTTGGAATGGAGAGAGAGGCCATACAATTGGTAACATTTCTTCCTCCTCCAAAGTTTGGGTTAGATTCTGAGCTGCAGGGATATTGCCCCTCCAGTCCCACTTCTACCCAATTGGATCTTGAAAACATTGTGTGGTTAGCAGTGAAGACGGCAGTTCCTGTGGATTGTTGTGCAGAGTCACCAACAGCAACCAATGGTGTGGGTGGTGATAAGAATCTGGGTGAGGTGCAGGCAAGGACCACACACATCGAACCACTCCTAGTGCCTTCCCTTCCCACACGTGCACACCTGAGAGGCAGATGCAGACACCAGGGCAACAGAAGTGCATTTCCTCCTCCTGGGACCATTCAAGTTAGACCTTTATTCCAGGCTTGTTTGAAGAACACATTTTTTCCCCCTTGAAAATCTGTAGCACCGAAACCTCTAGTTGGACAGTTGTTTCTGTTGTATGTTCATCTTCTGATGTATTTAAAACAACAGGCCCAAGTACCACAGTGTCAAAGACACACTAATCTGACCTGAGAAATCAGGCATGGAGGGTTGCCTGAAAAAACAGAAATTCCTCAAATAGTGGAATTACCATGCCTTATTTTCTATGGAAGGCATACCCCCTGCTCTTTGCTGAGGATTCCTGCTATAAAGTAGCTACATGTCCTAAGAAACACTCTCAGTGTTAGGATTTAGAAGGCAATCTTCCTGATGGAAAAATTAACGATGTTTGACCACATTTCATTTTTGCTTAGGAATTCTTGAGAAAATAAAACATATCTTGGTGTTTTCTTTTGTTTTAAAGAGAGAGAGAGAGAGAAAAAAAAAGTAAACTGCATAATTTGACAATGATGCAATGATGAAAGGGTTTTTTTTTTTTTGGCATAAATTGCAAACTAAATTTAATCCACATGTAGTTACGAAGGTCCACAATTATAAAACTTAGGAAAAAAATAAGAGAAGGCTGGTGACTTTTAGCAAGAAGAAATCATATTTACTATTCTTCACACCTTTTTTTTCACATTTGTAAGCTGAAGAGTAGCTCTATGCCAACACATGACACCCTAAATCACAGTTACGTGATTTAGCAAGCCAAGGACTCTTCATATCAACACTGTATGTATGATCCAGGGCACAATGAGTCAAGAATGAAAAAACTTCCCCTTTCTAATCCAGTTTAGTAAAGATTTAATTTTTTAAAATAATTTCTTCTTTTTCTTTTGCAAACTAATGAATACAAGAATATTCCAGTCTGGGAGAGGGGTGGGAAGGGACAGACTGGGAGTTCAAAATTTGTAGATACTGACAGGCATATGCAGAATAGATAAACAAGATTATACTGTATAGCACAGGGAAATATATACAAGATCTTGTGGTGGCTCACAGTGAAAAAAAATGTGACAATGAATGTATGTATGTTCATGTATAACTGAAAAATTGTGCTCTACACTGGAAATTGACACAACATTGTAAAATGACTCTAACTCAATAAAAAAACTAAAAAAAACCCCCAAAAAACTAAAAAAAAAATCCCAGTCCTAAATCATTTACTATATATTTGTTTCTATAATAAAATTTACAAATGGATTTGTTCTCCTGAGTCACAGAGCTTTAAAGAAAAGAAAGAAAATCAATGAGTGAGTTGATTCTGTTTCCAGTTCCAAAGCTTTGCACATCAAGACTCGTGGTCCAAAATGATGTCAACCCCCCACAGAATACTTGAGGGCAAAGTCCTTTGAAAACACTTGATTTCCATTCTTTAAAAAGCACGTTGTAGATTATGTGTCAGTATGTCTTAGTTCCTTTCTTAATGGACACAGTTATCTTTTTAAATGTTCTGTGCCACAGTCTTTGGTTTTAAGAAACATATCTGGAGTGTCTGAAGGCAGAACAAATCTACCACTTGGCCTCTTAATTTTATTTCCTCTCCCATTGATCAGAGTGGTTCTGTTTTACATCTTCTTTGTTGACTAAAGGCAGGTGGTACTTTTTGCTTTCGATCCTGCTCTCTCCTCCCTGTTCTCTTAATATTCAATTAAGCAAATGGACCAGATATGTTAATCATTCTACCTTTTTATCTAAGCATCAGCTTCTCTTTTCATGCCTCCTCTGAGGGTATCTCCCATGTGGCCCCTATTTTATAAACAATCCAGCGGTTTAAAATAGTTTAACAAATTACAAATTTTATTTTTATTCATTCCTTTTGTATTTTTATCTCCGAAGGTAAAGTCAGTGACCCAGGACAGCCCATCTCTCTTGCCATCCCTCTGTGACTCAGTTCCACCCATGACTGTCTACAGGGAAGGCTTGTGCTAGAAAAGGCTACAGAACGGGTCACCCTGCCCTTGCCCATCCCCTTTCAATCCATTTCCCACAAAACAGCCAGTATGATCTTTTAAAGCTGTATATTATCCCTTGTTAAAACCCTCAAATGGTTTCCCACTGCACTTACAGTATGTTCCAGACTCTTCCTCATGCCTGTGAGGCCTGGTGGCCCCACTTGCCTCTCTGACCACAACTTCTCCAGTTTTCCCTCTTACTCAGGGGGTCAAGGGGACTGACTGGATGGTGACAGATGGAAGCTAGATTTTGGTGGTGAGCACACTGTTGCATACACAGAAGTAGAAATACAGGGCTGTACACATGAAACTTACATAATGTTGTAAGCTAATGTTACCTCAATTTAAAAAAAAAAAGCGTTTCTTGGGTAGTCTCATTCCTTCCTGCTTTATGTTCTTCACAGCACTTGTCTGCCCCACTAGAATTTAACTCCACACAAGCAGGGACCTCACCTGCCTGTTCCCCTCTCTGTACCCCAGCCCTGGTTCTATGAGATGAGGATGTGTCAATGAAGAAAACATAAAAAGTTCCCAGAGGAGCTCCCCTGGGGGTGGGGAGGGGAGGCAGGCATTAAATGGGATAAACAAGATGAACAGGTCAAGCGGAGAGTACGCTGGATGGTGACAGCGCAGCGGAGGAAAGGAAAGCAGGGGATGCTAAGGGATACTGTACGTGGCACTGAGCAGGTGACCAGATCTAGTTAGGGATGGAGAGAAGCCACCAGAGTCTGGGGAGAGCTTTTGAGGCAGGGGGACCACAAAGCACCAAGGTCCTGAGGCAAGGGTATGCCCAGAACATCAAGGAGCAGCGGTGAAACCAGGTGGCTGGAACGGAGACTGAGGGAGACAGTGATGGGGAGACGGCAGGCAGCCAGGTCACCCAGGGGGTTTACATCGTTGTGAGGATCTGGTCTTGGCTGTGTGAGTGGGGCATCCTTGGAGGCTTCTGAGCAGAGGAGGGACAAGATGAAAGGATGGGAAGTGGAGCACATGAGGGGAGGCTGCTCTTAGAAACATGAGAGTTCACCCACAAGAACAGGAAAGACTGTGGACCACATGCCACAGGTGCGGGCAGGCGGGGAGCTACATGTGCGGGGAGCTACATGTGCCGGGAGCTGGTGGGACCTTCCTCTTGATGGCTTTTCTCAGTGCAACAGGCGGCAGCATCATCGGCTGAGAGAATGTGAGTGAGGAAGGAGGTATTGGAGGTTTCCAGAGAAAGGACAGGGGAGAAAGTTTTCTAGATTAGTGGGAGATGACTGAACTGGGGAAGCTCAGGCGGCATGGAGGACCCCCACTGAGTAGACGGGGAGCTGGACTGAACCAGGGTTTCCCGGAGTGGGTACAAGCAGCGGCAAGAAGGCCACTGAGGATGGACGAGTTCAATGATGGACCACAGAGCATAATCACATGTAGAAGATGAGGAAAAATAGCAGCAAAAAAAAAAAAAAATGCAAGCTTGAAATGAATGGAACCAGACTGATGTGGAAAAATTCTCATAGATGAAACTTGAAGGTCTGGATCCTGGGAGAGTCAAGGAATGTTTATTAAATATCAGTCAACACGTATTGAATGCCTTCATTCAAGGAACCATGAGAGGTGCTGCAGAAACATACACTCTAATGCCCAGTATGAAAAAGAGTAACTCGCCCAACTGTAAGTAAAAAGTTTTTATTGCATCTCAGACATGGTGTATGAGTCAGGAGTTGGACTGAAGCTGTTTGTTTTATTCATAATTTACCAAATTAACTATTATTATTAGGTAGATGCTTCTACTGAGGTTAAACGCATGTGCTTCTGTTATAACACGATACCTGTGTCTCTGGAAAAACCAATGCTCTACAGAAAAGGCACCATCAGTTACAGGCTTATTGGGACAATAGGGTTGGAGCAGGTCACTCAAAACCTTTGCAGCTTTGAACACACAGCACTAGCCAAAAGAACACTTGGTACTTTGGGAGCGACCTTGGATATCTAGGGCAGGTATTAAAAATGCATAGAAACAATCATGGAAATAAGTGATGCCAATGGATGTCGAACTCTGACCCAGCTGAGGGTGGGCAGTTATCCAAGAGGAAGCAGAACCCAGGGGGCATCCTTAGGGGAGGGAGCCCTGGAGGTAGAGACTTGGAAACTTCCACATGTCCACTGTCTTAGTGTCCCAGATTTATCAATCACAAATGAGCCAACTGATGTCACAGAAAAGAATAACTTGTCTTTGTCCTTGAATTAAAACAACAACAACAACAACAACAACAACAACACAACTATCTGGGAAGCATCGCTCAAAATTTAAAACTTTTTTATCCTCAGGCATAATAAAATGTCATTAATTTGACTGCCCCCACGCAAAAATGACTCATAGTTTACCTTCTTGACCTTGGCCTCCTTCAGTTTTTCCAATGCCAGCTTAATTTTATCAGCCTTGGCTTGAGCTTCTGCTTCTTCCTGTGAAACAGCAAGACATTCAACACAGTCCATTAAATAATACCAGTGGGTACCCATGCCATCACTGGTGTCTTCTGGCGAAAGGCTGTATTATAGGGCACCAAATTTCACGTGCATGATTTTCAGAATTTAAGTGACAGTAAAAGAATCTTAAACCCAGAGATACAGAAGACAGTCACCTTTTATATCTTAGAAATAGTAACTTCAAAGATTGAATGATGATTCAGGGCTTCACATAGTCTGCAAAAGTCTCTGGCTCAAAACTGGGTCTAACCTGAGAAATCTCTAGGTTAATCTCAAGGGAACTGAGCACTTCCTGAAATTATATACATTCTTTTAGATCAGTATGCGTTTGCTGGGATTCCTGGTTTTTATTAGATTCCTAAAGGGGTCTTTAACTTACCCAGAGTTAAGACTTACACTCAAACTGAAATCTATAATTCACCAAAAAACAAAAAAACAAAAAAAACAAACCAAAACCCAAAACCCCAATATTGACAAACATACATGAGCAGGCAGAAAAGAGAATGAAATATTTTATGAGCCCAAAACCCTTAGATTTTTTTATGTTAATATCCTTAGAATAGGATTATTAAGGCTCTCCTACCTATTTATAATGATAAGGAAATGAGCCGTTCTGGTTGCATTTTAATTACTTGAAAGTGGACATATATATTCTTATACCAGTAGTTCTCATGTTGTTTTTGAGCCACATATCCCCTCAAGGAATATATTGAAAGCCCTGAAACCCATGAAGCTTCACGTATGTATTCAACGTTGCATACAGCTGAGTGTCATGGCCTCTCTGAAATCTTCATGGACCCTGTATTAAGAGCCTCTGTTTTTAGAAAGGCCATTATCAAAGACAAGAGATAACAAGTGTTGGTGGGGAAGTGTGCACTGTTGGTGGGAATGTAAACTGGTGCAGCCACCGTGGAAAACAATATGGAGATTCCTCAAAAAATTACAGGTGGAACTACCCTATGATCCAGCAATTCCACTCCTGGGCATTTATCCAAAGGAAACGAAGCCACCATCTTGAAGAGACCTGCACTCCCTTGTTCACGGCAGCATTATTCACATCAGCCAAGACATGGAAACAACCTGTGTCTGAGGCTGATGAACGGATAAAGAAAATGTATACATATACAATAAAATACTATTTATCCACCAGAAAAAAGGAAATCCTGCCATTTGTGACAATATGGATGAACCCTGAGGGCATCACTGAAAAAGCTGAACTCAGAGATAGAGAGTAGAATGGTGGTTGCCGGGGACTAGGGGAGAGAGGAAATAGGGTGAGGTGGGTCAAAGCATACAAACTTCCAGCGGGGAGCTGAGTGAGTTCTGGGGAGCTGACACCCAGCCTGGTGACTATGGTTAACAACACTGTGTCCTAAATCTGAAAGTTGTTAAGAGAGTAGATCTTGTATGTTCCCACCACACGTACAACAAAAAGGTAATTTTATGAGGTGATGAAAGTGTTAACTAACCTTATTGTGGTAATCATTTTGCAACGTATGTGTATCCGATCATCACGTCGTATACCTTAAACTTGCACAGTATTATACGTCAATTACATTTTAATAAAACTGGGGAAAAAAGAGCCTCTGCTCTCTATGGATTGCCAATTTTCAAATAATTTTTATACAATAATTACACAATAGAGCAATAAGTAGGATTTAATATTTGATTTATATTTCATATTTGTTCATCCAAAAGGCTTTGTAGGAAATGTCCAGGTTACTACAATTGTATTTATGAATACTAATCTTAATCACACAGCACAGCAAATGCAGAAGCCACAGGAAATACAGCTAGGTTCTACTCTAACATACTTTTTTTTTTAAACCACTTTTTTTTGAGGAGGGTACTGAGGTTTATTTATTTAGTTATTTACTTTTAATGGAGGTCCTGGGGGTTGAACCCAGAACCTTGGGCATGCTAAGCAGGTGCTCTACTGCTGAGCTATACCCTCCCCCACTAACATATTTTTAAAATGGCTTTACGCTAAGAAAAATCCTTAAAAGTGCCCTTCTTGCTTTGATGAGAGACATAAGTCAACACCCCAAATAAAGATGATATGAACTTCCCACCTGTTTATTTTCCTGGTATTCAGAAAGTGACTAACATCAAGTCCTCTTCACCTACCTGCCCCATAACGCCCCTCCCAACTTTGACCTAACAAGTGATACAGAGATCTCTTCGCCCTTCTGAACACAGCTGCCAGATTCAGCGATATTCAGAAATACGTAAGGAAGGCCTCCAATTCTATATGCACTGAGCTAGGACCAGGGTCACAGAAATGAATACATCATTTCCACAGTTCATACCAAGTTAATAGAACATTACCTCCAAAGATTGAGTATTATCAAGGAGTGTGGCATACAAATACAGATTTTTGCCAAACTGTAATAATTTGTGAATATGGTCCTAATATATCCTTTATATGCACCAGTGTGTCCTTTTATGAGGACTCTGACTTTGCAATGAGCACATCCGGGATCCTCATTTTTTTTTTATCTCAAGAGCTCTGGGCAGATAAACTCATGAATGTAACTGTCACTTTGAAGAAAGAGATTGTGAGTGGCAGAAGTCAAGAGTCCTGCCATCACTGGCCCCACGGACATACCTGGGAGAGAGGTTCAGGAGGAGGTGGTGGCAGAGGAAGGTCTAGCATGGGGTCAGCCGGTGGAGGTGGTAAGTCATCCTCACATTGGCCAATACTTGTTGCAGCAACATTTGCTCCGTAACCAAGAGAAGCTGCACCACTGAAACCTGGAACTTCCAGAGATGCCGAAGGAGGCCGGTTCAAAGAGGCCTCTTTCTGGGCCTGGACTGTCCTCTGCTCAGCCTCACTTATGTCTGCTACCAGATCCGCCATGAGAGCGTCTAAATCCTGGTCTTCAAGTGCGTTTAAGGACTCTGATAGGAGAAATCACATTAACCATCAGAACAACGATTTGCACCTGGAAAATCGGAACGATGGTAATTTTATTTCATTTTTATCATTTATTTTTATTGGATACATTTGACATGTAACTTACAAATTTAAGGTGTATGTGTGTTACTTTGATACATTTATGTGTTGTAATATGGTTGCCATTGTAAGGAGAGTTATCACATTACACGCTTACAATATTATTGTCTGTGTTTAATAAACTGTACATTAAATCTCTATGGCTAGTTTATTACTTCTCACAAGTTTGTACCCTTAAACGCCATGAAAGATGGTTATTTTAGAAAGTAAATTTGAGCACTGGTTGCAGGGGGCTGGAGGTGGGGGAAATAGGAAGAGGATGATAAAAGGGTCTGAACTTTCAGTTACAAGGTGAATGAGGTTTGAGGATCCAAGTATAACTTGATGACTGGAGTTGGTAACACTGTATTGTATAACTGAAATTTGGTGAGAGAGTAGGACTCAAATGTTCTCACACACACACAGAAGTTAAGTATGTGGGGTGATTAATGTGTTAACTTGATTAGGGGGCTCCCTCTCACAATATATATGTATATCAAATCATGGAGTTGTACACTTCAGATATCTTAAATTTTACTTGTCAGTTAAATATCAATAAAGTTAAAAAAATTCTTTACCTTCAAAAAAGAAAAAAAGAGGGGGGAGGGAAGGGAAATATCTTCCCTATTTGGGGGGACCTCACAGGTCACTTATAAGTAAAGTCAAATCCAAGCCTGTGATTAGAATACCGAAGTAGGGAATTCTTGTACATTCTAGTACAAGATCTTAGAATTTTAGAAAGTAGGGGAGGGGAGAGGTTGGAAATGGTTGGAAAGTCCTCCTCAGGTCTTTGGAGGGCAGACAGAGCACCACTGGTCAATATATTTGGAAAAAAGTAGATCTCACCCACTAGGATTTATTTACTGTTCCTTGAGACTTGGAGTTCCTGTGGGCAGCCTTCCCAATGTAGGAACTCTCACACCACACAAAGAGCAATGAACGACACACAGCAGGAAATAAAGCACTAAGGGAGTTTAGGAGTTAAAAAAAATTTTTTTTAAATTGGAATTGACTGGTAAAGACTTCGTAAGACAGATTGCTGGGAGCTCACTGTCAGAGGAAAGGGCAGCCCCGGATTTCCAGAGTGGGGGTGAGGGGGACAGTTCTCACTGGGATTCCTGCCATGTGTGACTCCGGTGGGGGTCAGACATGTGATCCTGAAAGCTGTCAGACCACAGGGCACACAGGGAGTGGTGTCGGGGAGTCGTGTTGGCAGGGCGCTTTGAGATCAGGCAGTCGCCGGATAGCGAGTGTCATGGACAAAGGATGACCATGAGGCGGAGAATTCTAGCTGCATTGTGCAGCATAAACTAGGAGGAAATGGGGGTGGTGGAAATGAAGCTTACTCAGTAACAAATCAGCAGAAAGCATGGTGAAATAATGTATTGCCAAACATCATTATCGTAAACAGCCTGGAGCATTTTACATTCACGCTGCTAGTTATATGTACAGCACATGGACTGAAGTCCGGATCTCCCAACTGTGTAAAAAGGGTTTGTTTCCTTCTAAGCCATCACTTTCTGGGCATATAAATTTTTCATAAAATTAAGTGAAATTCATTTTAAAAAACCCCAGAGAAAAGATATGTTCAACTAATGAAGCACAGTCAGAATTTTCTAGCGTTACCAATTACATTGTGACTCTTGGCACATAAGCAAATGATTTTAATCCTTTAGAAAGATTTTGGGGACAAAATTCCCATAATCACACTTAATATATATTAACAATTTCCAAAGTAAATTATAATCCTAACATATCAGTATGGAACTGAGTGGTAAGGAACTAGGGATTCTGTTTGGAAGTCTGTCACTAATTCTCTAAATGACTTTGGGTGAAATAGTTTTTTGACTCATTTTAAGCAATGCTTTCAGTGAAGACGGTAAAAAATCTATCTCTATTTTAATTCCCAACAAATTTAATTTTCAGGATACATCAGTACTTTCTTTATCGTCTTGTTTCCTTACTGACATGAGTTTCTTGTTACTGCACTTTCATGTTATTATGTTTATATATTGCTGGGTTTCTTGGTTTCCGTCATTTTCAGTAATTTTTTGATACTGGGTACTAAGTGTTTCAAAAGCATTAGTTGAGTTGACTACAACTACATTATTGATTATATTTGAATTTTAACTGAACTGATAAAGTATCCAGTTGTTATGAGAGTGTCAGGCAAAACTGCATAGTTCACATGTCCAAGTATATGTTCACTATTAATGTCATAATTTTACAAAAGTGTGTTGGTTTTTTGAAACTTCATGAATGTTACCATCATTCCATGCTGCAATGAAAATGACCGACAGAAATAATTTTACATGGGAAATAGGAAAAGAGGGAAAGTAGAAGAGATGTATTATAATTTATCAAGATACAGGTATTGGCACCTTGGGTTTATCAAAAAATTATTGAAAACGACAGAAACACAGAACTCGGGTGAGTGATAGAAATAAAATTTGGAACTCTGGATTTCTGTAACTGGGCTTCTCTATTATCCTGTTTCCCATTCTTTTGATAGGCACTGCAAGTCTTTGAAAAACCTTTTTCAAGAGTTGCAGTGAATTCTCATTTACTTGGGAGCAATTATTTTAGGATTCATTGTAATCTGAATAGCACATGGGCTAAAGATTGTCAAGCACTAAATAGGAAGAGAGAGTTTTGTTAGTAAAAGAACATGATGATCTCTGGGAGAATAAAAAAAATGTCAAATAGAGCAAATATATTATATGTTAATTATATATTAAATAAAAATATTCTTGATGCATCTATTCATATATTATCAATCAAGATGAAATGGGCAGTTCATTAATCTCCTTGAATTAATTTCCTTATTAATATTTTCATATACTACTGTAACTTATTACTCCAATGACTTAATAATAATAAGAAACTTTCTTTACTTTAAAAAAATAGTTTTTAGACTTTCTGAAAATGCAGGATAGTGTTCCTTTTCACTATAGGCAAAAATATCTTCTTGGCCTTTCAATTCAATCCAAGCACAATAAAACACCATCTGAATAAAATCCAGGACTTTAAAAATGATCCTTGTCATGATGTCCAGGTTCCTTAAATTTTGTTTTTAAAATTAGACTTCTGTACACATTTTAGTCACCATTATGATTTCAAATTACTTAAGAAAAGAAATGATTATGCTTACCATTTAAATCCTTAAAACCCACACTATAGTTAAATTCAGTTCTGGGCGGCTTAGGTTCCGGAGGAGGGAGAGTGTCGACTCCTAAACTCTGTGAAAAGAGATCATCATCCCCCAAAGTTATTCATGATACTAACATTTTTGCAGTGCAATTGAATCAGTAAGTAAAATGACATTTTTTTTTGTTTATGTCTTTTTTCTCTACATATGTTCTTAAAAAACTATTCTTACTTGAACATGTTTTAGGTGATTTTTTCCCCCTACAGAAAATTGCAAGTTAAAAATTATGCTAGAAGGTACATCTTGAAACAAAATAGGTCAACTGAGACTGATGAGAATGAGATTGTTCATTTTTATAAAACAACAGAAAAAATTTCTTGTACTGATGCATTTATGACACACCCACTACACCCAATTCTGTAAGGACTTAAGTTATGACACCAAAGAAAGGAATATTTAATCACTCAAAGATAAAAGCTATTTCAGGAGGCAGTCTGCTATTATAGAGTAAGATTTTAATCCTGTTATTTTTAATAAAACTCTTGTTAAAAAGAAATTAAGTCAGAATAAATTACTATTTTGTAAATAACATTTTTAAATTGAAAAAGTGACTTCTTTGATGATTTAAAGGCTATATTACACATATAATTTAAATTTCTAAAAATACTTTTACATAGTTTGAGAAGTGGTTTCACTGGTTCTTAATACATGAATGTTTTCATGAAAGTGAGTGCTTCCTTTGACATTAATTTGATTTGGTAAAAAATATCCTTGTTCGTGTCTTAAATTTCTGAAGGAAATCAATCATTATATGTTTGTGGGTAATTAATGAGGTATAACCAGTTACAAGTAGGAAAAAAAAAAGACCATTAATCAAAACGTTAAGAAAAAAAAATGAACCCAAGCAAGTTAGAATCAAGGATAAAATGCAGGGAAAAGTGATTGAAACCCCAGAATTCATTTAAAAAAACAGGATGACCATGCAAAAGTTGCCGAGAAAAGGGAAGATTGATGGAGAAACAATGGGGGTGAATAAGAGGACAAAAAATTTAGTGAAAGAAAGTAAAAAAAAAAAAAATTCATTAACCAGTTAGTTGATTTTTAAATGCTATAACTTGAAGCCTGACATCACAATGAGTGTAGCCAACTCATTTTTTTTTTCCCCTCAGGAATATAATTTACTATGCTACCCAAAGAAATGAGAAGTAGTTCTCTAACAAAATACGAATACATGAATGTGTGATATACCAGACTTTGAGTAAAATGCAGAGAGGGAAAGAAGAGAGAGGAAACGGTTTTAGGAGGGAACTCCTTTAATCACAGGAAAGTCATTCAAAGCCCAACAAGAAGGGAACATTTCTCTCTGTATGTCTGGTGTGGCCTCGCAAACGATTTTAGGTCATATACAAAGTCACAAGTCAAATTTTAAATTATTGTGTATCAACTTTGGATGTTTATTAAGAAAAATTAAGTTAGAATATTTAACCTAATTGAGATGCAGTTTAATTTAAAAAATCAATTAAAGACAAATATTAAGAAAATAATAAAGACAGGCAAAAGATCACAAAGATGATATGTGAATGACTGAAGTTTGAGAAGACTGTTCCACAGTAACCTCCCTAAAAGTCACATGCTTGATAAACAACAAGGACCTACTGCATAGCACAGGGAACTATATTTAATGTCTTGTAATAAGCCATAATGGAAAAGAATCTGAAAAGACATATGTATGTATATGTATAACTGAGTTCCCCTGCCATACACTTGAAACTAACACTGTAAATCAACTACACTTCAATACAAAATAAAATTTTAAAAAGCAGCCCCCAAATCATATGCTTGAAAACGTATTTCATTAAAAGCTGCGTGATGGTGATTTTCTAACTCTTCATTCTTTTTCAATGTTTAATTGGAATTCTTCCATAAAGAAGAACTTTCTCTCATCAATCATTTGTTCACTCTGAAATATGGTTTGACTAGGATTATAGAAAGACTGACATAAATGCTTGATTCTTTCCTTTATTTATCAGTTTTCAGAGTAATATGTTAATGTCTGGCAATTTCCAATGGCAACCAATAAAGTAGTGTTGTTTTTGCTTTTTACTAGTATCATTATGAACTCATAGTTTATTTTTTACATGTAGAAATTTAGAAGTTTATGTATTTAAATATTTCATTCTTTTATGGCTTGTAGATATCCATTTCTTGCTTAGGAAAGCTACCCACATCTTCAAAATGTATAAACAGTTCTCTCATGTTATCTTCTCTATGTATCTCATATATTTAGATCTGTGATTCATGGAACTCATCTAGTGTAAAGTCTGAGGGGGAAATTCAGCTTTTGATTTTTTTAGATGTGTTACCTAACACAATTTATTAAATAATTCTTTTTGCTACTTATTTAGAATGCCACTATGATCAGATTTTAAATTCTTGTTTCTATTTATATCTAATTCTGTTTCATGAACCTGTATTAATGTATCATTACTCCTTTTTCATATTTTTCTGGCAATCTGTGTATTTGAAATTTTTTTGTATATAAATAGTAGAAATGACTTCATCCCCCTTCCCCACAAAATGTCCAGTTAATATACGTACTGGTTTCTAGACTTTATGTGTATAGATATCTATGTAGACACATACATCTCATACACACACACACACACACACACACACACACACTCAAAGACAAAGAGAAAGAAACAGACCGGTGGTGGTGATGGCGTAGCATGCTAATTAATGAGAAATCTGGGAGAAAAGTAAATGACAGTTCTTTGTATTTTTCTTCCAGCTTTTCTCTAAGCTTGAAATTATTTCAAGATAAAAAAAGTAATTATCACATTATTGTATTTTAGTTCCTTGATTTTTGCTTATTTTGAAAAATTAGGAAGCCTACAGCTAATCCATCCATTTCAACCCCACTCTTGTTTTCAAGAATAGAACAGGCACAGAATTCACAAGTGGGGATCAAAACACAAGCTTTTCAAACGGCTGGGAAGACACTCGATCACCCCAAAGGGCAGCTGAAAACGGCTGAATCAAAGAACAGATTTTAGACCCAGGGACAAAGCGGGGCTTTACTTTACTCCAAAACTTACTTTTACCCTGACCTACCTGTTCGGAGACCAGTTTTAGCCACACCAACCCTGTGACTACATGCACTCGAGCACAATAAAGAAAAGATCAAAACCCAGAAAGGCCTTATGTGAAGGCAAATCCAGGACACCTGTCATTAGTCAGAACCCCTTTTCTCTAAGCCTGTTCTCCCATCTTTTGTCTCTTTTTTCATAGAATTTAAATTTTCTCAAATTTTATACAAGCAGACACCAACTAATATTGATTTATTGTTCCTAAAATAATATTTTAAACAATATAGATTATTCTTCATTTATTTTGTAGAAATCTTTAAGACCCCTGACTTATTTAGGAATACTGGATGATTCTTATTTTAGTGTTTTATGTAGAAGGTGATGAACTGACTAGTTTTTATAGAAAGGTGGCTTCAGGGGAAATTGTTCAGCGGCGGTGGTGGTTGTGGAAAGTTTGCTTGAGGAAAATTCCTCCACTGGCTGAATGTTTGAACATGGTGAGCATGAGAACGTATGTGTGACCCATGTATTCCATTAGCTGAACTCAGCAGGGTATGATCAGAGAAAAAAGCTTTATTTTTCTGCCTACCGCTGTCACAGTTCCTCACAGGAGGAACATATAATATTGTCAATTTCCAGTCTTTTCTTTTTTTGAAATAGCTCTCTTGTCATATGAAACTCAAATTCTGTGACTCTATTTTTTTTCTAATTTGAAAGTTAAGAAGGGGAATTTACCTGGGTCAGAAGATCCATCTCTCCCAGCAAATTGCTGAACATTTGGTCTATATCTTCGTTTGACTCACCCATCTGAAAAAGAAGAAATCCAGGTGAAGATGCTCTCTAATAAAAGCCTGATCCTTGGGTAATTGTTCCATCTCTTTCTATTCCCCCAAAGCCCCATCCACGGGCAAGTAAGTCAGGAAGAAAAAGTTATGGAGAGGAAAATTCATTTCAGCCTGAAATTTCATGCCTGACCTCCCTGCAATTTGCTTGGTCCAAGATTGAACCGAACCCTAAGAACTGTCTCAGAGAGACAACTGGACTCTGTTTTTCCAGATGCCCAAGTGCAACAGAGTGAACATCACTCTGGAATTCACATCACCATAGGACACCCTGATTGGGAAAGGAGAAAGCCTCAGGCCACAGGGGATTGCATGGAGAGATGGAGAACTTCATTTTCACTTAAAAATCTACATAAAAATATGTCAGGAGTGAGTAGGATTATTTACCAAACCATTCCTTGCTTTACAAAGTAATCTCTGAAACAGCAGTGTTCAGCACATTTGTTTGGAAGCATTAGGGTGACAAAACAGAAGTAAAATGGCCACAGCTTCAAGTGACAACAGATGGAAATAAAGCGTATTTTATATTATAACTTTTCTCTGCCTGAACCAGTAGAAAGAATTGTCCAAGAGAGGAAAAGCGTTTCCATACAATGACGTCAGGACGCCTTGGGAGGTGTAACTAGTTGCTCTCTTCCTGACGTTTTTGGCACGGCTGAATCGGGGCATTGGGAGAGAGATTACAAGGCCTCCTTCAGCCACTGATTAGTAATGTATTGTAGACGGTCAGCACATCTCATTTAAGCCAAATAATATTTATGTGTGTGTATATGTGTGTTTGTTTCCATCATTTTATATGAAAACATTTAAATATATCAAAGTAGGGAGAATAATATAATGATTTTTGTGTACTCATTGTCCATCTTGAACACTGATCAACTCATGACTCATCTTTTTGATGTAGATAACCCATATGTACCCCTAAAAGACCAAGGCTTTTTCTTCTTTTTACTATAACCATAATACTATTATCTCTGCATACACACTTGTGTGTGTTTGCATTTAAAATAAGTTATTTGAATTGCCAAGATATGGAAGCAACCTAAGTGTCCATCAAAGGACAACTGGATAAAGAAGATGTACACTGGAATATTACTCAGCCATTAAAAAGAATGAAATTTTGCCATCTGCAGCAACATGGATGGACTTGGAGAGCATTATGCTAAGTGAAATAAGTCAGACAGAGAAAGACAAATACTGTATGATATCATTTATATGTAGAATATAAAAAATATAACAGACAAGTGAATAAAACAAAAAAAAAAGAAGCAGACTCATAGTGATAGACAACAAACTAATGGTTGCCAGTGGGGAGAGGGAAGGAGGAAGAGGCAATATAGGGGTAAGGGAGTAAGAAGTACAAACTATTAGGTATAAAAGAAGCTACAGGGATATACTGTACAACATGGGGAATACAGCCAATATTTTCTAATAACAATAAATTGAGTTTTACTTTTAAAAATTGTGAATCACTGTATTGTATACCTGTCAGTTACATAATATTGTACAGAAACTATACTTCAATTAAAAAAATTATTTGGCTAAAAGAGGCAAAGTCAAGGCAGATCTTTCCTCGAATACATGATCTTGCAGACTTATAGTTCTCCCTTTACCATAACTTCAAACTAATACTTGAGCAATAATACCTTTTCATACTTAATAGCTTCAGCTAATTAGGGTTTCTCTGTCTCTTTATAAGATACGCATATAAAATGCCTTTGTCGTACTGACTCTGCTTACTTAAAACTAGCCTGAATGATTAAAAAAAAAATTCTTCAAAGGACAGAGATGTAATGATGATGAGGAGGAGGATGACATTTATCTAGCACCATGTTCCAAGAACTGATCTAGAAGCCAGGTTGATTGATGGTAACAGTAACCACTCAGAATGGCATCGACACTGAGAAATCAGAAGGAATGCGAGTGTACAGGTCATCTAGAGCGAATCTGTGCATATCCTCCAAATCTCCACCTTACAAAGCTAGTGCCCAATCTTCCCAGATTGTCTTCAACAGTTACCCTGAGTTTACATCACTTAGGATATCTCCGGCTTAATTTTCCCATCATATATTTTCTCCTCCCAATTTTAAGAAGGAAAAATGATTCCCCCTGCTACACAACTTTACCAACCTCACTGAAGATGAGATGAGGATTGAGAGTATTTTTTCAATTGAATTTCCCTTCTCCCCACAATAATTCTTTCTTTGCTCTCCTCAGCTCTCTCTCCAGTGAAACACAAAAGACAATCTGAGCTATAGTTATTGAGTACCTTCAGTAGTCATTTCAAGTTTTAATTTGTGCATGTTTTATATGGGAGGGAGGACAATTTGTATTGCTATGATTGTTAATTTTCCAGAATCCCCCCATCTGGCTTCCAGTGGAGAAGGTATCTTGCAGGAGCATCAGGTATCTATGGGTTGACCAGGAAGGGCCAGGTGGGAGACAGCATTAAAACAAAAGAAGTTTAAGATATGATGCAACAGGCACACTTCTAAGTAGTAGACACACCTGAAAGAATCCGGGGAACATACGCATGGGACAGGGAAGCACGTGTTTGAATCTGATGAAGCCATTCAGCGAATGCACAGGGTCAGACCGGTAGGCAGATGAGCCCTCAGGTACAGAAATGACAGGTGAGGCAGACACTGCAGGTGTGAGTCTATGTGTGCAAGTCTAAGAGATTGGAGGGCCTCAAACAGCATCAGTCATGAAAGATGGATGATGTTCATCCTGTTCATGTGGATTGTTGGGTTTAGCTCATCACAGAGAAGGAAAAAGAGCTGTCGGTGGGTCCTGCTTCTGGTTAGGGAGGGGAGTCAATGCTGGGGTCCACTCACATGTGGTTTTAATCCCCTCAAAGATGCTTATAAAGTACCTGAATCATACCCCCCTTCTTCAAATTAACTACAAAATGGAGGAAGGAAAATATTTAAGTCAACAAAGTACCCACGATTTCAAAAGGTATCCCTTCAAACAGTTAACCTGGTGTTCAAAATCTTGTAATGGAGGATTCGTTCATTACTTTAGTAAGAGAATTAGTAGGGAAAAAAAAGCAATAAAATTCCAGAACTGCCCACGTGAATTTATTTTCATCAGAGTATTACGCAGTACAATACTGTGACAAAATAAAGGAATCCTTCAAATGAATTATTACAAACAGGGAAAGTTAAGAGTAAGTACTAGTGTTAACATGTTTCAAAATTTTTCATGAGAGAAGAGTAATCCATTCAGAGTGGACAAAACCAGGTTTCTTTGCTGACCTCAAAACTGCCAGTCATGAGGGAGGGAAATTGCTCAGTGGTAGAGCTCATGCCCAATATGTACGAGGTCCTGGGTTCAATCCCCAGTACCTCCATTAAGGAAAAAACAAACAAACAAACAAACAAAAACCCCAACAGACTGCCAGTCAGTGTTCCAATAAACCCAAAGGAACCAAAGATGAAGCTGAGAATAGTAGTCTTCTCACTGATGCTTTGTCTTAAACCGTTAAATTTGGAAACGTGATGAAAAGATAAAGAATAAAGTCTTGAAAGGAAACGTGACCTTGATGAGTCAGAAATCTCCACTGAACCCAAAGACCTTACTTGCTCAGCCTGTGCACAGCACCCGTGCAGAATGGGCTGAGGACTTGCCAGAGTGAATCACACACCTAAGATGGAAATAAAACAGCAGCACGTTCCCGTGACCCCTGCTGACTCCCCTAGTGTTCATCTGGTCAAAATCTTTCCCTCTGCCCTTTCAGTCCTTTCCCCCAGAGTCTGTTGATATTGAATTATTTAAAGGCATCAATATTAAGATTATTCTGTAAATCTTATCGTAAGTAAATATGCTACTGCATGGATCACAGTTTCAAAGAGTTATAAATTAGGAGTTCGGGATTTGCACTACTGTCTATAAAATAAATAAACAAAAAGGTCCTACTGTTCAGCACAGGGAACTACATCCAATATCTTGTAATAACCTATAATGAAAAAGTATATATATATATATATATATATATATATATAAAATATATATATTCTGAATCACTATGCTGTACATCAGAAACTAATACAACATTGTAAATCAACTATACTTCAATTGAAAAAAAAGAACTTCATCTCTGGTGAAAATAATGAAAGATCTAAGTTAAGGGCTATTATTAACATCAGTTTGTATCAGTGTGTAAATTCAATCATCTTACATATTTATCCTCCCTGCAGAAAGCCCTGTTTTTGGAATGGAGAAAACCAGAGCCACACAGAGATCCACACTGCACACACATGCGTCCGTGCACGAGAACATAGGGCTGCATCCATTTGTACAGTGTTTCCCAAAGGTCAAAATCAAGATTAAAAAAAGAGAAAGAGAGAAAGAAAACCCCACCCTGACAGCTCAAAGTTAGGTTAACTGCCCAAAAAAGCAGGGGTGGAGCAGCCTTGGTGAAGCAATGGATTGGAAAATGAGCAATGTGCACATCACGATTGGGTGGAATTAACATCTTTTTATGAGTACGTCATTTCTGAACTCCTGTCTTGGGAAGAACAACAAACTGTTGATAAAAAAAAATTTGGAATAGTACTTTATCAGAAAGATTTTGCTGTTTTTTATTTTATTTTTTTGAGACTTTGGGGAGTGGCTAGGAGAGGGGAGGGGTGGTTGAGGCTGCACACCCAGACTGAAATACTGCCTTAGATTCCTTGAGTGAGTGGGGCATTTTCCCTAATGCTCAGTAGATCCCAAAGGGTCAAACTTCTAAGGCTCAGTGTTTTGAAGGCTTCAAATAGTTTTTCTTCCCCACATACATGAATTTCATATATAAACTTTAAATACAGATATTTTTAAAAATATAAGAAAAAATTGTGACTGTGAGCTGATGGATATGTTAAATTACACTTATCACGGTGATCATTTCACAATACGTACATATATCACATCATCATGCTGCAAGTCTTAAACTTACACAGTGTTATATGTCAGTTATATCCCCATAAACCTAAAAAAACCAGTCTATCCTAAGCACGCTGATAAATATGTGCTTAATAGGACATCTGTTTATGGCAATGGCAACGTTAACCTCATGTATTTAACTCATTTGGGATGCAGATTTTGTTGCCACTTGGTTGAGCAATTCCAGCCATGGTTTTGGACATAGATCAGGGCAGACCTCATTTTATCTCAGTGGTTCACCTAAAACAACCTGTTCAATATGCACAGGCTTTTCCACCACTATTTCCCCCTCTGGTGCCTTCTCCTCCTACACGCCCTAACTTGGCTCTTGGTCAGTATTCCCTTATTAGTCTAATTTAGAAACCTTGGCATAGTCCCTGACTCCTCCCATTTTTCCATCCAATCAGTCAAAAAATCCTGTTGGTTTTTCCTGCAGAGAGCTTTCCTTTCCTTCATCCTCACTGTTGAGACCCTTGGCAGCTCATACGAATTTGGTCTCTTGTTTAAAAAACTTCTGTGGCTGAAGATGAAGCGGGCAGAGTTCAAATCTCAGCACGTCTCTCAAAGTTCTTCATAGTTTGCCCCAACCTACTTTTCATGGTTCAACTCTTACATTCAGGGTCCTTGACATTGTCTAAATAGACTTTTAAACGTTGTCTTAGTATATGCTGTTCCCTTTAAATAACATCTTTCTCTGTCCATTTATTTTTCATAAAGTCCCGTTTATCATTTGGAATCCAGCTTTCATGTCAACACTTCAATGATGTCTTTTATTTTTTCTTGTTTCTTAAAAAAATTTTTTTTTTGTTTTTGTTTTTTTGAGGGGAGGTAATTAGGTTTCTTATTTTTAAACTAATTTTTTATTTTATTTTATGTTTTAGTGGAGAGACTGGGGATTGAACCCAGGACCTTGCCCATGCTAAGCATGAGATCTAACACTGAGCTCTACTCACGCACCTCCCCCGTTGTGACATTTAAACAAAACAGCACACAGCACTCAGTAATAGCATTTCCCATATTGAGTCACACTCTGTTCATATTAGAACTTCCTTCCAGACTGGGAGCTGCTATTAAGTAAGGATTAGTAAATCTTGTTCATCCTTAGGTTTAAAAGTGCTCTGTTGCAAACACTGAGCATTTAGGGAACACCCCAGACCAACGGGAAGAAGTCATCAGTCCCTGTCATTCCACCTCCTGTGCCCTGGGTGTGGATCCTGTCACACTGCAGACAGAAACGTGACCTTCCTGGGTTGGATGGTCCTTGGAGGTCACTGAATCCCACATTTCCTTTAACTACCAGGGCAAATAAACAGAATGTCTGTTTCTAAGATATTGTCGCAGTTGTGGGTTTAAGGAACCTCATTCACTATAGCAATAGTTCCCCCCTCCCTTTTTTTTTTGGTGCTTTCCAAGTGAGTAAAAACCTATATTTATATAGATAAATTTTGTTGGTAAATACAGAGGTTTCATTGGGGCTCACATCTCTTTAGGCCTAAATTTGATTTCAACCGGCCAATTTCTGACACTTTGAGAAAAATCTAATCACAACCATGCAGTTCGAGTGACGTTTTCTATGGTTTTCCTATCTAGTTCACCCTAAAGTCAGTTAACATTTCAAGGAGTAGATTAATTCACCATTATTTACTAATTAAAAACAAGTTATATCTTCTATCTTAATTATTCCTTTATTCACATGATATATCTAATTAATTTTAACCCCATCAATATAGACTTCTATCTCACTTTAGCACAAAAATGTAACAGCTTAATTATACAGTAATATATCAGGTTATCTGCATCACTTTAAGATAATAATTTATAATATATTATATGTGGTTTACTGTTTACATAGAAGTAGCTGTATGCCTATGGCTTGCACTGGGCTTCAAAACTGAGAATAAATTATATGTGCCTATTTGTATTTGCCAGTGTTATATTTTGTTCCTTTATGTGTTTATAGGTACATTTGCTAATATGTGAGAACAAAATTAATATGTTCAAATACTCCTCTCATAACATATGTTATAATTTCTTGTTAGGAACTGAATTTTGAGCATAATAGTATTAGATTGTGGGGTTATTTTACTCATTTAAAGAGAAAAGTTCTATTCATAAAAACATACAATTTTGTATACTAAATAAAAGAGGAAATAATAAACTTGTAAGAATCTTTATAAAACAGAAAACAAAAAGACAGGTTTTTAAAAAGTCATCCTAATAACTTCTGTATAAAATCAAAGGTTAAGATTTTTCCCTTTTGATTATTAATTCTTGACTCTACCGTAAGATGGATTCAGTGGCAGCCGGCATCAATATAATGGAGAACCCTATGTTATTTAGATTTTTATTAGAAGCTTATTTGTCAAAAGCCTGCTTTCCCATAGCGCCAGATTAAGATACTATGAATTTGTGGATGATCTAATTTGAGGTTGCAAAGATCATCTTTTCAGCTGTGCTCTCCCTCATGCATAAACTTTACTTGCATTGAGGTATTGGTACCAATGAAAATTTTAAAGCAACAAGAATTAGAAGAGAAGACAGAATATGTTGTGAAAAACTTTTAACCAAACAACAAAGGATATGTAAAATTAACTTTCTGATCAGCAAAATGAGTCAGTCAATTAAGGGCAGACAGGTCAGAACTGGTCTTCAAAATTCCACCAGAACAGCCACTACGCACCTACCTGGTACAAAGTCCCCCTCTCTGTTGCTCCTGTGCGTGGCTGCAGGTTGAGAGAGAGAATCTCATCTCTCTGCCTGCCTGATAATAATAAAAACAATACCTAATAACTATTAGCTGCTCTCACTCTGTGCCAGGCACTGTTCCTGTGCTTTCTGTGTACTGACTGATTAAATCTATCCTCACAACCAACCTGGACAGGACACGTATTTTCCCCATTTTACAGATGAGGAAACTAAGGTACCCAGAGACTAAGTAACTTGCCTAAGATTACACAATTTAAGTCAGTCAATAGAGACTTACTGATCCCAAAACTGTTCTAGGCTCAAATGAATCTCTGGAAGACTTTTCCCTCACTGAGTGTCTCTTCACCAGTGTGTCAAGGATTAAATATCTGAGTTCATCTACCTACTATACATCTTTCCATTCTGAAGACAAAAATGTTTGCATCCTTGCATTAAGACTATTATTTGTTTACTCTATATCCCATTTTTTTTGATAAATTTTTTAAAAATGGAAGTAAAATATATATACATGTATCACAAAATTTACCATTTTAATCATTTTCAAGTGTACAGTTCAGTCGCAGTAAGTAATTCATATTGTTGTGCAACCATGACCAGCATTCACTTTCAGAACATTTTCATCTTCCCCAACTGAAACTTCATACCCATTAAATAATAATTCCCCATTCCCCTCAAGTCCCAGATCCTGGGATCCATCATCTTCCTCCCCATCTTTATGAATCTGGCTACTCTAGGCATCTCATGTAAGTAGAATGAAATAATTATCCTCAAGATTCATCCATGTTGTCGCACGATCATGTATGAGCGCAAGTGAGTGGTGCTTTGAGTCTACAGCTAGATGGCCAGAGTTAACATACAACTGGAATTCATGAGAAAGAAGGTTGAAAACTCTGAGGCATTCTCAGTATCAATTTGCTTTGGTATTTTTTATTGCTTTTAAATTTAAAGAAATAGCTGGCTATGTTTATTTTTTCAAGGAAAAAATTAGCCCACACGTTACAGCTATAGATACAAAAGAGAAGGTTGATACAAAAAGAGATCTGTTGATGATGAGGGTCACCCTTCATATGGAATCTGTACTGCGGATTCCAGATGATCACAAATGCTGGTGGGAACTATGAAGGAGCTACTACTGTACAGCAGGATGGGAAAATAACTAACAATACTGAATTTTGCCTGATTCCTTCAATACAGCATTGTTGTTGTTTTTTTCTTCAAAATGCAATGAAAGCACTCCTCAAGAGGAAGTGGTTCACGGAACAACACAGCACATGGTTAAGGGTTCTTGCAGTGTTTGGGGGAGGTGGGGAGCTAAAACTTCTGCGTAACATAAAACAGGAAACAGAAGGATCTCTAAAACTACACACAGTATCAAAGAGTCCTTAACAAACAACTAGAAGCAATCTCTTGGGCCAATTTAACTGGCTTTCTAACAGTGTACTCCAGGTCAGTGAAAACTTTAAGAACTAGGCTGACAAATAGTTACTAAGTTAATAGGATAATCACTATACAGACCAACACAAAGATCGATCACAAAGGAAATTCATGTGGACATTGCAGATGTGCATCAGTATGGTCATGCAAAAGGAACAGCCCAGACGATAGGATTCTTTGGTAAGCAATACCGAGATGGCAAAAGTTTGATGGAAAAAAAATTTTCAAATGAAAGAGTAATCACGAAATGACATTTTATTTCAATAATTTAAAAAATGCCAAGGGGGTACTTTGAAAGGCCTGAGAATTTGTCACAGTGTAGACACACGCACACACACACACACATTGCATGAGATGGGCTACCATATTTTTCAAAAGTAGATTTTTAAATGTACTTATTTCCAAATTGCTTTGCTTTTGAGTGAATGCAAGGTGGAGTGGGGGCTGAGTACTAATGCATTCTGCTAAGTCAAGCTCAAGGGTAGGTCAAAAGTGAAGATGGTGGAAAAAGACCCAAAAATATGCAACAGGATTCAAAAGTAAACTACATGTGACACAGGGGAGGTCAGCTCATATGAACACAAATTCTTGCTTGCACCTGTCAAGATGGTTTTTCTGCATCTCTAGGAGACAAGATGTAGACTAGTTTCACTTGGATATCCATGGGATGAAAACAGAATTTTAAACTCTTGAGATTTTCTTAAGTTCCCTTTTTATTCTATTTTGAGCATCTACAGAAAGCATGGGCACCTGCTTTCGTGTTTAGGATCTACTGTGACATCAAACAAAAGTGACAACATAATTAGGGTTTTCTGAAGGGACAAAAATAGAAAATGTATTATTCACTCACTTGTAAATAAGAACAATGGACATTAATTTTCATACACAAAACTCCTATGAATAGTTATCTGTATTCACTGTTTTCATACTTGTCTCTTTTCTCTTGAATTTACCCGGTTGTGGCTGAATGTTTGTGTCTTCCCTAAAATTGAGACCCTAATCTCCAATGTGATGGTATTTGTAGATGGAGATTTTAGGAGGTAATCAGATCATGAGGCTGGAGCCTTCATGTGGGGATTAGTGCCCTTATGTGAAG
Organism: Camelus dromedarius; assembly: GCF_036321535.1. Lineage (NCBI taxonomy): Eukaryota > Metazoa > Chordata > Mammalia > Artiodactyla > Camelidae > Camelus > Camelus dromedarius. The sequence continues at coordinate 13,549,137 of NC_087461.1, forward strand.
AGAAACCAGAGAGCTTGCTTCCTCTCTCTCTCTCTTTGCCAAGTGAGGACACAGCAAGGGGATGGCAAACCAGGAAAAGGGCCCTCACCAGACGCCAGATCTGCTGGTGCCTTGGTCTTGGACTTCCCAGTTTCCAGAACTATGAGAAATAAATGTTTGTTGTTTAAGCTGCTCAGTCTATGGATGGTGTTTTTGTTATAGCAGCTCAAACTGACTGAGACATACCCCAACTGGACTTTTGTTCCCATGTCACCAAACTGTGTCAAGATTACCAATGACCTTCATGTTGCTGAAGCCAGTGGTTAATTCTTAGCATCTTAAACAGCATTCAACACATTCATTGATCACCCTCTCTTGGAAACACTTTCTTCACTGGGCTTCCACAAAAGCTATCTTTCTGGCTTTTCTTCCTAACAGAGGCCAATTGACCTTGATGCTAATTAAGTTTAAGTTTCAGGGATTCTAACTTGCAAGTTCCTTCTCAGACAGCAGTTCTCTACCAGTAACCCAGCCACAGCACGGAACACTGTTTTCTTGCTGGGAGATCACCCTGGTAGTGACCCCGGGGCTTGGGGTGAGGCTAGTGGCTGCCAACACTACCTCAGCTTCACCTGGACTCCAGCAACAGCTGGATCGAAGGTCAATCTCATGAACAGTGGACTCCATCTTCTCTTCAAAGGAGATGCTGTTCTGCTCATGGGGTCACCCTGACCCAGGTTCCATGGCCACCTTACAACACCCCCAGGGCCAGCCTAGCAGTTGGGAGGGAGGGAGTAGAACTGATGGCTGTGTGGTCCTAACTGGGCTGGACCAGCTGCTTCTTCAGCCTTTGGGAGCCATGGGAGCCAAACCATGTCAAATGAGGGCAAATGACTCAGTTCTCCGAGGTCCTGCTCCGGGCAAGAAGCACCTCCAGGGGTAAGAAACCACAAAGGAAGTTACTGATTAGGACTTACCACAGAGAGATGTGAGACTGAAGTAAAATTTTTTCTAAACTATCAATAATGAGCAACCATGCTGGAGGCCAAACTAAATTGACTCTCTATTTCCTCTCCAGAAAATTGTATTTCAACTTCATCCATTCATGCATTTGCACATGCTTTTCCCTCTGGCTGGAACGCCTGTTCCCCACTGAACGAAATAGCTTGCTTCCCACTGCCTTTAGGTCTCTGCTTAATTGTACCCTCACTATGGAGCTGTTCCCTGACCTATTTCAAAATCAGCTCTTTCCCACGAGTCCACTTCCCCTGTTCATATTCTCTCTCCATTTGCCAACTAGAATGAAAACCCTAAGAGAGCAGGGATTATAGAGAGAGTGGAAGATCAATTTAAAAAGGGAAATGATTCTACAATCACCATAATGGGTGGCAAGAATGGACAGTGGATGTGGACACCAGTGGGTGGAAGATGGTTGCGGATGATACTCTGCTAAGTCAACCTCCAGGGTAGGTGAGAGGTGAGATAGTTAAGACCCCAAAATGCTCAACAGAACTCAGAAGAAAAACTATAAGTGATACAGAGGATTATTTAACACTTTCAAAAATGGGAAAATCTGGTGGGCACATCTGTAATCAAATGGTCAAACTTAGCCTCATCATTGATGAGACACTCTGTCATCATTGCCCCTGATGTGATGCACTGAGAACGTGGCATCATCTCTATTAATACTGCTGCCAAAGTGTTCAGCCTGGGTCCAGTCAATTTACAAATGTAAATTGAGAGACATGCCACAAAAACAAACAAAATGACCAGCCAGGATTCTTCAAATAATAAATGACATTATCGGTATAATTTGAAAAATTTGAGTATGAACTAAGTATCAGAAAATATATTCAATCAATTAAATTTCCTGAGTGTGATTATTGTATTGTGGTTGGGTAAGAGAATGTCTTTGTTTTTAAGGGATAAATGGTGGAAAAAATAGAGCACATGCAGTAAAATGTAAACAACTAGTTAGTGAATGTGGGTGAAGGGACGATGGGTGTCCATTGCACCAGTCTTACTTTTTTTGTTGTTGCTCAAGTTTTGAAACTTTTCAAAAGAAAAAGTTAGAGGAAAAAGAACCAATATTTTAAGTCAGAGAGACCTGAGTTTCAAAAAGCAAAGCAAAGCAAATCAAAACAAAAACAGACAGACAGACAGACAGACAGAAAGAAAGAAAGAAAGAAAGAAAGAAAAAGAAAGAGAAAGAAAGAAAGAAAAAGAAAAGGAAAGGAAAAGGAGGAACAGGGGAGAATGAAAAGTTAGATGACAATGTAAAAGAAAAAAAAAAACTACCCTGTGCACTGCTGATACGTGATCTCATCTAATTCTCATAAAAACTATGTGGACGTAGAAAATATCACTCCCATTTTCACAGACGAGCTGGTGGTCAGGAGTCTGAGTGGTGGGCCCAAGGTCATACAGGACAAGACTCAGACTGAAGTTCAGTCTCTTTCATTGCACTGCTTGCTCTTGTCTTACCCAGAAAATAAGCCATGCAGACGAAGAGTCACAGCAGGAGATGTGTGTGAAAGGAAAACGTATGTAGAAAATACACTTAGACACTCAGCACATCTCCAGAAGAGACCACACACATTCAAACACGCAAAAAAAAAAAAAAAAAAACCCACAAAAAAAAACAAGAGAGAAAAGGCACAGATGAGCACAGAAAGTCAGAGAAACGGACCTTCCTGCAGTTACGTCCCACGTCAAAGTGAGGCTCCTCCACATCACCCCCTCTCGACTTCAGAAAAGGGTTGTGTCTCCACAGACGTGACCATGGATGCTATGTCATAGTCATTCCCACTCTAGAACAGCCAGCACTAAGCTAGGGTCCATACCTGGCCATGACCTTGGGATCTGCCCCTAGGCTGCGTGGGACAGGAGAGACAAGCACATGCCAGGGTCCAAGTGTCTTGCTTAACAAACAGCTCAAAGCAGCAATGATCTGATAATCACAAGATGCTGACTGATGATTTTTAAAAACTTCATTTTCTCTTTTCTTCCAACTCCCCATTGAAAGTGGAAAAGGATAAATGGGAAGAGGTCAAAATACTTTTTGGTTTCGATTTTTCATTTTGCTTTGGCAGCAAAGACCAATGTTTTCTAGGACAAGGAAGACTTCCCTGAGCGATTGCTAAAATTCTTAAATATCCAAGCACGAGAATATTAGTATCAGATGGCTTTTGAACTTCCAGGAGTGCAGAGGGGATATTTGCTAAAGATTCCTAAGAGTTCATTTTCACGGTCTTGGCCATCGCTGGAGTAATGAGAACATGTCTGCTGAGGTCTGGGGAACAGCACGAGGCAGATCACATACTTCAGGCTTTGCTTAGAAAGCGGGGGCTATAGCGACCCCCGAGCTGAATCTACCATGATATACAGCCATGAGGGACTGAACCTACCACAACACGACTCTAGGACTGAGGGCCAGTTTTGTAAGTTGTTTCCTATTGCAAAATAAATCCATAGGTTGCCTCAGAACATCAAAAAACAAAACCAAAATCAAACAGAAACAAAAAACAAAACCTACTGAAACCAAAAGGAAAAATAAAGGCAACATATTTCCTCAATTCAAAAACATATTTTTACATTCTAAACTTCTGAAGTCATGTTTCACGTGGTCAACTATGAAATGTGGCCACCACCAACAGGAATCGGCTATGATGTAGTATTCCTTAATTGTCTATGTGTGAACTGAGTGAAACAAAAAAGGTGTCCTTTTATCTAATTGTCATTTCAGTCGAGTTATCTGCACGGGGAGTAAGACACACAGTTCAACTGTTAAATCTGGATCCCAAATCTGTTTAAAAGCTTTCAAAAGACTCACGATGATGCAGCCCTGAAAGGCAAAGTTAACGTCCGGGGAAGGCTGACATTCATAGACAAGGACATGAAATTCATGGCAGCAGAAATTGCCAGAGTGCTCAGATTGTAATTTCCAAACTCAAAAGAGATTGATGTGGCAGATTTCATCATGAAGGATTATCGTTTAGGTACCACAGGCCTACCTATCAAATGCTTCTAATTGGAATTCAAGGGGAGTTGTTGAACTTCCAATAATATGTTAAGACAACAAAGAAAAATGAATCGTTGTATTTAACCCAACAAAAAAGTATTTTAAAATTCATAGCTTTCTGTGATAAACCTAAACATTACATTGTGAACTCTAAAGGTGGAAAGGAACAGGATTATCTGCAGGACTGGGTTATGAACAGCACACTTGGCTAAGAGTCCTGGCATACTCTGCATGTCTTAGAATCTTTAGATGCTCAGTGTAAAGAAGTGAAGACCCACATTTCGTCTGTAATACTAAGAAGAAATGATGCATAACCCTATGAACAATGGGATGCTGTTATGTCCTAAAACGTTCCTGAACATTCAGTGCAGCATCTCCCACCTCCAAATAGAAAATGTTCATGAGTTGATCAATGAAATCTGATAACGATGTTGGATGTTCTCAGGATAAGAACTGAAAAATCACCTTTGGCTTTAACTGCACAGAAGTCACTAGTTATCTCTGGAGGAGCACTGAGAGTGGAAACTGAATGGAGCCCCCTTCAGAAGTAAGTAGGAGAGAGAACTACACAGACAGCTTACTGAGAAGGTGAGTCCATATGGTCTACAGCAATTGTGACATGCGTTCCTTTCTGTCACTCAGAATTCTTTCAAAGCCATTTTCATGGCCGTAAGCATCTCTGGTGTCGCTGTACTGCAACCATCATTTAATCGGCTCTCTGTTGCTGGAAATTTACAGTTTGCTCTTCTTTTCAAGAAATAATGTTATGAGCCAGATGCTTTCATTTGCTGAAAAATCATATGCAGCATGGCTTAAGGATAAAACTGGAAATATCAACCAATTCTTGTTGCCTTTCTGTGGTGTGAGGAAATTTCTATTTTTGTGTCTTGATCAATATTCTGCACCTGGCCTCAAAAAAACTCCAAAGGATTGGGGCTGTTGGTAAAAATAACCATCAAGGCTGGTAAGTTCTGCATTAATGAGCTCAAGCAGGGTGTGAGCACTGTGCCCTTTCTTTCTCTCTATTTGGAAGTATTTATGGCTATTTCTGGGACTGCCTGTGTCCAAAATATGATACATACCATGAAAAAAATCTGTATCAGAAAATCTGAGAGATATTTAAGAGTTTTCAGCGGCAACTCCGTTTTAATTCTTTTCCTGAGTCTCTTAGGACATTCTCTCTCTTCTTCCTCAAAGATGCACTGACAATACTTTCTACTGTCTGATTTTGAAGCAAGAAAGGAACTGAGTTTTTACTCCTCCACATTCAAGATGATTCATCCCTTAAAATAAAACAAGAACATCTAATATTTTTCTCCAAAATCATCTTAAGTAGCTGGCGTGCATTGTTGGAGGGAGGGGCCTTCTATTTTGTTTACATATGGGCCCCCCCAGGGCTGAGGCTGGGGGACTACTGAGCAGCCTGGGACAGACAAGACCCTTCCCCCAGGGTCTTGGACAGACAAGGACAGAGCCTAGAACCAGGAGGCCCAGGGTTAAAAACCCAGCATTGCTACTTATTGGCTGTGTGGCCTTGGACAAGTTACTTAACTTCTCACAGCCTCTTAGTTTTCTCATCTTTGAAAGGTGTGATGATAAGCCACCTCGGAGGGTCAAAGTGAGAATTCTACGAATGAATGTATGTGAAGTATGTAGAACAGGCCTGGCTTGGCTCTCAGCGCTCAGTAAGTGTAGGTCCTAATACCACTAAGCACTTGGAACTGAAGCTGTCTTTCAGCCTCCAGAAGGCCTGGAAAGCTGACTGCATCCTCATAATAATAATCCTTTGAAGATGGCATTATTTCTCCTATTTGACAAAGTTTAAGTAACTTAGTCCAGATCACAAAATTAGTAAGTTGCAACAGTATGTAACCACAAGTTTTATTTAAAAACTTTATTTACATATTTTATTTAAAATAAGTGCCACTTTGAATCCTTGCCTATCACATGATTTAGGGTTTCAGCATCTTGGGGCTTGAGGAGAAAGATTTTATGTGAAAGGAGTGGCTTAAAAATGGTAGGTGCTTAAGATCTCAGCATAAGTGTCACCTCTTCAAAGAAAACTAGGCCCCTTTGAGACCTCCGCCGCATGATACAGGATGCTTCCATGCTCAAGGATACAGGCTGATGGGATATTCCTGTTACTGTTACAATAACCATATTTCTCAATTAGGTTGTATAATCTGGAGAAATGGGAGCCACACAAACAAATACACCTAATGACCACTTGCTTATTTTCACATAAACTCATTTACCTACACAGTGACAAGCTGCAGTTTTATACCATGATTTCTTCACTTCTGAATTCATTCACTCATCAGCTCAAGAAGAATTTACGGGAGGCAAGCTCTCTGCCAGACCCTGCGGTAACTGCAAGAGTCCCTACCTTGAATACGTGTTAAAAGGATGGATGAAGTGAGAAGTCTAAATGAGATGACAAGACATGAAAATAATTGAACACGATACAACAATAATATAAGAGACATAAAACAAGAAAAGATGGGAGAAGAGAGACGGCTAATTCCCTAGGGGTGAGGCATTATTCTCAGCAGCCTGAGAAGACGGAGGAATGCAGAGCAGCTAAGAGTGTGGGCACGCACTTGGATTCTGAAAGACCTGGGTTCAGCTCTGCCTTCGTGGTGGTGTGATGTCAGGAAACAGCCTTCATAGTGTCAGTTTCTAAATCTATAAAATAGGCTATTTCACTGGGTTTTTGTAAGGATTAAGGGGGACAATGTATGCAGAGTGTTTACCAAATGCCTCATAGCCGTGAAATGCTCAGAAAGTGGCAAGAATGGTCCTATCACCCTCGCCCTGGTTTAGTAAGTTCCTATTTCTTACGGGAAGATGGCCAGATGCTGAAAGCACATGGCGGGTTGACATAGTTGAGTAAACTAGTGAGGCTCAAGCTAATCTTTTTTTTTCTAATTGTCTTTATCTTTTGTTTTTAAATACAATTTTATTGAAGTTGTGTCCATTTCTGGTGTACAGCACAATACTTCAGTCATTTAGGAACATACATAATCCGTTTTCATATTCTTTTTCACCCTAAGTTACAAGATACTGAATATGGTTCCCCATGCTATCCAAGCTAATCTTTGGATTTGGTTTTGGGTTTGCTCTGCAACAGTGGTTCTTAAAGTGTGGATCCCCCGACCAGCAGCTACAGAACCCCCCCAGACACTTGGAAATGCCAATTATTGGGCTCTACTCCCAAATGAGGCCACACACATCACAGAGCTGAGACCAGTGAGCCCTGCAGTGCCTGTCCAAATTCCTGACCCACAGAATTGAGGACCATAGTAAAACTTCGGTTCTACAGCCCTAAGTTTGGAGTGGTTTGTTACACAGCTGTTGATAGTGGAGCAAACAATTAGAGCAGCTACGGTTCCAAGGGACCATCTGTGTGTCAAGCACAATACTAGGCTTCCATGCTATACCCTTCATCCTTGCGACTGCTCTGCAAAATATATTATTCCCACGTGCATGTGAAGAAGTGGAGGCTCTGAAAAGATAGTATCAGGCAAAGGCACATGTCGTAAATGACTGTTTATGTCAAAATTCAGCACATCAAAAAAAAAAAATCACCCAAATGTCAGTCTTTAGCTAAACATGATAATGAGAAAATGGCAAACATTGTGGTGATCATCTTGTAATGAATACAAACACTGAATCACTATGCTGTGCACCAGGAACTAACATAGTGTTATATAGGTCACCTAGACTTCAAAAACAAAGAAACTCACAGAAAAAGAGATCAGATTTGTGGTTACTGTGGAGTGGGGATCAGATGCAGGTGATCAAAAGGTCCAAACTTCCGGTTATAAGATAAGTAAGTTCTAGGGATGTAATGTACACCATGATAAATGTAAGTAACATTGCTCTGTGTTATATATGACAGTTGTTAAGGGATTAAATCCTAAGAGTGCTCATCACAAGGAAATTTTTTTTCCATTTCTTTAATTTTTATATCGATAAGAGATGATGGATGTTCACTACACTTATTGTGGTCATCACTTCATGATATGTATAATTCAAATCATTATGCTGTATGCTTTAAACTTACATGGTGCTGTATGTCAATTACATTTCAATAAAAAAAGTATAGCTTCATATGGCAAAGTAAAAAAATATATATATAAGTAATACAGTAACACTAATGGAGTAAATATAATAATTAAAATATGTCACTGGCTCAGGATTCACTGGCCAATGGAACAGAACAGAAGTCTAGAATGGAATACAAAGTTAACGTCTGGAGAAGGCTGATATTCATAGACCAGGACATGTAATTCATGGCAGCAAAAATTGCCATGTTCATTATGTTTTTTTATGTTCATTATTTTTAAAATGGGAAAAAAGTGTTTTTAAGGATAAGAGAAAGGTGACACAAGTTATCCTGAAATGGACTCATATTACTCAGAAAAAAGAAACATAAGCTTCAGTTTCCTCATCTGCAAAATAGGAGATGTTATGTATCTCATAAGATTAAATGGAAAAATGTCCATGTAAACCACTTAGCATGGTTCCTAGTACACAGTAAGTACTCGATAAATTTTGTGTTTGTTGCTATTAAAAAAAAAAAAAGAAAATGGCAAACATTAAAAATTAATAATTACACAATTAAACTGTTTTTTTAAAAAAATTTAAAAGGTTGATGCTTTTCCTATGGAGAATTTAAGCTTTGTTAACTACTCACTAAGAGGTGCAAAATCATTATTAATTACAATTAGTAGTTATAGCATTACAATATATAACATATAGTATTATCAGCATTCATAATTTGATTTTATTTATTTTACAATTATTTATAATTTATTTTATAATTATGAGACATTTGTTATGAAAAATATAGACATTTGTGTCCCTGAAAAAGCCAACTAGGTAGAAATTAACCTGTCTACAGAGCATCACTAACAGCTAACTAATTAAGACCTGAGCACATTTACGATGCAAAGAAGGGATCCTATCAGTTCAGTGGACAGATGACTCTAGATGAGCTTCCTCCCTTTCTTTGTGAAGGATATTTACACACAATTTCCTATGGGTATTATTTTTATATATGGCAAATGAGAGCCCTTTAACTGAATTATATTTTCCCTCCACACAGTCCACATGGGATCACACCCAGTCTACAGCTACTGCATTTTCAATTTCTCTCTTATAGCTGTGAGAAAGAACAAGGATAGAATGGAAATAATGCACTTGAAAATACAGACGGCTCCAGAGTTTCTGCCAGTTTTATTTAGACCACTAAGCCGATTCGCTATTTAATTCACATGTAAAGGAAATAAAAACAGCCAGTAAGGAACTTGGAATCACCCTTGATCATCATTCAAATGGTCCACATTGGAGCCCTGCTTGATCATCAGAAAACTCACTACATGCAAATGTGATAACCGGATGTGTCCCATCGGGGTTCAGTGCTAAATGCATGACCTTGTGCAACTTACTTTCCCTTGCTGAGCTTTAGTTTTCTCATCTGTAAAACGAGGACAAAAAATGTAATTTATAAAATTGTGTGAGGACTAAATTAGCATAGTCACTCCCCGGCAGAGTAACTGCCCTATAGTGCTGTTTGCATATAGGAAGAATATTTAAAATGCACTGATAACTTCTGACTAATGGGCAGTGAATACACATCCTCTCCTAAAATTCCAGTGAAATGACTCCACATCAGTCTTGAATGCAAGGAAAGAAGGCATTATCAGACCAAAAACTGTGAGGAATTTCTGGAAGATGTTAAGGAGAAGGCATTGTCTAGAGAAACAACAGAGCCAGGGAAACAGTGGTCCAGTATGGGTCTGCAGGAGGGCCGTGAAAAACAGAGTCAAGGAGAACACCCAAACTCAGGGTCAGCAAGAATGGGAATCCAGGGACAACCAACTGGAAAAGTAATTATTTAAAGGACCGATGCTATGGGCCATTTGATTTCTCCGCCACAAGGAAAAATGAGAAACCACTACTGCCCTGGGTCTAAACTCAGCAAGAACCCTTGCCTTATATAATGTGGGAGAACTGTCTCACTGGTTCCTAAAGTGGGACTTGAGCCAAAAAACCCTCCAAGTAGAGTAGTGCTCAGAAAGTTTGGGACCCTATAACAGACAGGCAGCCCCCAGTCCAACCAGCCAACCAACATTTATCTTTCCATCCATCCATCCATCCATCCATCCACCCATCCCTCAGAAGGGGTGGAAAGAGAAACGTCCACATTCAGTGAAATGCACTAAGGACTCTCAGGTGCTCCACCTCCAGCACAAAGCATTGCTGGCCTCAGCAAACAGCACTCAAGGAGAGCTGAAACTTTCATGTCTGATCATATCCAAACCCAAGGGGGAAACTGCCTGAAAATCCCCACATCCATCTACAGAACCCTACAGTCAGCCTCCTAGTCAAGAAAGAGACTTGTTCAGCTGCCAAGTAAATCATACCATCTTCTTATGTTATTTCAGCCGTTCATTAAAATTATGAAGCAATAATCAAAGCCCATGAAACACTTTAGGAAAAACATGAGCATGGGAGCATCAAGACTAAAAACCAGAATACTGACCCCTGAGGAAATAGAGTTGATAAAAGAAATAGAGGAGAGATTTTTTTAAAATTCCAATTGATGTATTCAGAGAGATTTTTGATGATACAGCAATAAGAACAGTAGCTATTAAAAAAGGAATAAGAAAATAAGAAAATAACAAACCAATTTTACTTACAAATATAGTTATAAAAATCACAAATAAAATTTTAGAAAATTGATTCCAGAAGTCTATTAAAAGAATAATTTTGTAATAACAGGAATGCAAGAACAGCTCAACAGTAGGAAATACATTAGAGTAATTCACTAAATTAAAATATTAAATGATAGGCCAGATAATCATCCCAATGCACAGTGAACAGGCAGTTGGTAAAATTCAATACCCTATTCCTGTTATAAACCTCATAGTGAGGTTGAAATGGTTGGTGCTTTCTTTAACTCAATAAAGGGTATTTACCAGAAACCAAGGGCAATCATCATTCTAATAGTAAAACACAGGAAGTCTTCCTATTAAATTCGGACGCAAGTCAGAGTCTCATCATCAGTGCTACTATTTAAGTTTGTTCAGATGGTCTCAGACAATAAAAATCCAGAAAAAAAAATCTCAAATTCCAATCAAACCTCCAAATGGATTAAAAAAACAAAACAAAACAAAAGCTCACAAGCTGATTCTAAACTTCATCTGAGAAAAAAGATTATTCTTAAATAATAACCCCCAAAAAAAAGGATTTCAAAGAAAAAATTCTTGGTACTTCAAGATTTACACAAATAAACCAGTGGAAAAGAACAAAGATTGCAGAATTTAAATTTAATATATAAAAAAGTTGGCAGTTATTAATCAGTATAAAATAATAGATTATTTAATAAGTGGTATAGAAACAACTGGCTATCCACTTGGAAAAAATAAAGTCCGATCCCTACCCCACCACCATACAAAAATAAATTCAAGTTGGATTAAGAATCCAAGTGTGAGAGTAAAACTATAAGAGCCATAGAGGATTAAAGGGTTTTTTCTTTTCTCCTTTCCTCTCTCTCCCTCCCTCCCACCCTTCTTTATAATTTTGTGGCAAATATTACTGAATGGCTCTTTGAACACCTTCACCAAGTGCCTTGCATGATGTGCTTCCATAATATTGAAGCTGGAAATTGCTAAGTGACATTTCCCATGTTCCCTTGCAGTTAGGGTTCTACCTATGATGCAGTCAAGCGGACATGGTGCTATTTCTCCTAGATGGAACTGAACCACGTGAAGTGAAAGAGACAGATGGTGAAACAGAATCTCCTGGGGGTAATTGTTCTGTCCCTATCGCCACAGATGGAGCAGTGGGTCATGGCTGCAGTAAGGTTTTGCCAGAACAGTCCTGAAGTTATAGTTGGGCATTTCTCCTCACTCTGTTATTTTTGACTGTTAACATCAAACCTACCTCCTTGACCCTCTCAGTTTTGTATGCAGCCATATACCTTGTAATAAGCTCCTTTCTGGTTAATCTAAAGTGGATTCTGTTTCCTGATCATTTTAAGTAGAGAGGTATTTTCCAAGTATGACCTGAAATTCAGGAGCTTTGAAGAAGCTCCTTCTTTATATTCAATCATTCATCAACAAATATCTATTAAATATCTAGATATCATGGAAATGTTCATTTTCTTTGGTCTGTTAATTCAACCTCTAGGAATTTAACTCAAGGAAATCTTACCAACTATGAAAGAACTCTATATGCCTGGAGATGAAATGGCAGCATTATTGAAAATTAAAAACAATCTAAATATTAGACAAATAGGAGAAGAATTCATTACTGTACTATACTCAGTGGTTTTTGTTACCATTAAAAATGGCTATGAAAGACAGAGAATACAGACTTGTGGTTGCCAGAGGGGTGGAGGGTGGGAAGGGATAGAGCGGGATTTCAAAATTGTAAAATAGATAAACAAGATTATACTGTATAGCACAGGGAAATATACACAAAATGTTATGATAACTCACAGAGAAAAAAATGTGACAATGAGTGTGTATATGTCCATGAATGACTGAAAAATTGTGCTGAACACTGGAATTTGACACAACATTGTAAAATGATTATAAATCAATAAAAAATGTTAAAAAAAAAGAATCTAAAACTCTAAAATTAAATATGGTCTTAATATTCTGGGTGGGTATATTACAGAGTCTTTGTTTTGTACCTATTTTACCACTAATAACTTATTTCATATCAGTGCAACTGCCTGGTGATGCCCTGGTATGAAAGATTAAGATACAATGTAGGTTCGCTTTGATATGGATACAGAGAAAAATGGGATACTGTGCCTGGTTAATTTCTTTGGCAGGCATCCATGGACCCTTCCAGATAAGGTCTCAGTAAAACTTCCAAGAAACTATCCATTACATTCTTGCATCTTCCACCCCATTCACCCTCCTGTTGTCCAATGAGGCTGTCTTGGCAAAGGTATTCATCAGTCAAAATACCCAGATTTCATAGATATGAATAAAGATGCAGCTTCACTCTCTGAAGTAAGGGTGGCAAGTTGCCATTTCAGAAAAATGATTTAGTCATTTTAGATGTGATTCAGATAATCTTTGGGGGGGATCCTCCCTGATCTTTGTTTTCTATTATCCTTATTTCTATTACCTAATCTCTGTAGATGCTGTGGCAGAATGCTGCAGAAGCATCTTACTTATCTGAGTCTCCATCTCTCTTCTCACTTTAAACCCTGCATTTACACTCCCATTGTCCACTGGGCATGTCCACAGGGCAGTCCGCGAGGGGTTTAAGGAAACATGGCCCCCTCCCGGCTTCCTCTTCTCCACCCAACCCCAATCCCCCTGGCTTGCCTCCCTAGCATCCTCACCTAGTGTCCCCCTGCCTTGACCAGTTTGTGGGGAGTGGTTTTGTGGCTGATGAGCCTGGCAGCTGAGAAGATCTGCATTTAGCTGGGGGGGGGGGTGTTGGGATTCTGTTTGGGACTGTTCTTCTGGCTGTAAAAACAGGACTGTCACAGATCAGCCGGGGTTGGGGGCAACCACAGGGAGAAGCCTCCTTTGTGGGTGTCTCCTGTAGCCTGCAGTGGGGGGAGGTCACTGGGTCCCAGGTGATGAGGCAGGGAAGGGTGGGGGTGCCTCAAAGGATGAGAAGGAGTGTCCCTAAAGTGTGTGTGGAGGGTGCCCATTCCAACGGTGTTCTCCATCACACCTGCCTGTGTGAACACCTTTTCCAATGTTGTTTGAGAACGTTTCTATGATAAACACTTTTGCTTTGAAAGAAAGAAAAGGTAGGAAGGAAGGGAGGAGGAAGGAAAGAGAAAGAGAGAGAGAAAAGAGAAAAGAAAAAAGAATAAAGTAGCATAGAATAGAAAGGGAAAGCAGGGTTTGTGGTGCAGCAAGATCCAAGACAGAGATTATCTTGGGAACTGGGGGCCTGAGAAATCAGAGACAGACTGTGGATGAAAATCAGATCCCCGGAAGGAGTGGGAAGTGTGGTGAGGTGAGGTTGACATGATGTGCTGGCAAAAGACGCTGAAGTCCAGGGAGAGAGCTACCCGAATGTGGAAGTGCAACAGGAGCCCACGAGGAAGTGGAAAAGCAGATGAGACCAAGGCAAGGACAGGCTGGGTGAATGAACAGACTGCGCTAGCTTAGTCGCTGTCGATGCTTGAGATCACTAGGTCAGCCGCCGTGCTGCTAAAAGGAGCCACCGGGACATGATGATTCCTCTCCCCAGACATCTCCTCCCCTTCCCTGCAAACAACCTACATTTATCTGGACCCATAGCCCTACTCTCCCCCCTCAGCCATCTTCTCAGGAACTTCAGGGGCACCTCATTGGCCTCCTGTTCCTGAGGTCCCCAATCTGAGCAGTCAGCGTGTCTTGTCCATTCAGCCTTCCTAACGCCCTTGAACTTGTCCCCTTCTCCCCACAACCACCACCCTGGTTCAGCTCCTCCAAGGGTCTTATCAGGACTCTGCCATCTGCTTACTATTTATCCCCTACCTCTCATCTCTCCCTCTTAAATCTGGTGTCTAAATGCTACCAGAATTTTCTTCATAAAACCCAGTTCTGTTCACATCCTTTCAATTATCAAAACTCTCCAGTGGCTCTCTTCTGCCCAGAGGATACAATTAAACTCTTTAATGTGGCTTTTACGTTCTCCCGTCCAACCCCCAGCAATCTCTCCAGCTCCATCTTTCAGACCTCATCCTGTTCTTCCCATAAAACCTACTCTGCTGCTACAACTACTGTTTTCTTTATAATCCCTGGGCACACTGAAAGCTTTCACTTAATGCAGAGATTGCTTCTAAAGCATCCTTTCATCTTCCCAGTGGTTAGAGTGGCACCTTGAACACAGGCTTCGTCCTGGGCTGCATAGTACAAAAAATAGCTTTTTAAAGATATAATTCACATACTACACAACTCACCCATTCAAAGCACATAACTCAGTGGTTTTTGGTATATTCACAGGGTTGTGCAACCATCACCACAATCTAATTTTAGAACATTCTCTTCTCCCCTGAAAGAAACCCCATACCCATTAACCGTCACTCCCCATTCACCCCTCGCCTCCCCAGCCCTAAGTAATCACCAGTCTACTTTCTTTCTATACAAATTTGCCTATTCTGGATATTTCCTAGAAATGGGACCATCAGTATGTGTTTTTTTGTGTCTGGCTTCTTTCACTTAGCATAGTTTTCCAAGTTCATCTACACTGTAATAGTTATCAGCCTTTCATTTCTTTCTACTGCTGAATATTTCATTGTGTTGAAACACTACATTTTGATTATCCATTCATCGCTAGATGGACACTTGGGATGTTTCAACTTTTCAGCTTTTGTGAATTATGCTGCTGTGAACATTGGGTACAAGATTTTATGTAGGCGTACATTTTCATTTTCTCTAGGGATTCCTAGGGGTGGAACTGTCGGGTTACGTGATGACGTTATATTTTATTTTTTTGAGGAACTGCTGAACTGTTTTTTCCAGAGCTGTGGTGTGATTTTGCACTCCAGCAGCAGTATATGAAGCTCTGAATTTCTTCACATCCTCATTAATGCTGTGTCTGTCATTTTGATTAGAGCCATCCTAGTGCATGTGAAGCTCTCATTGCGGGTTGGATTTGCATTTCCCTCAAGTCTAATGATGTTGAGCACGTTTTCATGTGCTTATCGGTCATTTTTATATCTTCTTTGGAGAAAAATCTACTCAGATCTTTTTCCTAGTTTCAAAATGGATTATATATCTTTTTTAAAATACATTATTATTATTATTATTATTATTATTACTACTACATTCTTTAAATATTTTGGATACAAGTCCCTTTTCAGATTTTCAAATCAAGTATTTCCTCACATTCTGTGATTGTCCTTAAGCTCTCTTAATGGCATTGTTTGCAGCAGAAAAGTTTTAAATTTGGACGTAGTCCAATTTACCCATTTTTAAAAATTGTGCTTTTTGTATAATATCTAAGAAAACATTACTTCATCCAAGGTCATAAAAATCTACTCCTAAGTTTTCTTCTAAGAATTTTTAAATTTTAGCTCTTTCATTTAGGTCTGTGGTCCATTATGAGTTAGACTTTGTGACTAGTGTGTGTCATTATTTTTTAATAGATGGTATTAAGAGGGGAGTGTTTTTTATACCTGAAGAACCAGAAAATTTAAAAAAAAAGCTCTTTTTCTTTCTGTGATGTGATAACCTACAATTCTCTGCACGTTCAATCGAAACATACTCATGGAGTCACTTATGCAAATATATGTAGCTGTGAACCAGGCCCTATGATAAAAAGTAAAAAGAAACTGGCAGCAAGTACCTTACTGCTATAATCCAGGACCGATCCAAATGAATTTAGGGTAAATTTACGATTGCTCCTGCAAAGAACTGGACTCCAGCAAAACTGGTTTAGATCAAGTCCATCTGTAGAAAGATCACCGATTAACCTGGCATGGAAATTAATTCTTGACTTAAAACACACAGACACCAACATAACAAAACAAAACCCCCTCCAAACCTCAAGGACCCCAAACAGCTGAGTCAGCAGATATAAAGGGAAATTTAACTTCTAGAAGTCTGTGTATTTTATATGCATTTCATGTAAGTTACCATGAAACTCCACTAAGTTAAGCTGAAAATCCCCCAAGACCGTTTTTAATGATGGCACATTCACAGTACTTAATACGTGGCCTGCACTTATATTCCAATTAGCTAAGCAATGGATTTTTTTTTTCAGCATCTTTATCATTTATTTGCCTCTTGGTGAAGACTCTGGACCTCTCCCCAACTTGGCTCATCATCCCAGCAGCTCGGCTGCAGAGACAACCAGTCAAAAATGGAATTATTCTTACCACCCTCCATCCAGGCCTTTTCCAGGAGTGATCAGGGTCTGTCTTGTTGCCCAGAGGAAGGTTAGAGTCTTCAGGGCCAGGTCAGCAGGCTTTCCAAAGGATACAAATATCACATACAGAAAGCCCATGTCAATCAAGAAAGGAGTGGGTGGCAGGGAGGCCAGTGTTGCTTCCAGTCAAGGAGCAGAGGCCAGATGACTGGTCCATGGCCCTCATGGTCCCGGGGCGACAGGCCGTCCTGGCCTCTCACCAGCTTGCTGGAAGAGCTGTTCAGGGCAAACAGCTCCTGGGGTGATTTACCCACAATCCACACCACATACCTTTCCAAGTTCATCAGCATCTTTCATTAAACCTTACAGTGAAGGCAGCTGATTTCTCTCCTCCCATGCACATCATCTGTCATACCTTTGTGCTGTTTCTCTTATTTTTCTCCACTTACATTCATCCTGCTCACTACCCAAGGCCAGCACAAAGCTCCCTGCTGGATCCTGGCCATCCACCCTCCTCTCAAATCCTGTGGCAGCAGAGTCGGGACCACTAGTTTGACAGCTCACAAGCTGCCTTATGGCTTATCTGACTCTTCATGTGTATTTTAAAAATATCTTCTCAACTATTTTGAGGCGTGAATTTACACCTCAGCACTCTTACTACCCGGCACACTGTCATGGCTGGTACTTACAACTCAATGTATAATAATAGCTCATGTTAGTATGCATTAGCACCTACTTTAAAATAAGAATAGTAGGCGTTATAAATATGGAACAATTACTATATAGGTCAGACACCTCATTTAACTCTCAAAACTCTATCCTGTGATGTGGTGACTTTATTCTAACTTTATAGGTTATAAAACTCAGGCCGAGAGAATTAATACCTGGTGCAAGCTCGTGTGAGCAGAGGGCTGGACTGTGCCCCGTCTAACTCGAGAGCTCCTGTTCACAAACACGCCACGCAGTCTTCTGAAGACACACACTGCTTATTCAGGGGTGGAATTCGGTAGCTACTTTGCTAATGCTGCTGTTACAGTGTCTGTGTGTCCAGCTCGAACACAACTGATTTGGTGTCTGTCTGCCACACCACACTAAGTTTAGGTGTGGAATCTTGTATTTTCATCCACGCATGTGACATCGCCATGTACCCAGCAAATACACTCAGCTGCTGGGTGATCCTGGGCAAGTTATTTAAACTCCCTCTGTTGGTTTACTTTCCTCGTGTGTCAAACAGCAATGAAAACTACCTCAGAGGGATGAGATGGTGCCTGAAAGGTACTGAGCACAGTGTCTGGCACATATAAAGTGATATTAGTGATGTCACTATCAGCTAGTATTTTTTTTTTAATTATTTCCTTTTTTTTTTCCTAGGGGGGAGGTAATTAGGTTTATTTTTTATTATTATTATTATTATTTTTTTTAGAGGAGGTATTGGGAATTGAACCCAAGACCTCATGCATGCTAAGCAAGTGCTCTGCCACTTGAGCTGTACCCTCCCCCCTCAGCTACTATTATTATTACCATCATCACCATCATGTTTATTACTATATTCTCCCTCTGACACCACCAGTGGAAACACAAGTCAGTCACCTACACACCACACACAGTCCACCACTGATAGTCACCTCTGTCTGTTGTGTTTCTGTGTACCTGGAGACTGAGCCAGACTGCCAGGCACATTTTTAAGACTCAGCCACTGGGAAGGACTTTTGTAAGTAGCATTTCTAGGACAGAGATTCTCAACCATTCTGAACACAAGAGGAACTGCATCAGAATCTTCCTGAGGCTTCTTCAAACCGTACCCATGGCACCCCCAACTCCACAGTTCACATCTCATCACTGCCTCCCTCCCGGGAAAGGGAGGTGTACTTCTGGAGTTGAGAACCACTGCAAAGAGGGTTGCAGGTGATGAGGGTATGCTATGCTTGTGAACTAGTAGGTGGAAGCTTAAAAAAAAACAAAGAGTTGACACTCACCGTTGCCTAGGGCAACCGATCACTTTTGGCAGGATGTGGGTTTAGGGCCCACTGCTCCACCAGTTACTCCCACTCTTTTTCAGTACCGGTTACTTTTAGGAAGAATTCAAAAAGTAAGGGCAGGGGGTGGGGGATGTGAGGAGGGGAAGAGAAAGAATAAAAAGAAAAGTAAACAATGGCAATTTGAGGGGTTTTGTTGTTGTTGTTAGAGGGCTAATAACGCATTCTGGGTGTAGGCTGAATTATGCATTAAAATCTGATTCCAAGGACACAGTAATAGAAAATGCTTTTCCCCATTCCTTTTTCCTTTGGCTTACTTCATAATGCATCTAATATCCTCTGTGCAGCTCAACAGTCAACGCACAGTTAGGATGCGAATTTGTGAAGTTATTTAGAGCTGCACCATCCAATTCAGCAGCCACCAGCCACAGGTGGCCCCTGAGCACCTGAACTGTGGCTCGTCCAAATGGAGCTGTGCTGCAAGTGTAAACCATGCTGGGCTTGGAAGACTGTGTATGAAGAAAGAAAGAAGAAAAGAGTTCATCAATACTTTTAATATTACTTAAATTGAATGCAACTTAGTATAATTAATATTAAGTCATTAAATGATCATTTTGGATATATATTTATATTAAATAAAATGTTACTAAAATTAACACCATTTGTTTCTTTTTTACTGCATTTTTAGTGTGGCTTCTTGAAAATATAAAGTGATCCACATGGCTGGTGTTATAATTCTGTTGGACAGGGCCGGACCAGAGTGCTACAGTTCTGTTATTACAAGCCTTAGCGTTTGACTCAAAGATGACAGATTGTGGTGACCGTGTCATTTTAATGTAGTCCACCTATTACTCACCAAGGGTTAAGTCAGAATCTCCCCATTTCCTTTCCCACTGCCAAACTGTTTCACACACATGGTGCCTGGGGTAGTGCTGGTCCACTGGACATCCTGGAAATACCTTTATCCTTCCAAGGGTCCCTTGGTCACCCCCACACAACGTCTTCCCCATAATCCCTCTCTTCACTATATTATGCACATCACACACCAGAATGTGTTTATTTGCAGGCCTCCCACTAGACCAGACTTTTGAGGTTTGGCTCCGTATCTTATTCTGTTTTATACCTTCCACCCTGGGACAGGGTTGGCCCTCAACAGATGGATATGTGATGCAACTGACAAAAAAAAAGTTCCAGTGACAGCATGTTGAGCAGAGCTTCATTGAACCCAAGTGTCCGTGTAAGTGCCAAAGCCCGCTCTGCGAGTCTCGAACTGAGGGATGCTTCTCTGCTCTGATGGGCGGTGTAGTGAGATGCTATCTGGTGGACTCAGCTTTTCTATTTGACAGTGGTCTTAGGAGCCATCTGCTGTCAGCGTCACACTGCGTTTACCCACATCCCTGGCCCAAGCCACTTCATTTCTGTTTGTTGCGTAAGATGGAGGAAATTTAATGCACCGCAATAGTCAACAAATAGTCTTGACTTGCTAAGAAATAGTCTTGATTTGCTAAGCCATATCATTTACGGAATTTAATCAGAAGGAAGTCATTCCCCTAAAAAAAAAAATCCCAGAACAAACTAAGGCTACATCCCAAACCTAATCAGTTAATTGACCTAACAGCTGTGAACTTTATGTTATTAGCAGAGATGCAAGAGTTCTTCAATACTATAAATACAGGAGCCTCAGGCAAATTGACTTAATCAGTCACTGTACTGAGATAATTCTATAAGTCACCTGAAAAAGATCCTGTGTTGTTTTATTCTGCCATATAACTAATTCATTTGCTCTTTTCTTTTTGAGATGAAATCCTAATAATGCCCTTAACTGAAAACTGGACTTCTGCCTGTGAAAAAAAATAGTCTACTAAATGGTAATTAATGATGCAAGCAGCATTCCACAAAGTGCTATTTCATAATGACTCTGCCTCGATCTATTATTAAAACTTAAACAAATGAAATGCCAGTTATCTCCATCTCAGAAGCTGCTTCCTAACTACCACTTTCAACTTTCCAGATACCCCAACTTCGTCACCTACCACTGCAACAGCTCCTAGTGACCCTGAGCCCTGCTCCAACACGCACATCCATCCGAAATCCAGCTGTGCAATGAGGAAGTGTCCTATTAAGAAGAAGTTTCACTGTCCTGAATCTCATGGATGTGAAATGTTACTGATTAGCTGACTATCTCCTTATTTTATCTGTATAATAAGGATTGCTGGCCAGTCCTTTCAGCAAGTTTTCAAAGAGTAGCTAAAGCATCAGGACCCCAAAGATCTGGTTTCACATCCCATTTCCTAAGCTGTGTAATCTTGGGCAAATTTCTTAAACTCTCTAAACTGTCATTTCTAATTTGTAAACTGAGAATTAGGAACAGTATCTTCCCAAATAGTTACTTAGCCTGGATGACCTTAGCCTTATAGACAATAAGCACACACTTAGAAGTTGGTACTTTTCATCAACGTCCAAAACTCAACTTCTGATGGTCTCCCCTCCGGCCTCTCCATGTTGGTTGATGATAATTCCATCCTTCCCACTGTTTAGGTCAAAACTCTGGAGTCATCTTTGAGTCCTCCTTCTCACACAACCACGTCCACTTTGTCCAGAAATCCTGTTGGCTCTACCTTTAAAATATATGCCAATTCCCAAAGCTTCCTAATGGCCTCCTAAACTCTGTCCAGGTTTTTCTCCAGCAGTCAAGAGTGAGCCTTTTAAGTGTAAGACAGCCATGTTACTTCTCTTCTCAGAACCTTTCAATAGCCCCTCAATTTCACTCAGATTAAAAGCCAGAGTTCTGTCATCTACAGGTTCTGTCATCTCTTCACCCTCCTCTTACCTCTCCAACCACAGCTTCTATGACTCTCTCCCTGCTCACTTTCCTCTGACCACACAGGCCTTCTTGTTCCTCGAACAGACTAGGCTTACTCCTGCCTTACAGCCTTGGCACTGGCTGTTCCCTCTGCTCAGAACACTGTTCCTTCAGATAGTGAACTCCTTCAAACCTTTGCTCAAATCTTACCTTCTCAGTGAGGCCAAGCCTGACCCACTGCAGTTAATACTGTAATTTTACTTCATTCAACTTTGCCTTTTTAATAGGATTTTTCACTCACTAATACCTATTATTTACTTATTTACTATGCTTTCTGATTATTGTCTGTATCTTCTCACTGGAACACAAGCTCCACAAATGCAGAGAGAGATCTCTGTCTCTTCTGTTCACCTAGAATAGTGCTTGGCAAATATTTTTTGAATGACTGAACTGTATTTAAATGGAAATCTAAGTAACATGGAAATGAGCAGTTCCTAAGTCACATGTGCTTCACTACACTTACAAGGCATAGTTATCTGCTGATGAATTTTGGTCACTTCATTAATGACTAAGATACCACTCTTCCCATTACTTAATCTTAACCATTTGTAATCCATTTTGTTTCTATGTTATTTCAATTAAATAAGTTATCTTTACTTAACAGGATACTCTATTTATGACCACACTTAAAGTCAGCGGGAGATTCTAATTTCAGTTTCCCAAGTGCCAACGTACTCTGATTCCCAGTTTGACATCTTTGCAAGTGCATATACGTGGTTTCTAAATGCTTTTTAAAAAAATCAGCCCATTTAGAATAATGATTACCTCTCTCAGGAAAAAAGGATAATGCTATTGGGAGGAAACCAGAAGATGCAGTGGGAGCATTTTACTTCTTAAGTTGGGTGACAGGTATCCAGATGTTGGCTTTATTATTATTTGCAATTATTTATGTATATATCTTACACCATCTCTTGTATGTATGAAATATTTCACACTAAAAAAGGAAGGAAAAAATAAATCTAGTCTAGCATTTGCTTGTTCTACTGCCACTCTTTATATTTTCTCTCCAGTTTGATGTGATAAAGACCTAGGGACATAAATCTTCCAGCCAGTTTGTGGAAACATAATTGCTGTGTGATTTAGCATTTCTCCTCCCCTCCAGCCCAGGGCCATCGGACTGATGAGCCTGTGATACGAGATCAAATCAGAAGGATCCCCAGTAGAATTAGAAAAAAGTCTACTCCCTGCTTCATTGATTTAATCAACCCAGCCAGCCATCGAGAGGGATTAGAATATAATAAAGATAAAAATGAAATCACATGATTGCTGCCAAGGCAGACTTATTTTTTCAAGACATATAAAGACGATCACTTTCCAAGTGATTATATCTTGCCTTCCCATGGTAACAAGGCAAGTTCTTTGCTTACCTACCGTCATTTCATCTCCCCAGACCCCAGTGTGATACAGGGATGTCTGCTCCCACAGCACATGACCTTGGTCACATGTGGAATTGTAACTGACCATTTATGTCTCTCCATTCAACTAGAAGTTCACCGAGGAAAGGCCTTGTATTTTTTTTCACCAGTTGAGCTCTTGTCCTTGGTACTGCACCTCCAGTGCTGGTATCACACGGGCTCAGCTCAAACGTCAGCTCTGCTTCTTACTCCCAAACCTCTCTGTGCTTTCATTTTCTCAATGATAAAAGGGGACGATAATAGTATAAACCCAGGATGTGAGGATTAATGAAACAACACAACTAAATTAGCACAGGGTCTGGTAAAAATGTAAGCTAAATACATGTAATTATTATTTACAATTAATATTGGGTGAGAAAGAGGAAACTGAGTTGACAGAGAAGAAAGATAATAGCTCTCACGTCTCCTAATGATTCAAGTGCAGAGATGATGCTCAGGAAATGTTTGGAGATGGAGTGGTGAATTCAAGCCCTAGACTACGTGCTGGGAAGGTGTGGTACCTTGGAGTGGTGCTACATCTCTGCCTGCTTAAGCCCCAGGGTTGGTAATGGTGGAGCCAGCTGGGGCTCTGGGGCTTGAGGCATTTCGATGGTACAACCAGAAGTGGAACTGATATATCAGTACATTTAGTAAATGCTATGAGTCCCAACAATGGTGCCAGGAATTTGGCTAAGCAGTAGGGATGCGGTGGTGCTGGGTCACATCCTCTCCTCCCTAGAAGCTGTTCTCAGGCACTGCCTTGTTATGCTGCATGTACAGGCCAGCCCCTCACTGATCACAGACGGTTAAATGCCATTCCTCAGTGTTGCTACTCTCTCACCTCATAAGAAATTTAATTGTTGCCTTTCCAGATATAGAGCAACTTCCTCTAGAAGTCATGTTTCTCATGACAATTATAACTGTGATACATGGAAACATCTCTGTACAACCAGTATCCCAATCTAATACCATTAAGTCTTCACATTTATTATGTACTTGAATTTATAATAAATGCCTAAACTTTAAGTTACTTGCCCACTTTAAGATGACAAAACCGTCATAAGACATATATATTTTCATACTGAAAATCTTGTGTTAATAATAAGAACTGGAGGGGAGGATACAGCTCAGTGGTAGAGCACATGCCTAGCATGCGCAAGGTCCTGGGTTCAATCCCTAGTACCTCCATCAAATAAAAAAAGTAATAATAATAAATAAGTAAATAAACCTAATTACCTCCCCCCCAAAACAAACAAAAAATTATTAAAAAAATAAGAAGAAGAACTGTTCTTTTGGGAGGCCAGAATTCCTAAAATCATTCTGTTGCTTATAAAATAAACTCACAAGGCCCTATACAATTATAAATATTTTGGTGTAATTGACTATGAAACACAAACTTAATTTATTACAAGATTCATGGACTCACTAAAGGGTATTAGATATAAACATAACTGAAATAAAATTGAAGAGATTACAACTAAATGAAAATAATAATGCTTTTTGAAAGTGGGAGGGTTTAAAGAAATTCAAAGTGGTATATCAAATGCAGACACTTATGACTACAAATATCATAAGCAGCTCATTCTAGTAACATGAAGATACCTGGAATTTTTTATTTATAAGTGAAAAAAGGCAAAAAATAGTGAGTGATTGTTATATAGTCTTAGGATATGAAAATACAAAAAAATTAATGGACACTACATAACTTAGTAAGTATTGTGTTTAAGATTTGAAGTAACTAAATCACAAAGTAATCCACAGAACAAAGTTATATTTCTTGAGAAGTAACAATGGAAGAATTCTGAAATCTAGTATTTACCAGCCTAAGCCTGGGCACAGCAACCCCCTATATGGAAATTTGCCATCTTACATGTAGGTCAGAAATTGTTTTTAGAGGAACTTCTCAGAAACACAAGGCCTCAAAGTATTTCAGAATCTAATAAAATCTGTTATCATTATCATTTTCTTCATTCTTTTTTTGTTAGTGATAGGCAATTCTAACTTTGTCAGCATTCCAGACAGGATGAATTCAAAGACATGGCAATTCCTCAATTGCTAGTTTAATGACAGACATAATGGAAGCCAATAAACTTTACTGATAAATTATCTCAGGTCCAGAGAGATTAAAGCAACTTAATCAAAGTTATCCTTGTGTAGAGGCAGATATGGAACAGAACCCAAGTCTCCCAAATACCCAGAAAAAACACAAACACAGTGTAAAAATTGCTAAGTATTAATAGTCTGAAGATGGTGTTAAATTTCATAGACCTTTCACAACACGTTGAGCAGACAGGAAATACCATCCGGAAGACATTACAGAAGTTTCATAGCAGATCTTCTGTTAATTTTGCCAGCCAGCGTTACTGTAAGACTGCCCATGTGCCATCCCAGTATTTCAGGGAGGGAAGCCAGATGGAAAATTGCCACTGGAGGATTATTCAAAGGGACAAAGGCTCTTTTTCTGAAACTTCCGTTCAGAGACCTAGACTTTAAAATTAGGTAGCAGCTAGTACCCTTGCCTTTATTTGAACCATTTTATACCACCAGAAATCATATTC
The DNA here is from genome assembly GCF_036321535.1 of Camelus dromedarius. NCBI lineage: Eukaryota > Metazoa > Chordata > Mammalia > Artiodactyla > Camelidae > Camelus > Camelus dromedarius. Next base: position 13,574,774 of record NC_087461.1, read on the forward strand.
CAAGGAGTCATAAACTCATGAGTTTTTTCATGTTACTTTTCTCTGTTGCTCCATTCCCCTTTCTCTAACGATCACGTTAAAAGTTATTTCTGGACTGCTCTAGGAAAAAACACGTTTAGCGGTCCATGGTATGAAAGATAAGAAATACCTTCCCAGGAGGAAAATAAGAGTTGCACTGGGCAAAGTCTTCAGGGGAACTCCTGCCTCGAGATCCTCCTGGATCTAATAACATCCTGGTTAGTTTGCTTCATGCTTAAAAGGGCGCTCGGGATATTCATTTCAAGCCAAATTACAAAACTTATGCCTGGTGTCCAGATCTTTCCTCTATGTTATTTTAAAATGAAAATGACAGTAATTTGGAGGAAAAGTTATTTTTAAAAAGAAGAAACAACTGTCTGAAAGTTTTCAAGGAAGGAAATACTCCAAGACGCATCAGACTGTGGTGGATCGTCACTCTCAAATTCTCACACCACTTGGATTTAAACTACGGTGTCCTAAACGCCCCGGGAATTCCTGCAGAGCTGGGACACCTGGACCCGCTAAACAGGCGAGGGGGAGTCACGGTCCCTCGTTTGAACCTGTAGCAATTTTCTGGGCAGGAAATCAAATATGATGAAACTTAAGGTGGGGAAGGCGAACCGAGCTGCCAATCCCGGGGAAGCTGGGTCAAGTGCAGAGATCCGCGGAGAGGACCCTGCGGACCCCTCGCTCTGTAGAGCCAAGCGGGGGACGCGCGTTCACCCAGCCAGTGCTGCGAGCTGGCGCGGCCTCGGAACCGATGGGCTAGACACCTGGTCGGATGACAGCCCCGCGGGCCCGGGTGCAGCTCCCAGGGCCCCGGCATGGCGGGCGCCACTTACCTCGACGGTTGTTCGGAGACGCGCGGGGCCTCGGCGGGGACTTGTGGGCGCGGGTCAGTGTTGGGGCGGCGGCCGGGAAGGCGCGGGGTGCACTCGGCTGCGCCCGGGCTCGAATCGGCAGCTTAGGGGAGGAAGTGGTGTCAGCTGGGCCCTCCCCACGCGGTACACAGAGGTGTGGCGCTCGGCGGGCCGCTCCGCATCGGGGTGCCAGAAGGGTGCCTGGTTGGAGACACAACGGACATGAATAAAGACACCAAAAGCTCGGGGGCTGCTTTTTCCAACTCATCGGGTCTGTGCATTTCGTCTTAGCACCCCCTGCTCCTCCCACCGCCACCCAGAAGACTTTGGTTTTAATTCTGGGAAAAATTGCGCCTTCCTCTCTCATCCCTCCCCTACCTGCGCCGTGCGCACTCTTCCCTCGGGAGCGTCCCCTTTGTTGTCTCCTGGAAATACCAGTGGCTAAAGGATCGGGAGCCGGATGATGGTTCCACAAAAGCCTCAGAAGCCGGTTTACTTTGCAACGGCCTTCTGAAGTGTTGACTACAGCCCTTTCTGGGCTTCCTCTTTCGGGCTGGTTGTGCAAGGCCCGGCTTTCCCGCGCGCGCAGCCCGCCTGCAGGGGACGGGGGCCAGAGGGGAGGTCCCCGCCCGCCCGCGCCGCCGCAGGGGAGGCGCCGCGGCCGAGTTAGGCGGGCTGTGCCGGAACCGGGTGGGGAAGGGCGCCTCCGCCGTAGGGGTTTCTCAGCTATCAGACCGCCCCCCCTCCCCCGAAGCCTAACGACACTCAGTTGGCGGGCGAGGCTGTGGCTTCTTGCGTATCTCCAAAATGGTCTGAACCCTGTAGGGGGGAATTTGGCAACAGCTACTTAACTGACATCTGCCCTGACCCTTTGACCGGGCGACCCCGCTTCTACGAATGTATTACAGAGATACAGTGATGAAAAAGAAGTCCTGCATACGCCCAAGACCATTCTTGGCCGCCGGATTTGTAATCGTAAGAAACGACTGACTGGATATGACCCCGTGACTTTCGGGAGTGGAGTCTCCAGAGAGAAAATGGGGAGATCTGAAAGCAGAGACGTTAAAATCAGATTTGTAAACGTGGTTAAGTTCACCTTTTTCGCCTCTAAAGCTGTCTTCAAGGGCATGTATGTGGGGAAGGCGGTGGAGACATAAAGGCATAAATTAGACCCATAAATTAATTAGGTAACTTCAGATAGTTTGGTCATTAAATAATAACAAACTATTGAGCACCTACTCTTCTCTAAGAACAATGAAAACAGTAGTGAAGAAAGCAGTTCCTGCTCTCATGGAAAGTAGATTCTAGTTGGGGGAAAAACAGACAATATATGAAGTAATATTTAACATGTCAAGTAATGTAAGAATTTTGAAGGAAACTAGAAGGGGAGGAGAGACTGATGGGGGTGGGGATGGAGTTGCTATATTAACTATGGTCATCAAGGAAGATCTAGTTAAGTGATGCTTGAGCCAGACCTAAATGCATGAGAGATTAATCCATGTGGATTTTTGGATGAGAAAATTTCAGGCAAGAGGGAGGGCACATTCAAAGGCCCTGAGTTAGGAGGGCACTTGAGATGTTGGAAAAACAGCAAGGAAGGGACTATTCTGTTCTGGTAGGGACCTTGCTCTGAGTGATGGAAAGTTATTGGGAGGTTCTGAACAGAGTCCCAGTACTATATGGAAAGTCAAGTCAAGCAACAAAGTGACTTTTATGGGGAAAGGGAAAGAGATCAGGAAACAGCTCTTTGCAAAATAATGAAAAAGGGGCGGCCAAAAAAGCAGTGCACAGAAAGAGCAAGAAAAGACCTTGAGATGGGAATGCAGAAGGTTAGAAAGGACAGTGCATCTGGAATATGGCGAAAGAGTAGGGGACAGTAGGAGAGGATGGAGACTGAGAGGCAGTCAGGCGCCAGACCAAGCAGGGCCCGAGGGTCAGCCTGAGGACTCTGGGTTTTATCATAATTGCAATGAGGAGCAATTTGAAGGTTTTCAGCAAGTGAGTACATGATTTGACTTCTGCTATATGCCATCATGCTGGTTTGTGATTGGAAAATCAATTGAATGGGGCAAGAAGAAAAGCAGTGAGAGAACACTCAGGAGGCTATGGCTGCAGCCCAGATTAAAAAATGATGATAGCTTTGATTAGGATTCTAAGAGTTGGCATGGTGAGAAGAGTTTGGATCCAAGATGCATTATGAAACGAGAACAAACAGCATTTGCTGATGGGCGGGGGTGGGGGCAGGAGAGTGGCAGAAGGGATTAGGAACTGAGTGTAAACCAGTGTGACTGGTGTCCTGGGAGCTCTGGTATGAGGCAAGGCCAGCTAGAGAAAGATCAGTAGGGACAAACTGCATAGGACCAACGACATGGACAGTGGTCAAGATTGTTTTCTCATCCTAAAAGCAATGAGATTGTGTGAAATAATACTTCAAGCTTCTATTTTCTCTAAAGGAAGAAAAGGAGTAGAGTCATCTACCGGGGGGTGAGAGAACAGCAGGTCATAGATTTGGGGAGCTAGAGAAAGTTTAACAAAGTCATTGCAAAGAATGGGAGAGTGAGTTGCTCAGAAAAATACAATGGGACTTCCAGGCAGCCTGAGAGTCTGAAATTGGTGATCGTATTAAAAGCAATCTGCTCAGTCATGTGGCTCTCCCTGCAGGGCTAGGTTACTAGGTTTGGAGAAAGTTTAGCTATAATGGGAGTGGCCAAACAAGCCCGCCGGAAGGATGGGTCATTGTGGTCAGAAGCTAGGTAGACTAAACTTTGCTTCTCAAGGCAGTGAGATTATGAGTGCTGACAATGCCCAGGGTGTGTCCAAGGGCCTGGCTGTCTGAGATGATCAAGGAAATAAGAGGCCAAAGGATAGCTATCTGTTAAGTCATTCAGGATTAGGGTGGCCACATAAAATTGCTGAGACTGGGATGCTCTTGAGGGTGCCAGAACACTAACTCGGTAAGAAATCAGGAAACAGGTATAATTCGTGACTCTTTCAGACAGACAGAAAGATGGCAAGATTTAAGGTCATCTTAAAGGAGGATTGGGAGTCAGGTGTTTTGAAATGAGAGAGCAGGACTGACTGTAATTTTGGGAGAAGACAGTTCTGAAGAGGTAGACAGAATAGTTACCCAAGTGGCAGGAGCCTCGAGAGAAGAATTTGTCTACTTTTTTGTTTTGTTTTGAATAAAACGCTGAGCCACTAAAATGTCTGCAGGAAGCAATGGGGAGCACAGAGAAGAGGAAATTCACCTTCTGAACTTGAGAGAATAAACTACTTCACCTTGAGAAAGTGGCAGTGGAAAGTTACAAGGGCAGAGTTAAAGCTCCAAGTAGAGGAACACTCTAGAAATAGCTTCAAGACACAGGAGTACCTGGGCATATATCCAAGGAACTTTCATTTGAAAAGATACATGCTCCCCAATGTTCATAGCAGCACTATTTAAAACAGCCAAGACATGGAACAACCTGAAATGTCCATTGACAGATGACTGGATAAAGATGTGGTATATTTATACAGTGGAATACTACTCAGCCATTAAAAATAATAAAATAATGCCATTTGCAGCAAATCATGGGTAGACCTGGAGATTGTCACTCTAAGTAGGTAAGCCAGAAAGATAAAGGAAAATACCATATGATATCACTTATATGTGGAATCTGATAAAAGGCAAACTTATTTATAAAATAGAAACAGACTTACAGACATAGAAAACAAACTTATGGTCATCAGGAGGGGTAGGGGGTAGAAAGGGATAAATTGGGAGTTCAAGATTTGCAGATACAAATTACTATATATAAAATAAATAAGTTTATGCTGTATAACACAGGGAACCATATTCAATATCTTGTAGTAACCTATAATGCAGGAGAATGTGAAAACAAATATATGTATGTATATATATGACTGAACTATTTTGCTGTATACCAGAGACTGACACAACATTGCAAACTGACTATAGTTTCATTAAAAAAAAAAAAAAAAAGATAGGATTGGCACTGACTGAGTTTGGGAGGTGAAGAAGAGGATGGCCGATTGAATTACAGGCAAGGAAGAACAGAATGTCCTGGAATGAAGGTGTGGGAGAAAATTCTCCACGTGGCTTCCTCTTTAGGTAGGGACCTCCTGGAACATCTCTGCAGAGGGTGGCTAGTGGCTGGAGGATGGGGGCTATAGGAATGTAGGGGAGTTCATTTAATTGAGTTGGATTTTAGCTGTGCTTCTTACAACCTCACTTTTTTGGCATGCCCCCCAAGTCCAGCATGTATTTTGGCCCATCTCCTCCTGGCTAAAGTGCACTTTAACCTTCTGGCAAGGGATCTGGGTTGACTTGAAGTAAGATTTCTGCCTTTTTTTTTTTTTTTTTTTGGAGTGGGAAGGGATTTTTTTTTTCCTTTTGATTTAGCATTTTGTAATTTTGCCCACTTATTTTATTGGGCTCACCCTGAATGGTAAGGAATATTTGTTTCTGGTGTAAATATCTAACTTTTATGCCACCTGCAGCAGACTATAGGTTTTCCAGCGATGGCTATGACTATCTCTCCCTTCCCCATCAAGAGGTGGGATCCATTTCTTTCCCTCCCTCTTGAGTCCCGGCAGGCTCTGTGACCGCTTTGACAAATAGAAAACAGAAGAGGTGGTGGTGGACTTGGCACTTAACTGGCTGTTTCAGCCCTGAGGAGAGAGAGGCCACGTGGAGGAACACTGAGGCAACAGATGGGAGGTGAAGACGCCATCATGGGCGCCCAGCCCCTGTCAGGCCTTCAGAGGACTCTGGCCCCCGCTCTTATCTAAACGCGGCTGCACGAGGGACCAGGGAGAAAGAACCACCCTACGGAGTCGAGTCAACCCACAGATCCCTGAGAGAGAATGATTAACAGCTGTGGGAGCCTCTCAGTTTGGGTTTTTTTCACAGCAAGAGCTACTCAAAATACCATCTTGCACACCTCGGCTTCTCCTTTTTTGGTCCTGGTAAAGCGTCTGTGCTTTACCATATAAAATATAAATCAGTAATATAAAATTAACTCTGCTCAGGAGTTCTACTTTAATCATAACGTGTGTGTATAATTAGTAGGCTGTTACTAATGATAGGTTTTATATAAAGCACATGTATTTCCTCTTGCCTGTTAACAAGAATCTCCCTCTGCCTGACCTCTCACCCTTTGCTAACCTCCCTCAGCCAACCCCTTCCTGCACATCCCAGGGATAGTCAGCGGGAGGAGAACTGAAATGAAGGGATGGGAGAACAGCACCAGGAGGAGAAGGCTGGGGAAGAAGAAAGAGCCCAAAAAGGCTTGTGAGAGAAGTTTTGGTGGGGAGCTGAGGGCAAAGCACGGAGAGAGATGTTTGGAGTCACTGCAGGGTATGAGAGAGGCAGAGAGTGAGAAGAAGGGAGTTTTAAGAATTGTGGACTTGGTTTAAAATTAAACTTGGCTGTTGGTTTCTTTGAATTGACCCTGCACAGAGGCTATGCCCATGGGAGCCCAGTGTTAGGTTACTTAATAAGCATTAACATCTGTGAAATACTGCGCTATATATGCATACACTGTCTCTCCCTAGAACATGTGTCTGTGAAGCAATTACCATTGCTACCTAGCACCACTGACAACATATGAAGCAAACGGGGATTGATCTGCAGGGAACAAAATCCATTGAAACTGGCGCAGGCAGAAAGCAGTTCTTGGAGTAAAGCTCCCTGGACTCTGGAAGTACAGCTGGGTCTCTTAAGGGACTACACTAAGAACCAGAGGACCACCAGGAAGTCTCTCCATTGCTTGTTTCCTTTTTATTTTTCAATTTAAAAAATTGTGGTAAAATATACATAATGTGAAATTCATCATCTTAACCATTTTAAGTGTACATTTCAGTGATATTAAATGCATTCATAATATTGTGCAGCCATCACCACCATCCCTCTCCAGAGCTTTTTTTCATCTTGTAAAACCCAAACTCTATACTAACTGAACACGAACTCCCTCTTCTCCCCTCCTCCAGCCCCTGGCAACCACCATTGTGCTTTCTGACTCGATGATTTTGATTGTGTCTCATATAAGTAGAATCATATAGTATTTGTCTTTTTGAAACTGGCTAACTTCACTTATATGCTGTCCTTAAAGCTTCATCCACGTCGTAGCATAAACCAGAGTTTTCTTCCTTCCTAAAGCTGACTAATATTCCATTGCATGTGTGTACACATTTTGTTTATCCATTCTTTCTTTCATCCGTGGACGCTTGGATTACTTCCCCGTTTTAGCTTTTGTGAATAATGCTGCCATGAGTATGGGTGTACAAATACCTCTTTGAATCTCTGCTTTTAATCTTTTGGGTATATACCCAGAAGTGGAATTGCTGGATCATATGGTAAGCCTATTTTTAATTTCCAAGGAATGCTGTTATCCACAGAAACTATACAATTTTACATTCCCAACAATGGTGCACAGTGTTCCCATTTCTCCACATTCTCTTTCTTTTTAGTAGCTATGTTAATGGGTATAAGGTGGTATCTCATTGTAGTTTTGATTTGCATTTCTCTAATGATTAATGATGTTGAGCATTTCTTGTGCTTACTGACCATTCGTGTTATCTACTTTGGAGAGATGTCTAATCAAGTCTTTTGTCCATTTTTGAATTGGTTTGTTTTTGTTGAATTTTAAGAGCTCTCTATATATTCTGAATATTAATGCTCTCTCTCTCTCTCTCTCTATATATATATGATTTGCAAATTTTTTCCCATTCTGTGAGTTGCATTTTCACTTTGTGGATATTGTTTTTTGAGGCACAAAAGTTTTAAATTTTCATAAAGTCCAATATGTCTATTTTTCCTTTGGAAGCCAGTGCCTTTGGTGTCATAGCTAAGGAATCACTGCCAAATCCAATGTCATGAAGCTTTTGCCCTGTGTTTTCTTCTAAAGTTTCATAGTTTCAGGTTTTATGTTTAAGTCTTTGATCCATTTTAAGGTAACTTTTGTATAGGTTGTAGGTGAGTGTCAGGCTTCTTTCTCTTGTATGTGGATATAGTTTTCCCAGTACCATTTGTTGAAAAGAATGCCTTTTACCCATTGTATGGTCTTGGTATCCTTGTCCAAAATCATTTCAGCATTTATGTAAGGGGTTATTTCTGGGCTTTCTATCATCTGCTTCTTCTGTTCCATCCAGTTTGATTATTAAGCCTGGGTATGAATGAGAACCATTGGTGGAGCCATAAAAAATACTGACACCTTAGCCAAATTCTTAAAATACTTGTTGATATCAAAACTTCTACACTGACTAAAACCATATGAGGCACTTCTACATACTCATACTAGAATGGTGAAAATTAAAAAGATCGATCATGTTAAGTGTTGACAAGGGTATGGAGGAACTGGAACTCTCAGACATTGCAGTGGCTGGGGATGTTACAACTTTAGAAAATGGTTTAGCAGTTCATTAAAAAGTTAAACATATGCTTACCATGTAACCTGGCTATTCTACTCCTAGGTAACTGTCCAAGAGAAATAAAAGCATATGTCCACATAAAGACTTGCACATAAATGTTCATAGAAGCTTTATTTGTAATAGTCCCAAACTGGAAACAACCCAAATGTCCAGCACAGGTGAATGGATAAACAAATGGTGTAAAAATCATACCACAGAATACTACTCCATAAAAAAGAACAAACGTGTGGTACACACAACAATGTGATGAATCTCAAGATAATTATGCTGAGTGAAAAATATCAGATTAAAAAAAGCATACATGTCAGATGATCTCACCTATTTAAATTCTGGACCATTCAAACTAACCTATAGACAGAATAAGCACTGGAAGGGGTGTGGGGAAGGAAAGAGGGAGGATTACAGAGGGGTATAAGGAAACTTTTAAGAAACTTTCAAGGGTGATGAACATGTCTGGTGATGGTTTCCATGAGTGTGTACATGTATCAAAAACTGATCAAATAGTACACTTTAAATATGTGTTGTTTACTACATGTCAACTGTACATCAACAGAACTGTAAAAAAAAAATTGTACTTTGGATTGTTTTTCAATTCATGATTTAAAAAAATAATTTTAAAAAATTTAGAAAACAATTAACCCCCCAATGTAATTTTAACAATCTACATACTAAGTTTTAAAATCTTACTTATCAACAATAAAGGAAAAAAATTGAAATCTGTAATATCAATGTTTTGAACAAATATCAACAAGTAGGGAAGAATCTCTGCTTTAGATTTTTCATAGCTGCACATTTTGTTGTTGGAAACCTTGATCTGAATATAAGAGAGAGAAAATTCAAAATTGTACAGGAAGAAATATGATATCAAATACTACAAATCTTCCAGAAGCTCTGTTGAATGCCACAGGCTACAGCAAGCTATTTGACATTGTAGGGACTGACACCTTGAATGTTTCTAGAGCAAAATGGGTTTTGTATCATGACTGAAAAAAGCTTTAGGATTTAAGAAATGCTAGAGTTACATATTTTTAAAGTGTAGAACACAAACTTTATTAAAGGTCTTTTTTATCCAAATTAAAATTTTTTATCTGCTTTTTTGTTAGTTCCATGTGAGTCGTGGTAATAGAGGCCTGCACACTCCTCAGAAACTCCATTAAGAGGAAGGGAAAAATTTCAAGTGCTTCCAATTTAAATAGTTAATTTTTTCTGTGTGTATGTCTACATGGCAAGATTATAATAGATTAAGACAAGAAAAAAGTGCATGAGAATTTATTGCAATTGACCCTGTGCGGTATTTTAGAACATCAAATTAAGATCTGGCAGCTTTTGATGGGCACAGAGTGACATTGGAATGCTGGCCATAAACACTGAGCTAGACATAAGATCAGTACAAATTATTTCCTTAAGGCATTTGAATTACCAATGAGGTCTTGTTCAATAGAACCATTTAAATTACCTTTTGCATTACATTAAGTAATTTTATATATCCTTCTTAGAGATTAAAGAAAATTATTTTGACAGAATTGCTGCACTTAAAAATAAATCTCCATTTCAATGAGAGGCTTGTAAAAGACGTTATTAGCAGACATGTATTATAAATTTATGATGTGATAGTTTGCATATAATAGTAACTATTGTTTATTATTTATTTTCCTTCTGTGAACATTTGCTCTGATGCACTATGAATTTTTTTCACTTTTACAACAAACCTTTTTCTTAATTGAGGTATAATTTCCATACAGAGACATGCACAGATTTTAAGTGTACAACTTAATGAGGATTTTCCCCTGTTGTTAATTCTGATGTTAATTTTGGTGAAGTCTAATAAATCACTTTTTTCTTTTATGATAAGTGTTTTTGGTGTCCTATCTATGAAACCTTTGCCTACCTCATGATCACAGATATTTTCTCCTCTGTTTTCTTCTAGAAGTTTTATAGTTTAACTGCAGTTTTAGTTATGCTTATGATTAGTCTGGAACTAATTTTTATGAGTGGTGTGAGGTAGGGTTGAGATTTATTCTATTTCCAGGCACTTACCCAGTTGTCCAAACATCATTTGTTGAAAAAATTTTCCTGCTTCAGCTGCGCCATAACTTGGGTGACTGGCTTAATTCTCAGGTTCAGTGACAGAAAGTCCATTTGGCTCTCATAGTAAACTTTATCTTCCCAGTCTAGCCTTCATTATTATGAAGGTGCTGTTTAGTCTCCAATAACTGTTCGTCTGGTCTCCTTGCAGGCTCCCAATAAGGGGATCTAGGTTTCAAGCCAGCGACTGGCTTTTTGCAGGTCCACACTGCATGAACATTTCTATTTCCTTTTTTCTCCCAAGATATTAAGTTACACGTAGATGATGTTTGGTTGAGGCTTTTTTTTTTTTTAATCTTTTTTTTTACTGGAAAGTATCTTGGCTCCTGTTACAAGGTATTTTTTTTTTAAGATAAAAATCATGATTCTCATACTAATATAAAACCAACGCTGGTCAAGGATTTTATTTAATTCATTAAACAATGGAGGACCCTGTAAGAGTTTCAAAGGAGAACTTAAAGGGGCACAGGTTTACAAGTTTACATGCAATAGAGAAATGTTGGAAATGAACTTACAAATAAAGAGACTAATCCATCCCCAAGGCAACTGTCAATTACATCTCACCTGACACAAGAAATTTGCATTTCTGTGGTCAAGAATCATTTGTATTATTACCGTATTCTACAATGTACAGGGTTGCAGAACAGCTCACAATGAAAGATGTAGATGATCAGGATGGGTGAGTTACAGGACACCCACTGATTTTTTTTGCCCATGTCGAAGTCCTTCACAGACTTTCCTGACACAACCTACCTTTGCCCTGTTTCACAGGGTGAGCCTGGTCCTGTTCTTTGCCACAAGACTCTAATCAGATTCAGCTGCATTCACCTGGTTTTACCTAACTGCTTTTTTTTTTTTTTTGACCTTTCCACTTGAATATATAACAGATAGCTCAAGCTTGATATGGATAAAACAATTTTATTTTCCCTTAAACTAATCCTCCTTCCAGTCTTTCTCATGTCAGTAAAAGGACCTCTCCTCTCCAGACCTCAGTCCCGAGCCCTGGAGCCACCATGGATTCTATCTTTCATTTCTTACCTTCATCTAATGCATTAGCTGTCCTTTGGGCTCTACTCCCCCAAAATACATCCATCTCTTTATCTCTGTCCTCACCTACTTAAGTCTAAGCCCCATGAACTATCCCTTGCGCCATTTCAGTAACTTCCCAACTGTCTTGTTCCTTATCCCCTGCTCCCAATCCATTCTCCACACAGCAGCAAGAATAATTAAAAATAAAATAAAGTAAAGTAAAATAAAATAAAAGCAAATAATATTTACCAGTGCTTTCCATACACCAGGCACCATTTCTGATTTACAATTAATCATTTCAATACAGTCCTGTGCTATGCTATTGTTATCTTTATTTTATAAATGAAGAAACTAACCTATGTAGTTGTTAAATAACCTGCCTTCATTCATACATTTAGTAGATGGTAGAAATGGTACTTGAATCTACACTGTCTGATTCTAAAGCTTGGACTATTAACCATTATATGTCCTGCTTCCCTGAACATGTCAAATTTGTCATTCCTTGTTACAGAAAATGTAACCTTGCCTTTGTACTTAGGATAAAATTTAAACTTCTTGACATGACCTCCAAGGCTTTACAAGATCTGATGCCAACTCTACCTCTCCAACCTCATCTCGTAATTGTCTCTCCCCATTGCAAGCTGAGTTCAAGCTATCCTGGTGTATTCCTCTTTTCCTGAGTATTCAGAAACTCTGAACTGCTTGGAATTCTCACGTCCTGACTCTGCTTGAATGACATCTTCACATCCTTTTGGTCTCAGCTCAAAGATAACCTCTTGCCCTTGTTAGGTAAAGTCCAGGGAGACATGGAAGTGTAGCTGCAGTGGGAGGTAAGGGGTGGTTTGAAGGTAGGGGCTGAGGAAACTTCAGGGGGCCTTCATTTCTCCAAGAACTTTGTCCTAAATTGGTGCATTTTCCAAGAGAAGTAGTATGATATATTCAATTTAAAGACGTGATCAGGCTGTGAAACATTAGTAGGTCAGAAGTTTTTATGTTATCACCACACCCCTAGCTGTAAGATGAGGCTAATAATAATGTCTTCCTGCCTGAATCACAGGGTGGGTGTGCCGGTAACACAGGCAAAGTTGCTTAGAAAATTGTAAACAGGAACAGTTGTTAATAACTCCAGGCTGATGTGGTCTTCACAGCATAGTGATGCCTTCCCTTGTGAGTTCTACCAAGGATGAAGAAGTGACATCAATGGGCTTAAAGGAGAAGCCCTTGGGAGGTGTTTCATTGCCTGCCCTGGGGACCTCAAGGGTCCCCACTGCTGATCATGCAGCAATCTTCGGGCACTAAGTTAGTAACAATATGTACATTTTATTCTTTCAGTGAACACAGCAAAGAAATACATTTCAAATGGGAAATTTTTCTCTAGTTTACTTAGTCCAGAATTCCCTCCATCCTTCATTCTCTTTCTCCCTTATTTCCTTCCTTTCCATCTTTGTCCAGATTGAAGAAGGAATCTGATCAAGGTGGAAAACTTCCTATGAACGAATGAATGTCAAGCACAGTAAAATATGTGGCAGTAGTTCTTTTCAGAACTAATCATTAATGATTTGAGAGGATGCTGCTGTAATCAAATGACCCAGTGGATTTCCTAAGGCCAAACAAAAGCTAGCTCAACTACTTCTGTTTGCTTTGCTTCCTTCACTTTTATATCCTATGATCTCAGGTGAAAGTATAAAACAATTCATTACTGGAAATGTAAATTTCTAATTGGAACTGTGTTGAAAAAATCTCCATTTTTTAATCGTAATTTATTCAAAATAGGGGACAAAGTCAGATTGTTTGTCTCAGTTTTCTTTTATTTCAGTTTCCACCCGTACCTTGAGTGATTCTAAGTTATCTTTATTATTATTTTTAAGGAATCTTACTCAACTTTTCCCCCATAATATCTTTCATAATGACATGATTCTTTTTCATTTGAATCTTGCGAAGCTAATCCCAGTAAACTCCCATGGGCAGGGTCACACAGTCTGTGTCCCCTGTTTCTCCCCTCCTTGAGTAAATGGGGTTTTCTTGATTGAAAGCTCTCAGTGCCCTGTCTTCACCCTTCCAGGCACATCGGAGAAACATCTGGTTACTCCTCATGGGGACTGTGAGTTGCATTTCCCAGCCCCTCTTCTTCAGCTTCTTACCATGTAGCTGTCTTTCCTCTCCCAGCTGTGGACGTGTGGGGGACACTGGCTCCTCCAAAGGCAACCATATTGGAGTCAGGGCCTGGGTCCACCTGATTCAGAACTCTCAAACCAACTCCCCTCTCTGCTCCTCTTCTCTTGCACTCTCTCCTCCCACTCCAAGCATTGTCTCATTGGAGGCTGGCAGTGGAAGTGGGAAAAATGAATCCTGCTCAATTACAGGTTATTTCAAATCTTTTCTTTCTTATATTTTGTATTAGAGATTATCACTAGCCTCCAATATTCATTCTATTCTGTGATGCAGAATCTTGGATAATGTGTCTAGCTAAAGGATATGTATTTCAGCCTCCTTTGCAGCTAGCTCTGGCCAGGTGAATAAATATTTTGCCCATGACAGATAAGTGAAAGTATGATTTGGGACTTTTAGAAAGCCCTTAAAATATGCTTTCTTCATATCCTCCTTCCTGCTGCTTGGAATGCAAACCTTGGAATCGGTGTCTTTGGACCACAGAGTGACCTTGAGTATAGGAGCCACATACTAAGGATGGCAGAGCAGCAGAGTGGGAGGTGCTGGGGTGCACAAGGGTCCTGTAGTCCCACTTCTCGGTTGTTTTGATATGAGGGAATAAAGCCTAGTGTGATGAAGCCCCTGACTTTAAGATCTCGGTTACAAACTGTTTAAGTCTGCCAGGGCTGCCCTAACACAATGACCACAGGCTGGATGGCCTACACACCAACAATTTATTTTCTCAGTTCTGGAGGCTGGAAGTCCAAGATTGAGGTACCAGAAAATTTAGTTTATAATGAGGCCTCTCTTCCGGGCTTATAGGCTGCCATCTTCTCTCTGTGTCCTCATATGGCTTCTTCTCTGTACCCATGTGGAACAGGGAAAGAGAGAGAGAGGGAGACAGGGAGACAGATGGTGTGTCTTCCTTTTCTTACGGACACCAGTTCTATTGGATCAGGGCCCATGCTCACAACCTCATTTAACCTTTAGTACCTCCTCTTAGGCTCTATTTCCAAATGTAGTCACAGAAGAGGGATTAGGACTTCAAAGTATGCATTTTGAGGGACACAAACACAGTTCCTGTCTCATAAGCCCAGGGGCCTTTGTTTTTGAAGCTCAAGAGCCATAAATTTGACTTCTCTGTTTTCTGGTCTTTCCTGATTATCTATACTCACAGATAATTTCTATTTGACAGCTGGAGCTCAACTTCTGAAATTTCCAAGCCAAGAATGGGACCCTCTGTCCTCCAGATTGGCTGAGACACCGCTGTTGTTCATGTCTGGCTGCCTGGGCTGAGGAACAGGTGAGGTCAGAAGAGTCTCTAAATACAAGGAAATGCATGTGGAGGTGGACAGAGATGTGGGCTGACTCTGGTGAATGTTGTCTTGACGCCTTGCCATGCACCTTCATCTCTTCTGAGGGGACCCCCATACTGTAGCCAGAGCCGCCTCTTTGACCATCTGATCTGACCACACCACTCTACCTTCAAAATGACGATACATTTTACTTCATCTGTATTGACACAGACATTTAGATGAAGGGATATTTTGACCTGGCTTGAAGCAAACTGTTAAAGTTTCATCTTTTAAAAAAATTACTAAGTGATGGGTAAAACAGAAATCCTCACCCCATCCCTGAACTTTACAACTTTAAGATTCCCCTCTGTGGAGGTGGGGTTGAGGATAGTGGGGAGAGGGGGAGTTGGGAATGAGGTAGGATCATGAATTTTAAAAAAAAGGCTGGCTCGGTGTTAGAATTGGTGAAGATGGGGCAGTGGCAATGTCCCCTCAGAAACACTGAGCTGTGATACTTCCTCACTCACATCACTCACCTCCATCTAGCAGAGCTTCTGCTTGTTCTTGAGAATTAGATGCTGAGAGGCTTTCTTTACTCCAGTGGATGTAGGCAATCACTTTTGATTAAGATCCTACTGTGTGTTTAACAATGGACCCATACTGAATTGAGCAGTGTCTCCCCCCACATTTGTGTCTCCTGGAAACTCAGAACATGACCTTCTTTGGAAATAGGGTCTTTGCAGATGTAATCAAGTTAAAACAAGGTCATGCTGGGTTAGGTTGAGTCCTAAATCCAATGACTTGTGTTCTAATGAGAGAAGGGAGTTGGAGATGCACAGAGACACAGAGGACACACAGGGGAGATGGCCATGTAATGACAGAGGCAGAAATCAGAGCGATGCAGCTCTAAGCCAAGGTATGCCAAGGATCGCTGAGAATCATCAGAAATAAAGAAGAGGCAAGGAAGGATCCTTCCCTAGAGCCTTCAGAGGGGGCTTGGTGCCACCAACACCCTGTTTGCAGACTTCTAGTTTCCAAAACTGTGAGAGAATAAATTTATATTGTTTTAAGCCACCCAGATGGTGTCATTTGCTACAGCAGTCCTAGGAAAAGAATACAGGCAATTTTCTTTTTCTTTTTCTTTTTTCCATTTGAAACAGTAGAGAATAAACAATTTGCCTTTAAAAATTTTTCCAATTTTGCTTATCTTATTTGATTGGGAATATATTACACACCAGTTTCTCCATTTGAACCCATCTAATGATAGTTTTGGGAAACCTTGGGGACTAACTTAAGTTTAATTATATCTTTGTTTTGTTTATTGTTTGTAAAAGTAATACAGGCTCATAAAAATGCAAGGAATACAAAAACGAATGGACTATAAAGTGCAAGTCGGCCATAATAGAGGAACTAAGGATGAAATAAAGGCTTGGGATGACTTAATATTTTCAAAAGGCAACCAAAGGAATGGGAGATTCCTTAGGTTGCCTTTTCATTTTACTGGTAGGCTTTTCTTCCTGTGCAGAAGCTTTCATACTTTGATGTAGTTTCACTTGTTGAATTTTGCTTTTGTTGCTTGTGCTTTTGGTGTCCAAATCAAAAAATTTATCACCAAGACAAATGTCAAGATTTTTCTCCATATTTTCTTCTAGGAGCTTTATGATTTCAGTTTTTACACTCAAGAGTTAATTTTTCTGAGTGATATAGAACTCTAATTTCATTCTTTTGTGTGTGAATATCCAGTTTTTCCAACACCATTTATTGAAGGGACTATTCTTACCCAATGAATATTCTTTACTATCTTGTCAATATTAGTTGACCATATATACCAGTTTATTTCTGGGCTCTCTATTCTGTTCCACTGATCTATGTGTCTGTTTTTATTCTAATATCATGCTGTTTTGGATACCATGGCTTTGTAATATAGTTTAAAATCAGGAAGTGTGATGTTCTTTCTCAAAATTGCTTTGGTTATTTGGGATCTTTTGTGGTTCCATAAGAATTTTAGGATTTTTTTTCTCTGTATCTGGAAAAATGGCCTTGGAATTTTGAACAACATTTCATTGAACCTGTAGATGGCTTTGCATAGTAGGGACATTTTTACAACATTAATTCTTCCAATCCATGAGCATAGAATATCTTTCTATTTATTTGTGACTTTTTCAATTTCTTTCCTTAATGTCTTATAGTTTTTGGTGTATGGATCTTTATTTCTTGGTTAAGTTTTTTCCTAAGTATTTTATTTTTAATACTATTGTAAATGAGACTGTTTTCTTTCTTTCTTTTTCAGGTAGGTCATTGTTAATGTATAGAAATGCAGCTGATTTTCGTATGTTGATTTTGTATTCTGAAACTTTACTGAATTATTTGTTTGTATTTAACAGGTTTTCATGGTATTGTCAGGATTTTCTATATACAAGATCATATCATCAGCAAACAGAGACAATTTTACCTCTACGTCTTTGAGTTGGATGCCTTTTATTTCTTTTCTTGCCTAATTGCTCTAGTTAGGAATTCCAGTACTATGTTGAATAGAAGTGGTGAGAGGGAAAACATCTGTCTTGTTCTTGATATTAGAGGGAAAGCTTTCAACTTTTCACCATTGAGTATGGTGTTAGTTGAGGGCTTGTTACATATATATATATACTTTTATTATGTTGAGTTATGTACCTTCTTGTCCAATTTGTTGTTTATCATGAAAGAATGTTGAATTTTGTTAAATGCTTTTTCTGCATCTATTGAGATTATCATATGTTTTTTGTCTTTCATTGTATTAATGTGGCATACCACATTGATTTGCGTATGTTAAACCATCCTTGCATCCCAGGAATAAACCCCAGTTGTCATGGTGTATGATCCTTTTAATGTGTTGTTGGATTCAGTTTGCTACTATTTTCTTGAGGATTTTTCCATCTATGTTCATCAGGAATACAAACCTGTACATTTCTTTTCTTTTAGTGTCTTTATCTGGCTTTGATATGAGGGTAATATTGGACTCATAAAATGAGTTTGGAAGTGTTGCCTCATTTTCAGTATTTTTTTTTTTTTATCAGTTTGAGAAGAATTAGCATTGATCCTTCTTTAAATGTTGGTAGAATTCATCTATGACTCCATCTGTTCTTGGGCTTTCTTTTTTTTGGGAGATTTTTGATTACTGATCCATTCTCCTCACTTGTTACTCGTCTGTATAAAATTTTTATTTTTTTTTAAATTATTTAGTCTTGATAGATTGTATATTTCCAGGAATTTACCCATTTCTTTTAGGTTGTCCAATTATTTGGCATATAGTTGTTCACTGTAATCTCTTATGATATCCTGTATTTCTGTAGTATTAGTTGCATGTCTCCTTTTTCTTTTATAATTTTAATTATTTGAGTCTTCTCTCTTGGTAAGTGTAGCTGAAAATCTGTCAATTTTATTTATCTTTTCAAAAAACCAACCTTCAGTTTCTTTTTATTTTATTTTTTATTCTCTAACTTATTTCTGCTATGATCTTTGTTATCCCTTTCTTCTGATGCTAACTTTGAACTTTGTCTTTTTTTCCTAGTTACTTCAGGTATAAAGATAGGTTTTTTTTTTTTTTGAGGTCTTTCTTTTTTTCTTAATTTAGACATTTATTTCTGTAAAATTCCCTCTTAGAACTGCTTTTGCTGCATCCCATAAGTTTTGGTAAGTTATGTTCCCTTTTGATTTGTTTTACCCATCGGTTGTCCAGGAACATGTTGTTTAACTTCCACATATTTGTGAATTTTCTAGTTTTCCTCTTGTTATTGATTTCTGGTTTCATACCACTGTGGTCAGAAAAGCTGCTTGGTATAATTACAACCTCTTTGGTAAGGGCAGACTTTCACCTGTGGCTGAGGGGACACTGGTGCATGCTGTGACTCCAGGTCTAGTGGTGCAAGTCACCAAATGCAGGCACACGTGGTGGCACCAAGTCTGGGGGGTGTGATGGCTTGTTGGCTCAGGCTGTTGGGTTCCATAGCATCGACAACTGTGTGGTCCTTGGTGAGCACTGAGGAGGAGGGGGAGAAGGTGCACAGGGGCTGCAAGGGCTACTGGGGTCCTCAGCAGTGCTTCCAGATCCAGTGGATAGGCAGTGGCTGTTGCAGGAAAGTGTGCGACAGTTCAGTGTTATATAGCTCAGTGTTACTGCTCAGTGTTACACCTCAGTTGTGACAGCAACTT
The DNA here is from genome assembly GCF_036321535.1 of Camelus dromedarius. NCBI lineage: Eukaryota > Metazoa > Chordata > Mammalia > Artiodactyla > Camelidae > Camelus > Camelus dromedarius. The sequence continues at coordinate 13,593,828 of NC_087461.1, forward strand.
GGATCTGGGCGAGAGACCAAGCAGCACTCAGAGAGTTGGAGAACTCAGGTTTATTAGCCAGCAGGCCCAGAGAAGTTAATACTCCAAGCTCTGGACCCCTTTTTTAAGTTTACACAGGCTTTTATAGGCTGCCAGTTTACACTTTGCAGCATCATACGTAAATAAGGTATAACAAAAGTTGACTAGTTAGGAACAAGCTTTGTAGAAATGGATCAATCAGGAAGGAGAGAAATGGACCAATCAGTAGTGAGCTCCATGCAAATGAAATACTACAAATGGACCAATCAGGAGTTAGCTCAAGGAACCAACAGAATTTTAGGCCTAAGTTCCACTTTCCTAGAAGTAAGCCGTTTCAGAGGCAAAAAGTGAGATAGAGCCTCTGGGCCAGGGGACCAGATAGTGCTGTCCCTGCCTGGGGGTCCTGCCCATCTTTTTTTATGGGGCTTCCCACCTCATGGCACTGGCTGGCACTGGTGGTGTGCACGTGCTCAGCCGTGGGGGCCAGCTACAGGTGCCTGTGATATGGAAACCAGTGAAATCTGCAAGGGGTCTCTGGTTTCTTCAGTAATGAAGGCTGCTGGGTTTGTCACTAAAGCAGGTCCCTGAGAAGACATAAGCATTCCGGCAATATGGCTGCTGTAGGCAGCCTCTAATCTTCTTTGTTGTTCCTAGCCATCTGTATCTATCTCAGCTTTGCCTGTCTCTGATTGCGGTGAAACTGAAGTGGGGCCTTTTTGTGGTGCCCAGAAAGACTGGGGAAGCTGGTTGCTCACCCTGCTCTTCCTCTTCTTGTGAGAGGAACTGTTTCTAACCAGGGAGTTCTCTCTTGATGCTCAGCAATGCTGGCTTGGGGGATGGGATGATGCAGGCAAAATGAAGCTGCCTTCCTTCCCTTTTTGTGCGGTTATTCTCGTTTTTTGTTCCACTGTGTTACTAAATTTTCTTAAGTGAACTCTAGAGCTCTCCCAGGGCTATTTTTGTGACCTAACTGTTGATCTCTGTTGGGCAATAAAGACTAGGGTTCCCATACTCTGCCATCTTGGTTACATCATTCTCTCTGATAGACATTAAATTATATGTAACATATACACACATGTACATACATGAAAACAAAGCTAGCCCTCTTTCTCATACTATGTACAGAAATAAAGATTTAATATTAGAAAGCCATAAACAAGTAGAATAAATTTTTGGAGAGCAAATTTGGAATAGGAAAACCCTTCAAACAGAACAATGAGCATAGTAATCAGAAAGACAAATATGTCTTTCAACATACATCCTTTTAAAAGTTCATGGCAAAAAAAAATATAGACTAAATTAAAGGCAGACTGGAAAATATATTTTCAATAGGTATGACAGATGGAACTACTAACATCCATAATAATAATTTCTCTGAATGAGTAAGAAATAGAAAGCATGTAAGGGAAAAAAGGGCAAAGGTGATTCACTGAAGATAAAATTTATATGACCAATAAATGTATAAAAAGATACTCAAACTGGCTAGAAGTCAAGTTGATGAAAGTTAAACAAGGAGTTTATATTTTTAAATCATGTAATTGGCAGACTTAAAAAAAAAAAAAAAGAAGGAAAGGGATCGCATTGTGTGGTACCAGGGTTGCAGGAAAGCAAGTGTTCTCTTACTTTGCTTCTGGAAGGAGTGAACTGCAGTGCTTTTTCTGAATGTAATCTGACATCCACTGAAATAAAAACAATCCTTTCTCTTTGGCACAGGAATTCCAGTTTGCAAATCTGTCTTGTGGAGACAGTCGTATGTGAAGCCATATGTTCCTGGTTATTTGTTACAGCTTTGCTTGTAGTGGCAAGAAAACTGAAAATGATTATGTTGTCAGTTACTAAATGACTAAGTTAGAAGGATGTTAAAAAGCCAAAGACTCATTCATGAGAAGATACTAACATGGAACTATGTCATGTACCCTTGTTCCAGCAGCAAGAACTGTGTTGTTGGGGAAGAAGTACCTTAATCTTGATATCAGTATTTTACAAGAACTACTTTTACCTTTGAGACCTCTCTCCGTGAAAATGTGTAGGGCTTTGAGCTCATCGTTATCTGTTCGGCTTTGCTTAGTTACGGAGTTTGGAAATTATTTCTGATTGAGGGAATGTTGCCTGGATGTACAGTTAAATAATCTTGGGGCCTTGTACATGCTAAACAGAGTGTGGTTTATCTTTATAGCATATTTACAAGTACTGATATATAATTTTTTTATCTTGGCATATCAATATATATGATATTGGATACATATGTGATATAGATGTGATATGTACTGACAAAGGTGGGGAATGTCTATGATTACTGTTATTCAATGAGAAAGGCAAAGTGCTGAGAAATAGACATAATACGATCTCATTGTTGTAAGACCACATACACTCCCTAGATAGTAGCATTTATTCATATTAATTTGGAGAACTTGTTGAGGAAATACCATCTATGGTGCATATTTCATTTTACATATTTCAGTTCCTCCTATTACAACAAACACATATTACTTTAATTTTTATAAATAAAAATACATAAAATAGAAAAATACATATATACAGTAAAAAAACCTCAAAGGCCAGTTTGCTCAGGATAGAAGGAAGGGGCTTGAGATTTTGAGAAGAGTGTTGAGGCTATGAAAGCTGGGCAGCAATCTGACAAGCAACCATGAGGGACTGCAAGGCAGCACTGATGGCCCATTTGAGGCTGGGGATCATGAACTTATGGGGGTACCAACATGTGGCATGTGACTTTCTCTAGTAGGGCTTGCCTGAGTCATGCAGAAAGCAGCATTTTGTAAACTCTAAGTGGGGTTGTGAAAAGATTCAGGAACCAGATGGTTGAAGCTTTTTTTGTTTTTGTTTTTTGTTTTGTTTTGTTTTTTCCAGTATCTTGCTGAAATGAAGGTTCATTAATTCTAAGTTGATTGAATATGGAAATAAAGGAAGGAGAGGCCAATGATTTGGAGAAACCAGAGGGGTCAGCAGATTGGTTCCAGTGAGGCTAAAGAACAGTGGGAAAAGTTGAACATGGTGCAGGATGTGCTCATGGTTAGAGACAATATTAAAAATATTTAACAACTATAAAATATGGGTACTGACCAATCAGACTGATGCCTGGTCAATTGGCACAGGACACCCAGTTCACTATACACATGGGTGCAGCCTGAATATCACCCTGATATAGGAGTTGGTAGTAGAGGAACTGAGATAAAAGTCATCAGGGTTAAGGAGATCAATGAACTGGGGGATAAGCATTTTGCCTGGATTGTTCTTATGGACACTAACGTCGCATCAAATGACGACGGGAAAGGGACTGAGAGCCAGTTGCTCAAATCTTCGATGAGTGACTGGGATTAATGGGAGGGTTGGTTGGTGATGACAATGACAAAGAAGGGGAGAGGGTGTATAGCCCAATGGCTCAGACTCTACTTCCAAGCAACACAACATACAGCAGGTGGTGCCAGGAAAGGTCTAAGAAAGTAGAGACTAAAATGAGAATGTAGAGATGAATCACACGCAACTAGATTGAAATGGAGACCCCATCACTGGTGATAGAGAACAGGTAACTCCTGACACAAGGTAGCACCACGATTGTAAAACATCCACTCTTGGGGAACTGGGGTAGCATACAGTTCGAAGAATATGTACTTGTTGGAGGAATGTTTCACACACTTGAGAAACAGGGAGAGGCTAGTTGTAAGGGCATTGGAATTGAATGGCTGCTGCTAAGTTCAGCTAATGCTTCGGAAGGTTTTCATTACTGACTGGGGTTATAGATGAACAAAGGACACCATCCTTGATAGTGCTTTTCATTGAGATAGAGTGAGGACTTGATCTGGAGGGAGATGAAGATGCTGATGTTTGCTTTGGGATATTCAAGGTGAGAAGGGGGCTGTATATATGGGTTTGGAGGTCAACAGGGATATTAGTTTTGAGAGTTGTCAACATATACACAATAATTGAAACCACTGCCAGGGATGAAATCTATGGGGGAGCAGTAAGATTGTCATGGACAGTTGTGCAACTTGTGCACTGCCGTGCTGGGGGCCAAGGACTGGACTCTGAGGAATACAGAATAGATAAGTGGAGGATGATGAACTCAGGAAAGAGACTTTTTCTCCTACTAGAGAAGTTGGGGGGGGGGTGGAAATCAGGAGAATGTGATGTCATTCAAGGTTAAAGAAGAAAATGAATAGAGTAGTGAATGGTATTGAATGCTGCAGAAGGACCCAGAAAGAAGAGGACTTAAAAGTATCCATTTCAGGTACAAAAAAAGTCACAGATGACTTGGGTAAGAGAAGTTTCAGCAGAGTGATGGGGCAGATTGAGGGGCTTTAGCTGGAAGTTAAGGGAGACCCCTTTTATTGGTTGTCATTTAGGATAAGAGAGACTGGAGAATCTTTCTGTATTGAGATGACAAAGGGCTGAGGGGTATAAAAATGCTGGTAGGAGAGATGCTGAAGGGGTGACTAGTGGGGTCTCCAGAGAGGAATGAAGAGAGGAAGGGGGCTGGCGGATTGAAAGTTACGGTAGAAACACCGTAGATACCATGGGAATATTGGTACATCTAATCAGTAATGATTTTTCCATCAGCCTACTAAATTGGAAACTCCTGGAAGGTTAATGACTTGTTTTGTGAGTTTATTAAATGAATAATGCTTATCTTCAATGGTTACCATGATGTTAGAAGAATCCATGAAGGATATTTGGCCTAGGGTCCTCATGTAAGATGTGTTATATAAATGTCATTTGTATCAGAATCTGAAAGAACAATTTTCACTATAGTTCAGCTTGGTAATTTTTTAATGTAGACAAAAATCACCACAAATGAAAGGAAATCATAGCAATTGATGTCAATCAGCAGGGAATTCAAATAAGACCCAGCTTTTTAAGTTTGAAGTCCCGTTTGGGGACAGCTCTGCCAATTGTCAGCTCAGTCAAATCCCTTGATCTTGCTGAGGTTCTCAGCATCCTCAAGGGGGTAATTCACACTTTCACTACAAGGTTGTGTCAAAAATCAAACAGCAGTGGTCTACAAACTGGGAAGTCCTGTAACAGACTACATGGAAACACTGACGATAATTAAAACTGAATTCTATATTGAACAGCAAGCACTTTGTGTTCACTGTGCTCCCAGTGTGTAGAATGACACGCTTAGCCTCTATTACATTTCTTCCTTCTGTCCTCAGGGGACAGAACACTCTGTTTATCACATCAAGGTTCTCAGAAATATGTCCTGAGGGGATAGAACAAATGTAACGTAAAATTTATACCTCTCCTCAACAACTGAAGATTAGACAACATTAAGAGGTAGAAGGATGCTCTAGAAAAAGCCCAGACTTTGGATCTTAACAGTCTTCACAAAAGGATCTCTAAACTCTAACTGACTGGACTGTCACTGCCAGTGGGTGCCCACTGGCTGCGTAGAGCCTGGCCTTCCAGCAGGTGGAGCCCTGTCACTCTTGCTCTCCACCCCTGCTTGACAATGTGCGATCTCCAGTCCGGAGCCCAGCCGCCCTGGGCCCCAGTGCTACTGTGAGGCCGCAGGGGCTGGGATCCAGGGAAGGACCCTCAAGCAGGGAGCCATGGTCCTCAGTGTGAAGCTCCCCTGAGACATTATGCTAGAAGGTTGGCATGGAATTCCACTGGGTTGTTCCCAAACCCACTATGCAGCACACTCAACTACGCAACATGTTTAAAGTACAATTGTCTGTTTGATATCCATTCACCATAAAAACTCTCATCAAAGTGGGTATAGAGGGAACACATCTCAACATTATAAAGGCCATTTATAACAAACTTACAGCCAAAATCACACTCATTGGTGAAAACTTGAAAGCCCTTCCTTTAAATTCAGGAAGAAGACAAGATGCCACTTGTATTTAACATAGTATTGGAAGTCCTAACCACCACAATCAGACAAGGGAAAAAAAAAGAAAGGCATCCAAATTGGAAGGGAAGAGGTAAAACTATCACTATTTGCAGATGACATGATACTTTATATGGAAAACCCTAAAGTCTCCACCCAAAATTATTACAACTAATAAATGAATTCAGCCAAGTTGCAGGATACAAGATTAATATAGAGAAGTCTGTTGTGTTTTTACACACTAATAATGAACTATCTAAAAGAGAAAGTAGAAAAGCAATCCTGTTTAAAATCACATCAAGAAGAATAAAATACTTAGGAGTAAACCTAACCAAGGAGGTAAAAGACCTATACTCCAGTAGCTAAAAACATTGCTGAAGGAAACTGAATATGATACAAAGAAATGGAGAGATATCCTGTGCTCCTGGATTGGAGAAAGTAATATTGTTCAATGGCCATCCTACCCAAAGCAATCTACAGATTTAAAGTATCCATGACATTTTTCACAGAACCAGAACAAATGATCCTAAAATTCACATAGAACCACAAAAGAACGTGAATTCCCAAAGCAATATTAAGAAAATAGAACAAGCTGGAGGTATCACCCTCCCAGACTCCAGACTATACTACAAAGATACAGTAATCAAAACAGCATGGTACTAGCACAAAAACAGACACATAGATCAATGGAATGGAATAGAGAGCCCAGAAATAAACCTATGTAGCTGTGATCAATTAATCTATGACAAAGGAGTCAAGAATATACAACAGAGAAAAGACAGTCTCTTCAACCAGTGGAGCTAGGAAAACAGGATAGCTACATGTAAAACAATGACACTAGAACATTACTTCACATCATCTACAAACAGAAACTCGAAATGGGTCTAAAACCTAAATATAAGACCTGAAACTAGAGAACTACTAGAAGAGAAATCACATGGAACACTGACTTAAATCACAGCAATATTTTTTGGGATCTGCCTTCTAAGGTAAAAGAAATAATAAAAGCAAAAATAAACAAATGGGACCTAATTAAACTTAAACGCTTTTGCACAGTAAAAGAAACCATTAACAAAACAAAAAGACAACCTATAGAATGGGAGAAAAAATTTGCAAATGATGCAACCAACAAAGGGTTAATATCCAAACTATAGAAACAGCTCATACAACTCAATATGAAAAAAAACATAAAAAAAATGGGCGAAACACCTGAATAGACATTTTCCCAAAGAACACATACAAATGACTAAAAGGCACATGAAAAGATACTCAACATTGCTAATTATTAGAAAAATCCAAATCAAAACCACAATATCATCTCACACCTATCATAACAACTATCATCAAAGAGTCTACAAATAACAAATATTGGAGAGTGATGTGGAGAAAAGGAAACCCTCATGCACTACTGGTGGGAATGTAAATTGGTGAAGCCACTATGGAAAACTGTATGGAGGTTCCTTAAAAAATGAAAAATAGAACTACCATATGATCCAGCAATTCCATTCCTGAGTATATAACAAAAACACTAATTTGAAATGATACAAATACTCCAATGTTCATAGCAGCATTATTTACAATAGGACAACAACCAAGATATGGAAGCAATTCATGTATGTATATGAATATTACTCAGCCATAAGAAAGAATGAAATTGTTATTTGCAGCAATGTGGTTGGACCTAGAGAATATTATGCTTAGTGAAATAAGTCAGACAAAGGAACACAAATATTGTGTGATACCATTTATATATGGAATCTAAAAAACAATGGAAATGAATGTATATGCAAAACAGAGACAGACTCACAGATGTAGAAAACAAATGTGGTTATTGATGGGGGAGGTAAAATTAGGGGTATGGGATTAAAAGATACTAACTACTATGTATAAAATAAATAAGCAACAGGATATATTGTACAGTGCTGGGTACGATAGCCATTATCTTGTAACAACTTTAAGTGGAGTATAATCTGTAAAAATACTGAATCACTGTGCTGTACATCTGGAGCTAATGTAACACTGTGCACCAACTATAGTTCAATTTAAAAGTACAATTGTCTTCCAGTTATGATGTCTTCAGGTGGCCTTGGTACAGCTTGTGACGCTGCATCTTACCATGAGCTCTAGGTCATTTGAGACTTCTACGGAGTCAGCTGCTTTTTGGTGGGAATATTAGGTATCTCCTCTGTGCAAAGGGAAATTTTCTGTCATGCCTAAGAACAAAGAAAAAGCTACAAGGATGACATGGTGCTACTTGACTGAGACAAGGTGGCTTACATCAACCACATGCCCAGGACAGACAAAAGTGGTCTAAGTTATTAATTTATGGAGACAGTTGACTAATGGACAGTTTTTCATGTAGGTGTTTTCAGTCTAAAGAGTTACACAATTCAGTTCTTAGATATTCATTATATGTTTTGCTGCTTTAAAAATATTATTCAATTATTCTTTATTCCTTTACAATACAATTTTCAATTGTTACTGCTTTTTTTTATCACCTCCGTGCCCTTAGAAAATGCCCTCTACATTCATTTATGGTCCTCCTGCTCAGCATTTACGTGTTTATACAATATTAACTTCTATAGATCAAAATCTCAAGTCTTAGAATATCCATATTCACTAAGAAGGTCCCTAGTAGGTCAATATAAGCAAAGTATAACCTCTAAAACCAAAATTGTGGTTTCATTCCGCTGGGTCAAAATAAATTGTGATGATCTGGGAACCAGATAACAGAACTCAGACCCTAGTTAATATTCTTTTTTATTATGTGATGTGAGCTTGTCAGGAAAAGATACACCTCTTTGTCAGGGGTTAAATCTATTACACATTCTAAGCCTTGTTCCCCTATTCAGGCTGAACACAACTTAGATGTTTCAATTCCCTCTGGAGTCATCTCAGTGACAAAAGTTATTGGGAGTATTTAGGAATATTGATCAGGAGTTAAATCAAAATGATCACATAGAGAGCACAGTTCAAGGTGTCAAGACATTTAGCTTTGCTCATAATCCACGGGGCTAGTAGTCACTTCCCTCCCGGGCCCTCGTTTTCTCACCCGTGAAATGAGAATTGAATTGGGGGCCCATGAAGATACTGGTTACTCCTCGGTTCCATGAGCATATGGTAGAGAGCGTGGGCAAATTCCAGCCCATTTAACACTGAACCCAAGAAAGGAATGGATCAGATTCTTTAGTACATCAGACACCAGTCACCAAAAATAATTCAAGCAGCCTATGGGAATTTTGTTGTTTTTGTAACTGAAACATGAGAACAGGGCTAGCTCCCTTCTAAGTAGTCATTGCAAACATCTAAACCTATTCACCTTCAGGACCCAGGAAGCCTTATTAAGGAAGGCAGGTTAGGCATTGTAGGCAATCATTTTGATTGACTATTTGGCATTATGTAAAGTTAAGATAACTGTGAAATGTTCCTGGAAAGAAAATAATACACATACACATGTAGAGAGAGAACTATACTGAGAGCCTATAATTAGGATTATGTTTAAAAGGTATTTTCTGCTCTAAACTTGTATTTCTACTTAGTTTGGATGAGTTTTGGTAAATAATAGTTCTCTTGAGTGGAAGTGACTAGGAGTCTAGGTTGGTGGGTTCATTGGGTCAGAAGATAATTACTTAGTAGAGCCTTGAATGAAAAGTGGAGGTGTGGGCATAAGGCGAGTGTGATGGTGTGAGGAACCCTCCTTAAAGGAGGCTATATTTTTGTCATATTCCTAATCTGTTGGCTCTGATACTATAAAAAGTACCACCAAGATAAGGATCTAACTCCCTAGGATGGCTGTTTTTGTCTGGTTTCCATTAGATTTTCATTTAAAAAAATATTGTGAGCACTCACTGAGTTTCAGCATAAAATAACCATTTCCTTAGTGTAAAAAGAAAATCTTTAAAGGGGTTGCCCCATGAAAACCTCAAAGAAGGGGCTTTGTTACTTTTGACTGTCATGTTTTTTGTGTGCTATCAACACAGAAGCTTTGAGGATGAAGATTTGTTAACCTAAATGTTATATTATTTGAACATCCCAGGGCTGGCTAAGTGCTTTTGTAAAGGGATTTGTAGAAAACTTATGTACAGACTAGGAGTAAAGCTACCCCTATTTGCAGATGACATGGTATTACATATAACAAACCTTAAAGATACCACCAAAAACTGTTAAAACTAACAAACAAATTCAGTAAAGTTGTAGGATACAAAATTAACACACAAAAATCAGGTGGGTAGAAGATGGAGGGTTGGGAAGTGACGGCTAAAATGTATGGTATTTCTTTTTGTAAAATGAAATGTTCTGAAATTGATTGTAGTGATGCACAACTGTGTGAATATTCTAAAAACCATGGAATTGTACACTTTAAGTGGGTGACTTGTGTGGTATATGAATAAATGTTACAAAATTTTTTTAAGTTGAGAAAGGGTGGATTTGGAACTGAGAGACAAGAAATTGATGACTGGCACAAATTGTAAAATATTTGGACAAAAATGTAGCCATTTTTACTGTGTTAAATTGCAAAGCTTTTTTTTTTTTTTTTTTTTTTTTTTAATAAAAACAGGAAGCTGATAAAAATATCCGAAGTCTGGAAAGGTTAGGTGAGTTGCTCAGGACATGGTTTTTCTGACTCCTATTGTTTGCCATACAAGCCAATATTACTTCAAAGAACTCTTTAGGAAAGGATTCTAACAACTCCTGGCCTTCCCAAGGAGAGGCGCTCTCTGAGAAATGTGTAGTGGAACTAATTTATCTTTGACTTAGAGGTGTTAAAGGAGCAAAAAATCAAATAAGGTGAGAAATGCAGGTCTGGGTGTGCATGTGGCTTCAAGTCTAGCTATGAAAAGCAGCTGGTTGGAAAATACGTTACCAGGCTGATGATGGAAGGACTGTTGATGGAATGTAGGTAGCATTTGAATTAAATTACTAAGAAGCTTTTGAGTTTTGATGAAAATAGACTCCTTTCTTAATACAAGAGAAACTCTATTTCTTAGATGCAATACTCTTGTAATCCCTTATATTTTAAACTTCCAAGACATAAATCAATACACAGTCCTGAATCATGCTTTAAATAGCTTTTCTCTGTGTGATACTTCGCACTCAAGATTGTTTACTTATAAAGTTTATGTTCATCTGCAGATGATCTGTAATGGTTTTCTCATTTTCATTGTATCTTTAGCACTGTCTTTTCTATTTTGACAAATTGGGAAATGGGAGCCATGTGGCACATATTGTAATAATATTACTCGATATACATTGATTCCAGTTGCATTTAAAGACAGCATCTCTTTCCTTGAACAACAAGAGTTTTTGTTATATTTTGGAGATAATTTTTTTCTGAAAAGGTCAGGAATGTGGAAAGCGTATTTTTACTTTTAAAGGAAGAAAACATACATTTCATATTAACTGACGGAGATATACATTTTAAACAACCTGTTTTTCTAAATGTTTTCAATACACTGAAGTTTCCAGTGTTTCATCTAATTGATGTTTTAAAACTGATTATAATTTTTAGAGTTTGAATAGTTTCCTGCAGTGCAACAACTTTCATGCAATATTAGTAAGGGATTCAGAAATATTAAAGTACAAGTTTTGGAAAACATCATAGCTAATAAATCAGCTATCAGAAGTTTTAAAATTCAATAAAAATATGAGGCTTCCTTGTAGTCTTGTCATGTGGCTTGTTTGTTGATTAGGAGAATTATGCTATAAAAGGCAGGGAGCTCCTAGATTTGGCAGAAGAGTGATGAAGAGGATGGTCAGAGTCTTCATTCAGTTAACTTAAGGCCAACCCCATTATCCTTTAACCAGAGCATAAGCTCTCTGAGGACAGGACTGGGTCACATGCTATAATGATAGATAGATGTAGTGAGAGATCCAGGAATGACTTTTCTGAATCGAATTGAATGGCAAGGTCCACTTAATAAATTCTTCTAGTCTTTGGAAAATCTGGCAGCAAGCCCTCTACATGAGTGTTTAAAATGCAAATAGCCTGTTTTCTAGACAAAAGAAGAAAATTAAATGGCCTTAATGGAAAAAAAATATGCTTGGCAGCTTAAATTACTTATGAATTTATGAGCTTTCAAGTGTTAGTGAAACATGCTTCACCTCATATTTTGATGAGAAAATTTTGCAGCTAGTTCTACAAAGATCACTAGAAAGGTGAAGATCACAAAAAGAAAGGAAATCAAAAGCTTGAAACAGGTTGTCTCTCACACCCACTGTGCTGTTGTTGGCATTTCTTTGCTTCCCTATTTGAAGCAGAGTGGACTTATCCTGTGCTACTGGCACTTCCTGGGAAATGAGATGGTTCTGAGGACTGTTTACTTGTAGATTGCAGATGGGAGGGGAAGGATCTGAAAGAATAACTGTCTGCACTCTTACACCATAAATGAGAGACCAGTAGATGTCAGCATAAAGACACAATCCTCTTGATTTCTGTTTCACCTAGTTGAAATGACTGGGTCCTGTTGCTCATAGAAACACAAGCAGCTGGAGCTTTCTCCCTCTTCCAGATGCCTGATTCTCCCTCTAGGGATAGCAGCACTCACTGCTATCTGTGGAAGAATTGTTTCATGCCCTTGGAAATCACCTGTGCCCCATTCCTATACACATGGTAACTCTCCACCCTTCACCCTTAGGATTCTAATCCTAAATTTCTGGAGTAGCATCTTGGATTTCACGTTTTTAATAATCTCTACAGTCCATTCTGATGCACAGTCAGGGTTGAGGACTTATGTCCGAAGGAGGAAATAAAAACATGACTTTGTTTCCAAGCATACTTGGTTTATCTAAATGTGTTATTGGACTTAACTCAGTTTTATGAAATCTATTTGTTGGCTTATTGTCATTGATTCATTCATTAATTCATGTATAACTTATTGAGTCCACTTTGCCCCAGGAGTTGTGCTAAGGAGGGTACCCGTAAGTGTGGCAGGGGAGATAATAAGAATCAAGTAATTTCAATATAAGGTGACAACTATGGTAGAGATAAACTCAGCAACGAGGACGAGCTCTTAACCTAAGGAACATGGCACAACTCAAACACTGATGGGGAGGAGAGAGCAGGGAAGGAAGCCTGGACAGGCACGGGTGCCCCTGTCCTTGGTGCTGAACTTTCTCCTCACGGGCTAGGGTAGTTTTTCCTACCACCTGGCTTCTGATGATGTCTCTACTACCTCTCTCAATAATTCTGAACCAGATGAGGAAAGGGGTAGAAAAAAAATGAAGGCATCAACATATAAGCAGATTAAAGAGGTTACTGAAGAGACAGCCACTGAGTTACTGACTCAGTGATGTGGGAGTGTGGGGAAGAAGGGAGCAGAGATTTCAAAGCATTAATTCCCAAGAAGTTTCTCCTCTGGAAAGATAAGCGCTCTAGTACTTTCTACAATCCTATACATATGAAAGCAGAGAACTCCTAGAAGCATTAATGATCTGAAACGAGCCCTGAAATTCACCTCTAGGTAAAGGGGGCTTGAGACACACTCAGGGAGAGAAAGTATTATTAACAAAAAAAGAAAAAATGTGTTTAATGACCCACACGTAAGTTAAAATAGCAAGAACATATAGATATCACAATATAATGGTGACAATGTAGCTAGGAGTTAAGTCGTGGATGATCTTGCATGCATATATTGGTTCATTTGGTAGTGTCTCAGAAGTCTCTTAAACTGTTTTCACTCTTTTCCGTTTTTGCTCCTCTGATTACATGAATTCCACTGCCATGTCTCCAAGTTCACAGATCCTTTCTCCTGCTTCATCTAGTCTGTTGTCCAACCCCTCTATTAAATTTTTCTTTTCAGGTATTGCAGTGTTCAGTTCTGTGATTTGTTTGGTACTTTTAAATATTTTGTATCCTTGTTAAGCGCTGTTGGGTATTAGAACCAGGTGATTTGGAGGAAGACTTTGTTCCTAGGATGACTTTGTTGATGCAGTGCTCTCCTGACCTCAGTGAGCATCTTTATGTCTGTTATTTTAAACTCTCTATAGTGTAAATAACTTATTTCCATTTCATTAAGATTGGTTTCTGGAGATTTATCTTGTTCTTTTTTTCGGAGCATATTCCCTTGTTTTCTCATTTTCTTGACTCTTTGTGTTGGTTTCCACACATTAAATAAAACATCCACCTGCCAGTCCTGACAGAGTAGTCTGTATAGGAGATGAGTCTCATTAATCAACCTGGCCCTAGCTCCTGTTTGCCTCTCAAATTTTTGTGATTTTCTAAGCCTCCTTCTTAGTGGCTCCTGCTAACTGAGGGTGTGTCAAGACCCTCAGTGATCACAAAGGGGAGTACTGTATCCCAAGGGGGAGGACTGTAGTCATCACCTAAGATGCAGGCTGATTAGAAGCCAGACCCTTAGGTAGCGGCCAGGAAAGTATGTAGTTAAGTTCCTGTTGGTGAGAAACCTGGGAGATGGGCATTTTTGTTTTTTCCCTCTGTGTCTGGGAGTTATAGCTGCAAGGAGATGCTCCTGCACTCATTAAGAAGTATTTCTTCGTTTGCTAGTCCCATGGGACTCATGAATGCAAGCTCTGGTATCAGAACCAATCTCTGGTATTAGCACTAGGTGGTTTGGAGGCTTATCCTTAAGATGACTTCTGCAAAAACTGGGGCTCCACATGTGTGTATAAGGTCCTTCCAGAGAGATACTGGTGATTTGGAGTGGGTTGGAGGAAGAAGGCAAGAGGGTATCCTCTGGCTTCCCTGGTCTCTGGGATGGATTGCAGCCAGCACCTAGTGCTTGCTGAATTAGAAGCTTGAACCTCAGGTAGCACCTTTGAAAGTATGCAGTTAAACCTCTTTCAGGAGAAGACAGGGATAGAGGTGATTTTGCCTGTTTGTGCAGCACTGAGACCAGGGGCAGAGGTGGGGTGGGTGGAGATAGCTGCAGGGAGCGATCATGCATTGTCGTGAATCGCTCCTTTGTTTGCTGTAGACACAAGCTCTGCTGGCTTTCAGAACAAGGTTTTTTGGGAACCTGTATCTCTGGTGGGAGTTTTAAAAGTTGGAGTGCTAGATCCAAATGGGGTCCAAATCCTTCGCTCCTCAAAATACAGCTGGGACTTAGGGGTTTCCTCCCAATCATTTTGGCTGTGCTAATGGGGAATTTATGGTGAGAGAGCATCTCAGCTTTTCCTGTTTCAATGTGGGTATTTTCTCATTTGTCTGACGTCTAGGAAGTCACTCAGCTGATTTCTGAATCTCTTTCAGAGGCAACTGCTCTGTGAGCAGATGTACATTTGGTGCACACATGGGAGGTGGAGCACTCAGAAGCCTCCTATGTTGCCATCCTGGTTGACTCTTCAGTCCTCAATTCTCTCTTAAATGTTCTGTAATGTCTGTAATTATTTTAAAATAATGTCTCTTGTTTTGCCACTTTATTATTTATCATCTGATGTTAATTGAAGACTGTAGGCTCCTGGGACTAGCTAAATCCAAGGACTGGAGTACGGGTGTGAATGGTGGAGGAGGAGCCTCAAGTTCCACACGCTTCTGGGGCCTTCTGAGGCGCTTGGAGGTCCGGTTTGCATGGCTTTTTAAAGGGCTACTTTTATCCTGGACAATATGAGAAGACACTGAAAGGTTGTCTGAGCACTGCTCTAAATCATCTAGGACACTGTAGTTCTGTTTTGTGCTGCCAGACTATTGGCTGCGTTCACATCCTAGTGTTGTGGATTTTGACAAGATCTATTTTAGGCTACTTAATTTTCTTATCTTGTCTTTTTCACTTCCCTTTTATTTCGGCTTTCCTAAGTTTACTTCCTTTCATTTGTTTCCTATCTACTGGTATCTTCTACTTTATGGATGCATCAACTTCCTCTTCCTTACTATCATTTTCTGTGTGGACTCAACTGACTTCTTTACATTGTCAGATATGGTTGTGAAGCCTCTAAATTACCTAAACAGGTCTTCAGAGTGGTTACAAATTTTCCATAAAATTTGACAAATATTTGGTGACAATATAGTACTTTTCTTTTCAGTAACAGATTTTTTTTTTAATATTTAAAAACAAAATCAACTCCTCCCAGATAGCCCCCCAAACAAAAAATCAGATTAAATAAAATTTACAGTGAATATACCCAGCAAACAACTGTATGTGCAATTAAATACTGTGTCTGTTTCTGTGGCACAAACCTCAAACAAACAATATACAAGTGTTCTGGGGGGTGGAGGGAGGCCCAAGTTTTAACTCTGTGGGGCTTGGGGAAACAAAACGGGGTGAGAAAAAGGGGAAATCAATTTCATTTTTCTTAATTCTGTCCATATAAATATATTCATAAAGACCAAAAAAGAAAGGGGAATTTGTGATGGCAAGGGAACAGGAGAACAGGGAAGTTTGGCTCCCAATTCTACCCGACCAAAAATTATGAAAGAAATTAATTTCATGGTGAGAGAAGAAATAAAAAAACAATAGAAGAGGATAGGAAGGAGAAGGAAGCAACGTGGGGCCAACCAGGGAAAAAGGGGACCCTTGACAGGGGAGTGAGAGTCCAGTGAGAGAGTCAGTGTCTGTCTGTTTCCATATTCATCCCTACTGTCTTAGGCTTCAGTTTAGTGTCTGTCACCTTTCTGCCTCTGTGGCCTGGCAGGACCCTGCTCCCCCCAGGCCATGCCGGTCCCTTCTCCTCCTCCGTTCATTGGGAGCTGGCTCACTCCAAGATCCTCAGGTCATAGTTCTTTTTGGCTACTCGAAGTTTGAAGTGACTCATGGAGTTGTTGAGGAGAAGGGAGGCATTCTGGGCAGCCAGGGGGCTGGGGAACACAGCCACAATGTTGTACAAGGCAGCGAGGTCCGCATGACAGCCGTTCTCAGGAGTCCCATTGTTGTCTCCCCCACCCCCACCAGGCAGCCCCTGAGCGTCCTTGAGCCACTGGATCTTGGCGCCGGACAAGGCAAGCTGAGAAGAGTTTGTTCACCTCGGCATGGGTGATATCCTCAGGGAGATGTTACCTCCAACACCCACCCCAGGACAACATCTGTCATCCCCAAGTCAGTGGAGGCAGATTTGAGTGCTGGTCTCTTGCTCCGGTTTCCATGCTTCAATCCACTCTGTCCCTGGTGCACCGTGTAAGTTGACTGGCCATGGAGCAAGAGAGGGCAGATGGATAGACTGTACTGTAATGGCTGGCCCAAAAGGGAGTAGCGCCCATCACCCTATGCTGGACCCCCAGGCCGGGGGAACTTTGTGAGGACAGGAAGGGGACTGAGTCCTGTGCAGACACTGCTGAGGCTGGTGATAGGAGAAGGTGCTGGAGAGTGGGTGGGAGATGTGACAGGGCTACTGCTCATCTGTGTGTTGGCCTGGGGGCTGCTGTCAGGACTGTACAGGTCTCCAGGCTTCTGCCCACACCGGTCCATGCTGTAATATTTACAGTGACTCCACTGGGCCATGGATGGGTTCGGGGGGGGGGCTGGGGTCCATTAGGGACATTCAGATGCATGACCACCAAGCCTGGTCTAGAAGGTGACACTCCTGAGTACTGCTGTGGCATCTGTGGTGGACTGCAGGGAGAGGGAGACTGAGGCATCTGGTACTGCTCAGAACCAGAAGGCTGCAGAAACCCCACAGAAGGGCCTGTACCACTCTGCTGAAATGGTGGGATCATGCTGCAGTGCACAGGTACGCCCCCTGCTGGGAGGCCCCCTTGTGCAGATTGACTTGCAGGGACCAGCCTGGGTTGCTGGAAAGGCAGCTGGACCACATCTTGTGAATCATTACCCACTGGGATTTGGTAAAAAGGCAGTGGAGTGTACTGAACCACCAGGCCTTGCATCTGGCCCCCGATGCTGCTCCTCCAGTTGCTGAGCAGGCCCTGGTTCTGTGGCTGCCGGACCCCAGTCGTGCCTTGGTAAGCCACCTGCTGCTTGTTAGGCATCACGGGCTGTAAGCCAGGCTGCTGGACGGCTGAGGTGGCTGCTGACTACGCTGGGGGCTGCAGGCCACCAGGTGAGAGGCAGATATTGCTGGTTGCAGTTAGGATGCTGTCCAGGGCGATAGTGAGAAACCTGGATCTGCTGAGGGGGCTGCACGTAGCCTTGGGGTGGCAGGACTTGCGGAGTAGGTGGTGCATGGCTACAAGTGGAATAACCGAAAGTGGGGAGGGGCTGCCCTGTGGAAGCCATGATGAAGCCAGTCTGCTGAGGGTGCTGGGAGATAAGTGGGGGCTGGAACAGAGCTGAGGATGGGTCAGCTGCTTCAGCAGACCCTTGGTGGCTAAGGCTCATTTGTCCAAAGGGGTTGCTGAGGTCATCTGCCTGTGACATCATGTGATTATTCAAGGGTGGCTGCTGCAGAGGCATGGGTGGGAGAGCAGGGAGCTGCCGCTGTGGTTGCTGGGCAGTACAAGGGAGAAGGCCCCAGACAGACCTGGCTACCCACTTCTGGGGCACCAAGTGCCACACCTAGCCTGGAGATCCTTTCTGCACTGCCACCTTTACTGCTCCCAATGCTGCCACCCCGGGTGAGGATAGAGGTACCACTGAAGCTGCTGGCTTTGGGGACACGGGGCCGCATGGTCTGGACAGAGCTGTCAGAGTCCATGCCGCTCCAACACTGAGGCTCCAGGGATTTGAGCTCGCTGTCTGTGCTGCGCTGGCAGCTGCTCGAGGTGCGGCTCAGCCCCTCGTGGTTCCCCCCGATGTCATCTAGATACCTGTTCTGGCCAGTCTCTCGGGCAAATACTCTCTCTCGGACCCTTTCATATTCCTTCTCTCTCTCTTTTACTGACTTGCTCCTCTGTCCACCCTGCAATGGAACTCACATCTGGTTATCATCTCAATCCAGACTGGCATCATCTCTCTTGAGAATGAATCTCTGCTGGAATTCTGTATTCTTCTCATCGTTTGTATGTTCTGAGACTCTCTCTTCAGGGATTCTCGTGTTACTGGTTTTGTTGATGATGACAACTTTTCCAGTTTGATCAAAATTGTGGTCCATCCTGAAATAGGCAGCCACCCGGTATAACAGCATCCGGTGACATGAGCTTGTCGGTGGTGCGATATCATGTATGTACGAACACCATATGGAGAGAAGCGAAGCAGTTCTCTATTGATTCTTAGAAAAGGATTTACATCGACCGTGCATGGTGCCTCACACATCATCTAAGTTATAACAATGTTAATAATTTTAAGCTATTTAGGTTTCCAGGCTCCAGGGTCCCAGGCTCCTGCAGTAAGCACAGAATGTTACATGATCAAGGACAGATTGTTTTTAAGTTCGTCACAAAACTTCATTAAGTAGCCCATTTGTATTCAGCCGGCTGTGCCTGTCTTAGGCTGTCCTCCTCTGAGGATTTTACCCGTTGTTGGCTAGCCAGCCAACCACATGGATGCACTGCCTAGGCCACCTCCTATCCAGCCAGCTACGGGACATTTCTCACAGCTTGTTTATCAATTCATCCGATGGCTTGTTCTCTAGATACTTCAGGCAGAGGCCTATAGAGTTCACCTGAGGGAACTTCTTGAACTGGTGGTGGTTGTCAGTAATTCCAGAATCTCCTGTTCTAAGTTTAGCAGCAGCATTCTGTCCCTTGGATTCTTTTTCAGTGTATATACAAGAAATTCATGTAGGTCTATTGCAGTGGAGTCTGCATATTCCTGGCTGGAGTCTCTAGACAGCATCTTCCTTGGGACCTTTTCTTTGTTTTTATTCATCTTCCTTTACAGAACATCCTTTGTGGACTTTTGTTCCTCCTTGTCAGAAGAGCAGCTGATGTGCAGTTGAATTACATCCTGGGTTTCTAGTGGTCCATCAGGAAACGGTGCAGAGGACTCCTCACATACTGCACGCCGCCCACCACCTTCAGCTCAGAATCAGACGTGGCTCTTTTCTTGGCATGAGCACAGTTGTATGTCCGCCGCTGTGCCACCTGACGCAAACTGGTGTCTTCACTCTCTTTCTCAGTTTCTTCCTTGCTTGAAGTCTTAGATATAAACTTGTTTTTGTTTATAGATTCTTCCACCAGCTTTTTTTTTTTTTTTTTTTTCATTATTTCCAGGGTCTCCTGAGTAGTGTTACTGTTAGACGTCTTCTTCATAGGACACAGTAGCCTCTACGGACTCCTGAATAAATGTTCAGCCCTACTGGCCCTGCACTGGAACTGCGTCACATGCTAGTAACACGTCTAACCTCACACGGGCCGTTGCGGGCCTTGCCCGCGTCTCCGCCCGCCGTCTGCCCTGTCCTCCGCAGGCCGCGGCGAGCCTTGCCTGCATCTCTTGTCGTTGCGGGCCTTGCCCGCATCTCTGCCCGCCGCCTGCCTGGCTCTCGGACGACGGTGGCGGGCCTTACCTGCGTCTCCGCCCGCCGTCTGCCCTGTCCTCCGCAGGCCGCGGCGAGCCTTGCCTGCATCTCCAGTCGTTGCGGGCCTTGCCCGCGTCTCCGCCCGCCGTCTGCCCTGTCCTCCGCAGGCCGCGGCGAGCCTTGCCTGCATCTCCAGTCGTTGCGGGCCTTGCCCGCATCTCCGCTCGCTGCCTGTCCGGCTCTCCGCCTCTCCGCTGCGGTTCGGCCGCGGCCGCGGGGGCGGGGGCGGGGGCGGGGGGTGGGGCGGCGGCGGTGGCGGCGTCGGCGTCGGCGTCGGCGCGCTTCTGGGGGCGGGCTCTTCTCTGTGTGGGTTTCCCCAGGGGCCCAGGGCGGGGGAGCAGGGGGACTGGGGCGGGGGGGTGAGAAGGGCTTGGGAAGGAGGGGCGAGAGGGGAAGAAAAGGCGGGAAACCAAGCCCGGAAAGGGAGAAAAGCGGGGAGAGGAAGGATATAGTACTAATACCACTATTTTAACTACCCACTATGCCCACGCTATTCAGTTAGTGCACTAGGCACCCTCTACTAAGTAGGAAATTTTTGCTTGGTAATTCAATTTACAATTTTAAATTGTATAGTTATACAACTTTAATATTCAAGTTTACTTTAAGAAGTGAGGCTCTTACCCAAACCATTTTTTAAATATGACCAAAAGGCATATGAAAAGTACACACAATCCAACGTATTGACATAGCTAATCCCTTGGATTTATTTTTCTATGGGTTTCTTTTTTTTAAACTGATTTTATCTCAAATTCTTTTTTTTTTTTTCTTATTCAGTGAGTTTCTAAGATCAGAGCTGATGCGAGCACATACACACCAATATAGTATCTGTTCTGATAGGCTGGGCTTCCATTCTGAGTGATCAGCACCCACGCCCTATCCGAGACATTAAATATTTTGATTACCACTTCTGCCTAAGCTGTTGTAAACTTGTTCTACACTGGATCCGATGTAGAAATGAAACAGAATATGGCACAGTTTCAGCCAGATTTCAGTGGCAGGTGATTTTCAGGATGAAACACTCCTCCTTCTAAAGACCTGGTGCCACCTTAGCAGAAGTGCGGGTCATGGCCACTCACTGCTTCCTGAATTTCTTCATCAGGTCATTTCTCATGCCTGGCCAAGTTTAAAACCCTCCGAATGTGGTGCATCAAGTACAGAATCATTTCTCTATATATTTAAGGCTACTCATGTATATATTAAATATTGGAGAATAGCCCTGCTACAATGCAAATGTAACTTTCACACAGAAAAACTACCGTGAATTTTTTCTCTCAGGGATTTTCCAAACAACTATATACTTTAAAATGTTCCCATTTTAGAATGCTATCTTTTTTTTTTATGATTGAGTTTGACTTTCCATTAAAAATTTTCTGCAGTATTTGGAAAAACAGACTTTCCAAGGGTAGTATTATTTCAAATAGTGAATGTGTAAAAGGAAAATATTCTACGTAACTAAGAAAGTGCAATTCCTCTGGCTGGTAGATGTCACTAATATGTCTATGAGGCCGGGGTCTCTGTGTCCGCACTGAAGGTTAGTGAGGTTCTCGTGGAAAACTGGAGCAGAGGTGTGTAGAGGCCCTGAGTGACCTTGGACACTAGTGCAAGGCCATTTCATAATATGCTGTAGCAAATCTTACTTCATTTGAAACCATTGTGAGTAGCTCGCATTTTCTCATCTATTGTATTCAAAACCATATACATGACAATGCTTGCTGCTTGGAAAGCACTGGAGTAAAAACTTTGGTCGTGACAGAAAAGGAAGAGAGGAGAAAAGAGGAAAACGAAACTGGAATATTTGCTTAGGAACCACTCTGCTTCTTTCTAAATATTGGCTCCTGTTAACGTTGAGAGGAACCATAGAATCACTCCCTATAAGAATGTTCCAAATAGATTTTTCTCTGACAACATATCAGATCTTAAGTCAGCTAAACATCCTTTCATCAAATGAGAACAGTAAGGAAGTTGTATCCACACAAGACGCGCATTTACAGGCCAGATTTACGTTTTCTTCTTCTGCATTCAATCCACTGTGATACGTTGTTTTGATTGAAATATGTGAAGAGAGCCTGACCTTACACATATATGCAGTTGGCAAAGGAGCCTTTTAGTAGCTTTTTCACATAAAAGTCAATTGCAAATGGTGAATCAAAAACCCTATCAATGAAATTTTAGTTCTTTGCTACGTTAACATCCATTGATCTCTCATACTTTGCAAAGGTCCTTTAGCTGTGTATTATTTTTTAAATCTGTGTAAAAAGCTGTGTAACATGTACTGGTCATGTGGAAAATACCAACTTATCGAATTAGGCAGATATTCCCAAATACTGATACATTTAATTACATAATCTAAAAAAAATCGTATTCATTAACAATCACCATTGGTCTCATCCAAAAAGTCTTTAAAAGTTGTCAAGTTCATGGTGGTGGATTCAAATTTTCTAAAATTTGAGGTTTTTGCTTTAAAGCTTCAATTTTATCTTTGGTAAAAAATACTGTCAATTGCTTTTCTGGAAGTGACAGTCTCCTTTCATTCTTTTGGGGAAAAAATCTGCTACATACTAAAATCTGAATAAGCGTAGTTTTTCTGTCAGTCATTCTTTGAAGCCAAATGATGTCCCATGAAAAAAGTGGCTAGTTTAGCTTGCAACTAAAGTGCACAAGTATTTTTTCTTGAGGCAACTATCTTAACAGTGTATGAAGCAGGAGTACTTTATGTGTGCCTCTCATTTCATCACCTTGTACTCAGAGGTGGAGATTTAATCACATTTACTGCAGCATCAAGGACAGGCTTCAGTGCAACTGGATTTTTTCAACTATAACTTCATGGTGGTGCAGGCTATAATAACTCCCAGTATAGGGTACAGTTTGGAACTACCACCTGGATTCATGCTAAAGCTCACAGAGTTTTATTCATTGTTATTTTTGCACTAAAATGTCAACACAGTTTTAAAAAATGATAAATAGCATTTTAAAATTATTAAGAAAATAATTTTGACCCCATGGACCCCATGAAAGTGGACTGGGATCCCTAAGATTCAAAGGACCACATTTTGAGAACTGCTGCCTTAGTTACTACATAACATTGCTTTTTGTGTCTTAAAACATGCATTTTTCCATCCATGATTCTACTTACTACCTTCTTAGCCATAAATCAAGGCTTGCTCCCTGACTTCATTCAAGTTTTTACTCAAAATTCACTAGAGCTTAATGAAATTTTATTTTGAGAATATGGCAAGAGCCTAAGGCACTGCAAATATTTAAATTCATATAGGACTGCAGTAAATATGACCTTGTATAAAGGAATCCATAAATACATAGAGAATTACACTATGTTCTTTAAAGGCAAATGAATAACCAATTCCTCTAACATAATTCTACTCTTATCATTAGATACAGAGCTGTGCAGTTATTTAAAAAAAAATACGGTAATGCTACATGTAGTTCTTCCTGTCTTTAATTACTACGGAATAAAAAAGTTCAAAATACTGTGCCAGTTTTATATATATACCTCTTACATAAAAAGTCATATAATACATCCACCTACATAAAGTCAATTGAAAAAATTTCCTTTTATGTAAGTTTTATACTTTTTGAGAATTTCATCTTTTAATTTTAAAACCAGAAACCTATTAGCCCAGGCTCTATCTGCAGCTGATCAAAGTCATCTCAGAATTCCAATGAACCTAATTTCTGCATTCAACGTTATTATCAGAATTTTGGCAGAGGGACCATGCTGATGTTTAAAAATGATATTTTGCTTTATATCTAATCTGATCCACTGTGTGTTGATTTTATGTTTCATGTCTTCAGAGGCCAATCCTATTTGTCTTGTTTTCATGTCCTTGGTATATCAATGATAGACTTAAACCCTGAAAGGAATGGCCAACTGCTTAGTTTTCCAGGTGGCATGCATGTAATTCTTCCAAAATAGACATAGACCCTTAATTAGCACAAGCCATCCCCTTTTGGAAGCCTTATCAGAAATTCTCCCTGACATCTTAAGTGTAGCCTGTGGTGTATCTGCCAAACCATCCTAAGAACTGTATTAGTTTCAACTCTGTTTGCAAGCAACCATATTCAATGCAGGCTGACTGAAAGCAAAAATAGAAAGGTAGTTGTGGGAAATTTGTTATTTGGATGTAGGGGTGTCTCACGGACCCCAGCTGGACTCAGTATGGGACTGGAGCTGGGAATTGCAAAGCTGCCAGGACCCCCACTGCATACCCACTGTATCGTGCTCTTTAACAGTCTAACTTTTTCTCACTTCTTGAGTTCAAAGGGCAGAATGCAGCCACCCCACACTCTCCAATGACGTGTCCCAGTCCCAGTCATAAGGGGTCTCTCTTCTTCCCTCATTACAAATTCTTGGGAGAAAGAAATATAATGGTATATGGATATATTATATGACATTTTATGTAAAAGGTATCTAAATAAAATTCTGTCTGATAGCCAGTCCTAATCCCAAAAGCACAGTGATGTGCTAAGTATCTGTATACATTTTCATGTCAGCTCTAGGTTGATTTGGAAACTGAAAACAAGATAGTGACTGACTTGCAAATTAACTCATACTGGCTATTTGGGTTCTCCATATGTAGTGAAGGTGGTGGCCATCACTTCATTTAATGTGGCAGAAGAGCCTTTTGGTACAAATATAATCCAAATCACATGGGCTGTCTGATCAGGATACTTTATTGCTTTCAATAAGTCTAACAAAAGAAAAACCAAACTTGAAGCAATTTTGTTAGTTATAGAAGTATTTCACTGAGAAAAGCACCAACTCAATCACTGAACCCGAGCTGAACTGACAAACAGCATCCTCTGTGTCCCCACGTGCCCTTTTCTGCTCCTTCCTCCCCTCCTGTTATCCCACTTTCTCCACAGCTATTTGATAAACCCTCTCAGGGGAAGACGTCACTGATATTCTGTATTACCTCTCAGAAGGAACATTTTTTAAAGAGGACACTTGGAAGGGGCAATGCTTCATCCAAAGGGATAGACCTCTGACAGTATATTTACCTGCTCTCTGAAAGGACAAGGCAAAGAATGAAATACTTAGAGTGAGGTGGGCTGAAAAGTCCATCTTAGAACCCCTTGAAGTCCATCCTGGCACCCCTATGTATTAAAATCCCATATATACACAAAAGGAGCCCGTGAACCAGAGGGCAGGTTCTGAGTCCTCTGGAATTGTGAGAAATGCAAAACTTTTCATCTTGGTGACTTGCAAATGAAAATCTGATATTCAAGTCTCTGAATATTACCGGAAGCAGAATGCTGATGGTATGAAAAGGAACAGAAATAGCACCCCATTCACATGCAAATATCCAACTTAATTTCAAATGAGTTTTTCTAAGTTGTGATATTTTTTGATAATTTCTGAAAATGTTTCTCCTTAAAGAAGGGCCACATCCTTTCAAAAAAAAAAAAAAAGATACATTATATTAAGAGAATCACACATATTAAGAGAGTCACATAATTTGCAAAGCTCAGGTGGTGACTGTAGAAATGGGATATTAATAATCCATGCAAGTCTACTTTTATATTTCACCCTTGAGAAAATTAAAACAATATGCAACTCCTGAACAACAATTAGTATTACCATCTGTTACTACAGACAGATGCAGTCTATAACCTTTTGCTTTGGGCTTCCTGGTTTTTAGAACATTTTTCTTCTAAACCCACTTTTTTTTTTTTTTTTTTTTGGAAGAAACCTGAGCCTTCTGTGATGCTACACTAGGAAGCCAAATTTCTACCTAAAATGTTTTCACAAGTGATCAGGATAAGGGAAAACAAGAAGATGCACATCAGATTCACACATAATACTGAATCAGTTGAGACTGAAAAACTGTTAGTTATACTGGTATTTTGTAGTAATAGAACATAATTTAATTAGAAATTGAGAAATTAGAAGAACAGTCACACATAAAAAGGACAGAATTGGGGACAAAGAAGTTAATCAATTCCCTAATGCCCACACCTCCTTCTCTGAGAGCCTGACTGTCCCTGTAGCCCAGAGGAAACTTTCCTTCCTTCTATGTGACATTGACTCTTGTCCACAGAATGAGTGAAAGTGGAGTGACAGTGGCCCCCTGACCCTCATAATGAGTCACCCCAGTTCTCTCTCATGGGAATCTGGAATTGCAACATGGACACTAAGGGATTTTTGCTTCATGCTATTAAAAATATTTCTAGATACATGATACCGAGAGTCCTGGTGAGTTCCTTGACGAGACAGCCACATGCCAGCCCCGTCCTCCACAGTCCGGCCCTAACTTATCACACAGCCTTACACCCCACCATTCTCCAAATCAAACTTTGCAAAGGCATCAACTTCTCATTAAAGTTGCTTTCTGCTTTCCTGTCTCCTTTCCTTTATTCATTTTATCTCCTGTATTATGAAGTACATTTCCTACCACACTTTGCTATCCAATTTCTATGCTCCCTTCAAGTTCAGGAAGAAAGCTTTACTAACATCAGAGCACCAAGCAGGGGTGGGTATAGATGAAATCTGAAATATTTTTCTTATGGATAAGTACATCATTGTTGAGGATTTGATGTGAGATTTGAAAAGGCAGACAAAAGCCTAAAAAATTTAGAAAATTATTTTTGGATTATCAGGAACTTTATAGAGCTGTTAGAATTGTAGGAGACTTTGGGGGAGGGTATAGCTCAGTGGTAAAGTGCATGCTTAGCTAGCATGCGGTCCTGGGTTCAATCCCCAGTACTTACATTAAATAAACAAACAAACAAACAAATAAACAAACCTAATTACATACCCCAGTCCCCAAATAAGGGTAAGGTTTTAAAAAAGAAAGAAAGAAAGAAAGAAAGGAAGAAAGAAAGAAAAAAAGCTATTTAAAAAATTGGAAAAAAAAAAAAAAGAATTTTATGAGACTTGGAGCCAACCTTAAGAAGATTATGATCTGGCAAGCAAATAATTTTTCAGTATAGTAGACTTTCTTGGAACTACTATGTTGATCTTTAAGAGGTAGGTAGGTGCACACCCACTACCTCCCTAAGCCCTCTCCAGGCTGTTCTGAAGTCTGGTGGCATGGTACCTGAAATCTTCTGGAAAACTGGCCTTTGTTCTGGTTCTCAGCACTAAGTTCAGAAGTGAACTTGAACATGAACTCAGCTGGGAGAGTCTGGGGAAGTGGGCTGGTTTATTTATATATTTATTTCTGGTCTATTCAGGTTTTCTAAAAGCTATACCTTTAAGAAGTACTGGCATCCAATTTTTCCTCAGTGAATTCATTCAAATGTTCAAGAAACAGAAAATTCTGATGACTTTATAACTGTACTAGAGCATAGAGAAAGAAAAGTTTTGTTTTGTTTTGTTTTGTTTAATAAAATCAGCATATAAATTTTGATGGAAATAGCACAAAAAAGAAAATTATAGGCTAGGCTCACATGTGAATATCTATGCAAAAATCCTGACTAAGGAGGAAAATAAAATCCAATAATAAACTGAAAAAAGTCCACAAAACCAAGTGGAGTTTATCCTAGGACTTTATAAGAGGCTTAGTATTAGGATGTTTATTAACATAATTATTTACCATATAAATAGGTCAAAAGAAAAGATATTATCATGTTGATAGGTGTAGAAGTGGCATTTGGTAAAAAGTCAGTGTTGCAGAGGAGGGTGTAGCTCAAGTGGTAAAGCACATGCCTAGCATGCAGCAGGTCAGTCCTGGTTTCAATCCCCACTACCTCCTCCAAAACTAACTAAATAAACAAACCTAATTATCTCCCCACCCGAGCCCACCCAAAAAAGTGCCTATTCTTGACTTCAAACAAATTACAGTAAAATACAATCAAATGAATATTTCTTTAATATGATAAGATAAATCTGTCAAACTAAGATGTAGGCTCATACTTATGGCAAAACACAAGCATTTGTATTAAAGTCACAAATAAAATGAGGATGCTACTATCCCTCATGCTAATTGACAAAAAAACAAACAAACAAAACCACACACACACAAACAACTTGTGTCTGAAAGTCTCTGTTCTTGTTTAGGAGAAAACCCAGCACCATCACATTTACTCAAGTTTTCAGATGCTAGTAAACCAGAAACTATTTGTAAAATGGTTTTTATTTCAATCACAGATCAACATCTCTTCTTTGGCTTTTCCATTTCCTTCATTTCCTCTCTCGGAGAAATCCCTTGATGGAGCACAGGGAAGGGGAGGCAATTATGGTTTCAGTGTCAGACAGAACTAGAAAGGACATGGTCCCTCCTGGGGTCTCTCTTACTTGATGGGGACCACTGTGTGTGCTCTGGTTAACAGTCTTGGGAGAGGCCAGGAGGCCTGCTTCCCATAGCCTGGGCCTGACGCAAATGCTTCCTAAGTGCCAGTCTTGCGGTTGGATGTGGGATGTAGGCTGGTGCAGCCTAGTTGGTTCTGTTCCTTGTGCTGTGGCCTTCAAGGCTCACATGAATCATCTCTTTGCAGCAAAGGCAGCTGTGGTAGCATCTGTCAACCTGGGGTCCTCTGTCTCAGGTGGCTGCCACTCACCAGCTAATAGGTGATTATCAGCTCTGTCCCTTGTGGGCCCCTCTCTAAATTGAATCCAATAAAGTCCTTATAAATGAGTTTAGTGGAATAAAATCAAACCAACCCCTGGCTCTTTTTTTGCAGAAGTGCATGGTCTCAGTTGATGTTTTGTTTAAACAAAGAAAACAAAAACCGAAACCCCCTTAGTTTCTATAAGAGCTACCTGGGGTAGCAAATAATCATATTTATAATGAATATGTTGATCTGGTTGACTGCCTGCAGCTGGCCCTTCGGGAGGTGATTCTAATCCCACAGGGAGGAAGGGCAGTCCCAGGACAGAGTTGGGGCAAGAAAAGTACAGTAACTGGCAGCCTACTGTTGCCAAGGGTCTTAACAGATATTTTCTCATCGAATCCTTTCAATCTCCTGCAATAAGTATCCCCAACCCGGTTTTACAGGTGAGGAAGAGACATTCAGAATTTATAAAGAGAAGGGACAATATATTATTGAGGAGTAGGGAATTTGGTCATTAGTCAGGAAGAATCGAAAGAGCTTCTGGAATTTGGGAATATCTGCCTCAGGCTCAGGGTGAGTCTCAGACAAAGAATTAAGCCAGGCCTTGGCCCGTTCCTCCATCTCTGGATGTCCTCGTGGAATATTGCTATAATTATTAGATTAATGGTGTCAGTGGGTTGCAGTCCTTCATGCATTGAATTTTCTCCTAGACTAGATCATCTCTCATAATAAATTATTACTGCTTGTTATGACAGGAGCAGAGAGAATCACTCAATGCCAGAATTTAATTTCCCACCCATGCCTAACTATAGACGGTTCATCCAGGGAACATCGTTTACCTGAAACTCCATCCATCCTTTTAAAAAAGTGAAGTGAACGGATGCTTTGTTTTTGCAACTTGAACAAGCACATTACACAGCAAGGAGGAAACTCTTTCTTTCCTTCTTGGCCACGAAGGATTAACTGGAACCACTTGCTCTTTTGCGAAGGTAAACCAGCCCGAGCCCAGCCGGTCATGGAGACTCACACCGAGGAATGCGTCCTCCCTCTAGCCCAGGTCTCAACAGCACAGAGGGAATGGAAACCTTGTGCAACAACTTAAATAAAAAGAAATACTAAAGAAAATCCCTCCTCTTTACTCTCTTGAGCGCCCCAATCCTAACACAGACATATAAGGATGTAAGGAAGAAAGCAACAGTCTTAGCAGCAAGATTTCCTCTTGACTAAAATCTGAATTGAAAGACACTCTTTGAATCTCTCCTTTGCTCAAGTTTGTGCAATTGAATTTTCTTGGAATTCACAAAGTTACTGCGTTTAAATAAATTAAAATTCCTCTTGAAAGTCATTTCGTTGGCAACTGTAACAAGCTTTTAATTGCTTTCCCACAGCCAGAAACCTCAGTTCTGACACTGTAATCAAGACCACAAACCTTTTTTCCAAAAGAGGGAAAGGGGTTGCTAAGTAGAGAATCCCACTACAGCTTGTAGCCTGTGTTTTTTGGTGCACATTCTCCAAGGCCAGGACTGGTGGCAGCAGGTCCTGGGCAGGGGGGACCTTCAATGTGGATCTTTCGATGCTTCTTCACT
Source organism: Camelus dromedarius (assembly GCF_036321535.1). NCBI lineage: Eukaryota > Metazoa > Chordata > Mammalia > Artiodactyla > Camelidae > Camelus > Camelus dromedarius. The sequence continues at coordinate 13,624,095 of NC_087461.1, forward strand.
ACTTGCTTTTTGAGGCGTTGGGAAGTCTTTAACGGCTTGGGGAGACCAAGTCGCTCCTCCTCCTCGTGTGCTGCCAGTGATCCATTCCCCTTGTGTCAATGGAAGCTGGGAGGGCTTGGGGACGGGACCATATTAGTCATTCCAGTGAAGCCAGAGCTAATGGCCCATGTCATTCGCTCTGACTCTGATGGGTGCCTGTCTGAGGCAAGGATGCTCCCTGAGGAAGAGGGTGCAAACTGGTCTGGATGTTTCATCCAAGCTGAGGTAGCTTACTTCCTCTTGTTCCTCCTTTCTCCTCAGTGACCCTGCCCAGCCTTTCTGGGTCTTTTTTCTCTGCAAAAGCAAAGGCTGAGTCTGCGGCTGTGTCATTTTCTACGGGGAGATGCTGCTGCCGTGTCCTCTGTGTGTTTAAGATGATCTTGTCTATGTGACTAAAGTAGGATGAAGGGCTTTGGCCGGGAAGCCTGGTCCTTACAGGCAGCAGCACAGAATCAAAAGATAATTAGCATATCCTGAACATTCCCTGTGTTCCAGGCACTGGGTTCTCCTCTCATCTGAATCTTCACTCCCACCCTAGGAGGAAGCCCTATTTTTGTCCTCGCTTTACAGATGAGAGAACGGAGGTTCAGAGAGGTCAAGTGATCAGCTCAGGGTCTCAGAGCTAATCAAGAGCAGAGCTGGCGTTCAAGGCCAGGCAGTCTCTCCAGCAGCTGCCTTGTTGAAGGAATGAAAAGGTGAGCAAACAGCGCCGATCTCTCCTGGCAGGAGCCCAGGTGTCCAGGCCACCTCCAGCCCCGCCCTTTAGGATATCTCCTCCCTGAAATTACAGCACTCGTAACACCTACTAAATTAGATTATATTTATGTGGCCATGGTAGTCCCTGGGAAGGAAATTAATAGGACTCAGTGCCTCAGTGGATGTCAAGGACAAGAAGCAGAACCCTTGGGCCCCCTTTGGTTTCATAATTAACTGCTCTGGTTTGTTGTTTTATCATAAACACTGGGCTGGTAATTTCAATGCTGGTTGGGTTAGCATAAGAATTGGAATCTCTTTACTACTAACAGATGAAAAAATATCAAGTGAGGTATGGGAATAGGGACACTATTAAAAATCTCGTATACATCGGGGTAATGTTTTTACAGTCAAAACAAATCTCTTTAGTCATTTTGTCTTTAAGTACTTACATATACCCATTGCATAGATATTTGGGAATTGCAGCTCATTGAAGGCCAGAAGAAAAACAAACTTCTCTGATGTCCTTTTGGGATGAAGAAGTTAAAATAGAATAGAGTCAGCTCTCTCTCCTTAAATTCATCTCCCTCCCTACCCACTACTGGAAACTTCCACTAAGAATTAACTGGGATGGCAAGAATAAAGAAAAGAATTGAGTTTATTAAGTCATTTCTAATCAGAGCTTCCTTCACATAAGCAGACAGATTTAGACCAGATGCTTTTCCTAAGCAGACATTTTGATACATGTTGCTGAGGATTGTCAGTTTCCATGCCAGGCAAACAATGTCAAATGTGTCCATTTGTTTCAATCACAGCCCAGGAAACATTAGGAGATGTGAAGTAGAAAAAGAATTGCCATTCTACTGGCTAAAGACTGGGAAACTGCTAGCTCCTCAAACAGACTAGAACTCACTCTCATCTGAAGTCAACAGAGTGAAGTGAAGAGATAGTTTCGATATTTCAGAGTCACAACTTCTCCACCCATCAAAGACTAATTCTGAAGGTCGTTGTTTATGTGAAATATCACAAAAGATTTTAGGTTCTAATATCTTTCAGTGGTTACCAGGGGAAAAAAAATGTTATTTTGTATGGCCAGAGTGGAGTCAAAGACAGCACCTGCCTGGATAAACTGCGATAAAATGCAAGCAATCATGTATGAGGAATCCAATGCCAGTTGGGATGTGTGTCAATCTGAAAATGAAAATATTATTGGAAGATGAGTAGCTTCTTATAACATGTAGACTATGCCCCAGTCCACAGTCTTTTGAAGCAAAAGCTAAGGGCCTTGAAATGGAGTATGGGGGTGGAAGAATCAGAAAGAATTGATGGAATTAGTGGTTCTCAGATTTGCGATTTACAGAAAAAATCACCATCTCCCACCTACATCCTTCCTTGGAGATGAGGTAGTCCCACACTCATTTCTCAGCTGAAGGAATGGACGTAGCTAAGGTCACACCCCAGACCAGGGGCAGAACCAGTGATCTGGGTGGAGTGCCTTCTACTTGTAGGAGACCACGGGAGACCGGAGAATCTTGTCAGGGTATGTGTGTTGTTGGAGGGGGCCAGGAAGGAGAGGTGATAACACAGAAGGATAAGAAACAGACTCTGCACATGCTTTACCTGGGTGAGCAGAAGAACATGCAAAAGATGTTTCCAGCCTGAACCTGTTATGCACAGATACTAATGACCAAGAGAGTGTTTAAGGATTAAGCAAGAGCTGATTTATAAAATTCATGTACAGTTACTGTCATTACAACAAGACTAGTTGAACGCTCTTGGGTACAAAGCACCACGCTAACTGCTAATGATGTATTTAACCCCCACAAAAACCTTGTGAAGAATAGCACTGTCATAACAACATCCATGAAGATATGAGGAGGACTAAGAGATTCTCCCCAGGCTGAGGGAATAGAGGGAACAAAGACAGGAATGTCAAGGTGTTCCCGCCACATCTGGCTTCTCCACTGGTTCCCTTACAAGCAATATTGAAATTATCCAGAAACTTCCTCTCTTATGTCCTCCCCTCCCCCATGTCTGCTTGAAGTGCTCTCTCTTTACTCCAGACTAATATCTTTTAGAGCCTCTCAAGCCCATAGGGGCAACCTGGACCTGATAAGACAAATCAGGATATACTCCGCTAATTAAATTAAATTCTAGCTTTTAACCTGCACACATTCTTAACCCCTGAGAGCTTGGGAGAAAATCCCCTTAACATGTGATGCCTCCCAAATCCACAGAGGTCCAGAAATAAACCCGACACAAAGGAAATACACAACAGCCCACGCGTAGCCTGCATGTGTATGGTTTGCACTGTTGTATACAATTGCACCTAAATTGTATACAATATGTCCCAGCTGTCCTGAAAGGTGTGTGCGGCCTCACTGAGCTTCCTGGGCACAGGCCATGGGCCATGGGTTTTGCTTTAGAACTGAGAATCCAGGAACTGAGAACACTGACTGGATATTTGATCTCATTATGGCAATATTATTATGAGTTTCACTTGTAATCCTTGTTTTGAGAACTTTTTTTTTTTTTAAAGGAGTCTTTATCTTTTATGGATTCATATGAAAATAATTGGGTGTTGGGGAGGATATGGGGTAGGGGGATAGATGAAACATGATTCAGGCTCTGAATTAGTAACTTTTGAAGCTGGGTGAAGCCTTTGTGGAAGGTTACTATACTGTTTTCTCCACTTTTGTATGTATGTGGAATTTTCTGTAATAAAATACATTAAAAAAAAAAAGGATCTGACTGAAGGAGAAATCAGAGCGGTGAAACAATATCCTTCAGAAGCAATACACTAGAAATTGACACATTGTAATTGACTGCACTTCAACTAAAAAAAAAAAAAAGTAATTGCAAAAGTAAGGGCTTTTTTCCCAAACAAAGATCCAAAGACACTCTGAGCTCTGTGACAAGGGAAGGGCATTTTATGCGGGTAATTCACTAAAAATGAGCCCCACAACATGACAAAGCCAGATATAAGAATCCAAAGCCTGAGATATATCCAGTTACACATTTATTTGGGTTTAGAGAGACAACACAGATAAAATACTTTGATCATACACAAGTTTATATTTGGTAGGAAGAACAGGTTGCCACGTGTTTATAATTTTTATTGTTTTCTGTCTTTAGTGACGGAGAGATGCTGGGGGGGATGTCGATGTCTTTCAGAAACACCAGTTGGGAACAGTATTTTGGCGCAGGTAACTAATTGATACACAGTGTTTACACTTAGCATTTGACAGCAGGAGGGCACGTGCAAGATGATACCAACTGTCAGGCTCCCGGATTCTTTGTCCTGCTGCTATATTTACACCCGTGCTTTCTTGGTCCATATTCTGAGTTGCAGGGACTCCAGATCTTAGCAGGGATGGTTCCTGCAATGTTGGTTGTTTGTGGTGCTCCATATTGGTTTCCTCTGTTCTCGGAGACGAAGTAGCATTCCCCTTAGGTTTTGTGAAATCACACAATTCTCAAAGGAGATTTGTCGGTAGCGAGCGTGGCCAAGGGCATTCTCTCTGTTACAGCTGAGGAGGAGGGCACACAGTATAGCAGAGAGAGGGCAGGAGAGAGCTCGGGAACAGACGGGAATGTGGTTCTGGGAACATCAGCACAGCTACCACACAGAAAAAGACACATCAATAATATACTGCAGAAGCTTTTACAGCAACACATGTAGATTTGCAACACTGTACAGTTCAGATCTAAAGTGCACAACCCCAATCTGAGGTGACAAGACAGTACCATCAGTATGATAAAGGCAACACAGTCACACACACGGTTGATTTCCTTTCCTTTCCTCACATCCCTGTGACAGTCCAGGAAGTCAGTGCCATTTACATGTATCCAGTGAAGACACATCACACTTTTTTTTTTCAAGTATTTAAAAATAATAAATACAATATTGCTGTATAAATGAAAATGGCCACGTCAACTGTGATTAAAGCTAAAACCAAAACTTTCTAATATTTTGTAAAGGATGGTCCCCTATAAAGGCCTTTGGCACTGGGAATTTGGGCTAAAGTTCAAAACAATCTCCCTTTCTTCCTTCCTTCCCTCCCTCCTGAGTGGATTATAAACCTATTTTGAAGAATATTTATTAAGCTACTGGGACCTGTCAGGCTTTTATTTTCCTCCTTCCCTGGGTTATGGTTGGTAGGATTTCACTGCATAGGCTTAAGCAAGGCTCCCAGCACACTTGGGGCAGGGGGTCAGGGAAACAAGCTATTGGTAAAAAATGATTTTGCTGGAATTTCATACACAGGCACAAATGTTCCCCCTTTAAATTGTCATACAATTAAGTGAAAAAGCTGCCGCTTCTGAGAGAGAACTTGTACCTCTAGGTAGAAGCATCCCACAGTAGAATGGGGTCTGTCCAGATCAGGGCACTGGGCTCCACAGTCTCCTCTGAGCAGGACGGCGGGTTTGGTCATCAGTGTCTCTGCCTCTGAGATGGGGCCTTTTGGCCTGAGGCTCACGAATAGGTGGGCACTTGTGTGCTTACTCTCAACAGCCAATTCCAAGGAAGGAAAAGAATGCTTGGCCATTAGACATAGTCTAGAATGAAAGGCTTATTCCTTCATGAAATTTTGGGGCACAGATAAAGAGTTTTCTTCTACAAGTCATAGGGAATCCATTTGCTTCCTAGACAGAGAGAGCCCAAAGCTGGATTCATCTCAAGTATGAACGTTTTTGTGTATAACCTGGGAGAGAGATCGTAGGGGCGAGCTCACAGTGCTTTCAGGGGTTGGACCCTGCTGTTGTATTAGAGGGTTTTTCTATCTTATGAGGGATGGAGTCCTCTTTCATCCCTTAGATACCTGCAGTCTTCCTGACGAGAGATCTGACTGGTCCATACAAAAAAGACCAATGTTCTTAAACATGTATCTGCAGTCTGTGCACGTGGCTCCCCTGCCCTCCCATCGGGATGTGGAGTCCGACAGTCTGTGCCCCCTACATGTCTGTGGGAGCTCTGGTTAGCTCATGTCTCTCCATCAGGTTTGCAGAGGCAGAAGGATGCTTCTAAAATATTATTTGGGATTCTAAGGAGCACATTATTGTCTCCGCATCCTCTGGTCACTTTGCATCTTGATGGGAGACAGAGGAAAGAAGATCTTAAGATGCTGTCTCAAAATCCTGGCGAGGAGCTCATTTCCTGAGAGGGCAAATAACCACCCAGGGAGTAGAAATTAACTATCTGGGATCCCAGTGATGAGGAGATCAGCGGGGGGACTTTTGTGGGCTGGAATGAGGAGGGAAATGACTTCTTCCCAGGCAGGGGCAGCATGGCACCCAGGATGAAGTTGTCATTCTCACACAGAGATCCAAGGCCAAGTTTAATTTTCTGGGTTCTGGAGTGTGCTTCATTCCTCTTTGCTTGGGCCAATTAGATTTTTATTTTTATTTTCTCTAATTAATCCAAATGACCTAAGAAAAGAATGCTGTTTGGGAAGATATCTTAAGAAGCAGCATCAACCTGCTGTTTGAAACAGCCAAACTGGAAAGCAGAGCAGAGACGAGTCCCCGAATTTGGTCTAGGATGGAGGTGGGCTGTCGTGCCCCCTGAGCAGGTCTGCTAGGGTCAAATGGGCGAAAACCTTAAATGGGAAGAGCATCTTACTGACCAGTCATTTAAAAGAAATTGCAGTACACTTTTGTGTTTGCTTTGTAATACTAACTTTAGGGATGTGATACACCATAAAATGAACAGAAAGAAAATATCATTTCTTTTAAGAATTTTGTGGGCCTATGTTTGTTTCAAAATAACTTTGCTAAATATTTTATAGTGCCTCCATGAAAAGAAAGGAAAAAAAAAAAAAAAAAGTCTGGCTTAGTTTCTGTACCTGTCCCGGCAGTTTGTATAACCCATATAAAATAAAAATCTATATGTTACAAAATAGGATTTGTTTTTAATATATATATATTTTTCCTTTTGTAAAATTATATGTATTTAAATACATTTGAAATGTTGCTATAGGTAAATTAGAAATTTTCTTTTCTAATACTATGAAAAAGGCAAGGTTTTTTTTTTTATTGTCAACATATATTTTATATTTACTTTATCCTTTTCACTGCACCCCAAAGAACCTTTTATGATTCAGGGGCAATTTGGCACTATTCAACCCTACTACTCTGAAGTGAAAATAAAGTTTGATTTGCACACTATATTAAAAGTAAGGGAAGTATTTGTAACAATTTTTAAGCTTTTCCTTACTTATTAGAACACAGCCTTCTGTCACTAATTATTAGAGAGGTATTCTAAACTTAAGAAAGGATTTTTAAAAGGAGCAATGTTTGGTTTTTTTTTTTTTCAATTTTTAAACTGTACTCTACTTTGACACCACAATATAGAAATAGATTTACTCTGGAACAAACTACAAATACATGTACACAGTTGGTGACAACTTAATTGTCTACCTAGAGAATTGAAACAGCTTAGTAAGCTAGATTATTATAAATCTTGCCCAAGGCGTTCTATTTCTTCAATCAGGAAGTCAATGTCTTGGTGAGTGGCTGCAGGGTTTGAGATGACCATGCGGAAGAAATTGACCTTGTCTCCCAAGGGCTGGTAGCTCACCATTGTGGTCCCGTACTCCATCATTCTGGCTTTAATCACTGGAGCCACCTGTGGGAGAGACAAGACCAACAAATGGTGACTGTTTCTCCCGGGGACTCTTCCCTCCATCTGAGAACCCAACACCAAGTGGCATTTTTAGTTATTAACTGAACAATCAGAACCATATTTGTTTTCCCTTGAAGGAGTTGCCTCCCGCTTTCTTTGGGATCAGAGGGCTGAAGTGGTTTAATACGTCCAAGATCTCAAAGGAGTAATAAATGGTAAGCTATCACGAGCTTAACACCGTATCTTTGACTTTCTACTTTGTGTTTTGGGAGAATGGGAAGAATCTGATGTTTGTTCCATGGCTAAAGAGTTTAGCAATACAACATTTGGGGGATTTCCCCCCCCCTCAGGAAAGGTAAAATCATTGGTCGTAAGACATAGCTCAGAGAATGGTGACCAAGAGACATAGCCTCACTATGAAGTTATGTATGAAAATAAGCAGATTTTTGAGACCCTAAAGCAGCTTGCTTTCTTGAGACGTTTATGCTTTCTAATTTCTTTTTATTCTCCTTTTGCATTCCTTCAGTTTATAAGATGTTTTGAAATATTCTCCCTAATAATGATGAAGAATCAGCTGAGGCAAAAAGCTGCACCCACAAGGATTTAACATTATGGAAATCAGATCACAGACAAGATTTTGCCAGACGGATACTTACAGCCCTCGGTCCTCTCTTGTGTAGGAAATTAAGCCCGAACTCTTTAGTTCAGCACAAATGCCTTTTGTCACCAGCTCTGAGGACTCATCCCCCAGTGCTCACCCAGATGGATCTGCAGCTCTGACAAGACCTGCTTATTCAGTATCCCTTGGGCGTACCGCACTTGTTTTTGTCCCTTCACTCTGGTCCTCAGTCTCAGCATGTCACACTTGTTCTCTTTGCTTAGGATCCCTTTTCTCTTCCGGTTTGCATCCCACGCAGACTCCAAGGCTCCACCACAGTCCTACACCCACTAGGGAGCTTTTCCTGACTTCTGTAGTCCGTCGGTATTATTTTCTCTAAGGTGTAAGTACACAATCCTTATCCATAGATTCTGACTGTATTCTAATTTCCTATAGTCCCTCTCACTTATAAGAAAATACACTTCATCTTTGTACTTCAACTGTAAGCTCCTGGAGGGTAGGAACAGTGTCTTTTACTTCTTTTGTTTGTCAGCACAGCACTGTGTGCACATGGAGGGCTCCCTGAGTCTTTACTGACTGTAAAAAGTGGCAGAAGAGGACCAGCTCCTAGGATGAGGCATGCATTTAAATTATGTCCACGTGTATGCAGGATCTGTCCAATATTTTACCACTGAAGTTTGTAAATACACAATCTGATCTTTTAGGGTCATTGCTGCAAATACATAATGAGGAATGTAGATGTCAGGGAAGCTTTGGGCTTATGTTAGACATACATAGTCTGCAAGGCAGTTCAGTACGGAAGCGATGCCTTCTATCACAGTTGGATTCATCTTAAATGAAGGATAGATTCAAATGGAATGGCATTATGATCATGTGACTTTTGAATATCAACGTTTACATAATCATTGGTTTAATCCTCAAAGTACTCAACGGCAAAATCAACACGGTTCTCACCAGGCCCTAGTTATTTGTTAGCTACCAAAACCAAAGCCCAAGCCAGACTTTACCTTCATGTTCATTTCACTTTCACTTCATATCCTGAACCTCATTCCCTCATCTATAAGTGAATGTGGAAGGTGATGCCCACATTGGGATGTTCTGATTGCAGGTGAACAAGTTCCTACATCCCTCCCTGCTCCTTCCTTTTCCCACAAGGAGGTAATGCAAAGAGGAATGCTTCTGTTGGGGTGATCCTTTTTCACCCAAAGAGTGAACGATGTACACAGAGCATCAGACTCATCCCAGGGAATGAATATTAAAAAAAAATAAATATTTTAAGTCTGGAATTAGTTCCTGAAAATGAATCTACTAGAATATATTAGCCTAAGGACATGAGAGGTATCACTTTGTGCTGTGAGTCACATGGCAAGTTGATGTGTTCCTGGGAAGAGAAATCCCAGGTTAGAAAAGGAGTTCCAAGTCCATGTGTCTGCAGGAACTGAAGGAAAAAATCATTTGTGCAAAAATCATGCTTGTTCTTTAGCACTGATAAAACGATGATAATGCTTTACTCAGTGAATTAAACTCTGATTGCATTTTCATGGGCAATGCAAATAAGAACACATAGGAATGGGTTAATTATTAAGGACGATCAAGTCAAATTTTTCAAATACATGCAAACCAGAGGTCAAAAGACTAATGGTAACAGTCACTATCCCAAACAGATTTTGGCATAAAGTTAAGACTGAAACCCCCCAGTTCCTGAAGCTGGGTTGGCAGAAATCACAGCTGTGTAAATACATATGACTTTTGGTTGCTTCCAGAAAATGCTGATGAACTAAAATTAGCAGGAATATGGAACATCTACTTCATTGCATAATCACTAGTTGCAAGTGAAGAAGGAAAATAAGATTCTGACTATTCTGATGACTATACAGCATTTTTTTATTTTGATTTTGTTCTAGACTTTTTTTTTTGGTCACATTCTTGGTTTTGCTGAATAAACAAAGTTAGGAAGAGAGGGGCCACATGTTGAAGAATTCATAAAAGGCTTAATTGACAAGAGCTGTTTGGGGATGCCTCAAGAGTTTTAGGGTATCATTTTCTGTCTTGTGCCATTAGCTTTTTCAGTCCTTTAGAAAACAGTAACCAGGGAATGCTTCCATAATTTAAATCCATATTTGTGTCCTCCAATGAGGCCTCAGATTAAAGTATTATAAAATAAACTTATGAGATGTTACAGAAACATATTTTTCACTATGTATTAACAAACCTTTTTGTTTTTAAATCTTGGAAGCTTGAGAGAAATTTTGAAAAATTAAAAAGCGGAATAACCATAGGTAAGATATTTGAAAACATTAAAATATCACCAATTAAGTTCCCCATTACATTGAATAACCTAGACTTGAAAAGAGTCAGATATGAGGCCAATCTACTTCCTTACTAATGTACTTTTTAAATACTTCTTATAAACTCTTACTATTTTATTTTTATTAGTATTTTTTAATTGTAGTAAAGTTGATTTATAATATTGTATATGTTTCACAGTGATTCACAATTTTTAAAGGTTATACTCCATTTATAGTTATTATGAAATAACTATGTACACAGGTTTCCCCTTCCTCCAACACAGTGGGAGGTGGGCCGTTGCATTTCTCTCCCTTCAAGGCTCTCTTTGGTGCACATTACAAACTACACTGCACCTTCGCAGAAATGTTGGGAGCAGGAGAGAATGAAAGATAAAGGGTGTCTTACTGGCCTCAAGAGAATGTGAAGCTCAAGTCCTCAGGCTCTGGAATCACTCTGTGTGATTCTGGGAAAGTGACTTTTTCCTCCTGTGTTTTGGTTTCCCCATCAGCCAGACGGGGAGACCACAGTGCTTCCTGCACTAGGCGGCTGTGAGCACGAAGTGACGTAATGCTACATCAGAGCTGAACCAGGGACACAGGACCCACTCTAACGGTGACTTTTATTATCACTGCCTCCTGCTCTGTTATCTTCTGGGGGTCATCACAGCTCTAAAGACCCCACCAGGAGCCCTGACCTTGGCATCTCAAGAGGATCAACAGGAGCGCTGTTTTCTAACCATTTCTCATGCCTGGAGTCTTGTCCGTGCTTGTCACTGAGCACCAGTTTCTCCTGGCAGATCAGGCAACGTCAGCAGGTTCCTGCTGAGTCGTGAATGCCAGTAGAGATACGACCTCGTTGCTTATTTGGAGATGTCATAAACATGCTCTCAGAAAACAGAAGCAAGTTGTCAGGAGTCTGGATCTGGCAGCTCTGTATGTCCTGGCTCTGCAGGACCCCACAGAGGGCAGGGGGCCCGTGACCAAGGCTGAGAATGGATTTCTTCTAAAGACACATGGTCTGTCTTGAGGATGATGTGCACGTGAAAGGCCCAACATACACACCACGTCATGGGTCAGGGCAGCATCCTTACCTTGGAGAGGCGGCTCATTCTCTCTTCGTTGTCGTCCAGGACCCGCAGACTCGGAGGCACATACCAGAAGCAGACGTTTGTGTGCTGAGGCTGCAGAGAGGAGAGGAAGATTCACACTCAGCCCTGACTGGCAACTCTGTAAACTCCAAGGACATTTCAAATCCAGCTTCTGGATACAATTCCTAGTTTGAAATCCATAATTGCCTTGAGAGGGCCTGACTTTCACGACCTCATGTGGAGTTATTTTTTCTGAGTTTGATCTTGACTCCAGCTCAGAATGGCTACCCCCTCATCCCTGCTTCTCCTTTGTAACGGTCCCACTTACCCGGACAGCACACCGCTAACATCAGAAAATACCCGGGATAAGAACTGGAATTGACTACACTTTTTTTTTTTTTATGTATGCAATCTTTTTTTTCCTTTTTTTTTTTTTAACATTTTTTATTGATTTATAATCATTTTACAATGTTGTGTCAAATTCCAGTGTTCAGCACAATTTTTCAGTTATTCATGGACATATACACACTCATTGTCACATTTTTTTCTCTGTGAGTTATCATAACATTTTGTGTATATTTCCCTGTGCTATACAGTGTAGTCTATTCTACAATTTTGAAATCCCAGTCTATCCCTTCCCACCCTCCACCCCCCTGGTAACCACAAGTCTGTATTCTCTGTCTGTGAGTCTATTTCTGTCCTTTATTTACGCTTTGTTTTTGTTTGTTTGTTTGTTTTTGTTTTTGTTTTTTAGATTCCACATATGAGCGATCTCATATGGTATTTTTCTTTCTCTTTCTGGCTTACTTCACTTAGAATGACATTCTCCAGGAGCATCCATGTTGCTGCAAATGGCATTATGTTGTCGGTTTTTATGGCTGAGTAGTATTCCATTGTATAAATATACCACCTCTTCTTTATCCAGTCACCTGTTGATGGACATTTAGGCTGTTTCCATGTTTTGGCTATTGTAAATAGTGCTGCTATGAACATTGGGGTGCAGGTGTTATCCTGAAGTAGGGTTCCTTCTGGATACAAGCCCAGGAGTGGGATTCCTGGGTCATATGGTAAGTCTATTCCTAGTCTTTTGAGGAATCTCCACACTGTTTTCCATAGTGGCTGCACCAAACTGCATTCCCACCAGCAGTGTAGGAGGGTTCCCCTTTCTCCACAGCCTCTCCAGCATTTGTCATTTGTGGATTTTTGAATGACGGCCATTCTGACTGGTGTGAGGTGATACCTCATTGTAGTTTTGATTTGCATTTCTCTGATAATTAGTGATATTGACTACACTTTTTTTAACCTCTCTCAGTTTTTGTTTATTCATTTGAAAAATAATAATGCCCCTCTCATAGGATCACTGTGGTTTTCAGATGAGACAACAAACTTAATGTCTCTGGTACTTAATAAATGGTGGTAGTTTTTCTTGTTGTTCTTACCAATGTCCCTTAAAAGCCTCCATGACAGTATCTGGTTTATATTAGTATTTTAGAAGTGTTGGTTTTCTTTTTTCACATTTCATTCTTCTTCTTTTTGAAGTTTTACAGTAAATCCTAAATCTTAGGTTACATCTGCATGAAGTGTGTGTGTGCACACGTGCACAGCCTTATAACCACAACACAGCTCAATACACAGAACATCTCCAGTACTGAAAGTCTCCCTCGTATCCCATCCCAATCGATACCCACCACCTCTCCCCAGAGATAACCACTTTCTGACTGCTATCACTCTCTGTTTAAAAAAAATTTTTTTAATGGAGGTCCTGGGGATTGAACCCAGGGTCTTGTGCATGTTAAGCATGTGTTCTATCACTGAGCTATACCCTCCCCCCAGGAATTTACTAAACCTTTGGGCATAGAGAAATCAGAATATACATACCTTTCCATCAAACACCATTTCATATCCTTCTCGGTTTTTGATGATGTTGTATAAATACTCTGCCAGCTCCAAACACTTATCAATGTGTGCTTCAAACCCAGTTGTCCCCTAAGTCAGAGAAGAAGAAAGCTTAGCAGGCAGGCTGAGAGAGGTGGGTGAGGTCTCGGGTGGTGACGTGGGGATGGATCTCTCTGGACACGGGTGGCCCCTCTGCACCCTGGGTCTCAGCTCTGCACTTTCCTTACACAAGACTGTGCTTCTGGAGGCTTTTCTGGCAGTCATGTCTCCGTTAATGCTCTCCTACTCAGGTGCTTTTGTTCCCTCTCATGTCATCGCAGCAGAATCCTTTTCTATCCGAGCCTCCAGTCCCTAGGCAATTATTTTGATTACTCGAGGGGAAAATTTGCCTCTGCTGTTCAAAGGAGTAATTATGGAAGTCATTAACGACAGGAGGGATGGGTTATTCTTTTCCTGGAGCAGAAGCATTATCAGAGCCCCCCACCCCCACCCCCAGGATGCCTGCTTAGTTTCTGCCCATCAGGTAAATTTGCCATCTCCGAAGCCCACTTTTGTTTACCAAGGTACCCCCCATAATAGAACAAATAGGGTCGCTGTTCAGTGAATATTTGTTGGACAAATGAATGAATGAATTTTAAGGGGTTGGCAGATGCTTTGTTAGCCTGTCATTTTGCAAAGCTCCTTAGATTTCTCCTTCAGGGATGCATGACTCCCGTGTCTGTAATGCGTGGACATGATCGCTTTTAGTTGCCAGCTCCTGGGAGCCCAGGATGTGGGCTTGTGACAAACAACACAGCAGCCCTGGACAGGAAATATTTAACAGACAACAGGACACACACTTTTCAAAATGGCTTTCCTCCTAATAACCCCTTTGGTCTTTGTGACATACCAAGGGAAAGCTTGGAAAGACAGTTAATGCTTGTCCCAGGAACTCTGGGAACAGGCCTAGCAGTGACTCCTCCAACCTGCAGACTAGAGGAAGCCACTGGAACGGAGATGAGATGAGCCCACTTTCCTGTAACACACAGCCTCACCTTCTCAGCTAAAAGGGGGACCAGTGGGGCCAGCGGCTTTTAACATCTGAAACGTATTTAAGAACAAGCCGCATTAAAGAAGGGTGGGTTGCCTTGATGGGTTCAGAAATTCATTCCTTTGGAGATGGCAACCCTAGTTGATTGGTTCAGGCAGACTGACTGGTTCCTGATGCCCCTGGGAAGGAAGGGCCTGGGCTGACACCTGTATGGTCAGGCCAGCACTCACACACTCCCTGAGCCTGTGGGTGCCAAGGATTGGACCGACCTGGCAGTTTGGGTCCCCTTTGGATGGACCTTAGGGAAGAGGGAGGGAAGTTAACCTTTCTTCTCCAAACTGGATCCTTGGGACCATTCTAGAGTCAGATTTAAACTGGCATGGACCTGATCCAGGGTCTGCCCAGGACTAGTATGACTCTGACCCTGTCCAGCCACACGGCTTGGCTACCTTCTCTGGTCACGTGGGAATGACGGTGCCTGTCTGATTCCCCACACAGAGACACAGGGAGGTAAAGTGAATGCTCTGAAAGTGAGTATGATTGTATTGCAAAGGGGGTGATTTTCACAGACAGGAATGGGAGTCCTCCAGCCTTCGCTAGTCTCGGACTTCACTCCGGGGACGATCAGGAGTGATGTGACTGCCCCTTCAGTCGAAGCTGAAGAGGCCCGGGGAGGGACAAGGGAAGGCTCATGTGCCCTCAGAAGCCCGGGGCTCCTCCTTTCATGCTGGGTACTGATGGGAATAAGAGCCATATTTCATTTTCAAGGTTTTCCAGGTCTTCAGGAGATTCTCCAAAATTCATTCATTCATCAAATGCTTGTTGAATGGTTATATATCACACAGCTCTTCTTGTGAGAACGCACAAGGC